>NW_007726143.1:927611-988349 GCF_000696425.1 Galeopterus variegatus | reverse complement strand
CGAGCCGGGTGCCCTGTGCCGCGCCGCCGGGCTTCCCGGGCCTCCAGCCGCGGCCGCGTCCCCTTGTGGACCCAATGGACGCGGCGCTACCCCGCGCGCGGCCGGGCGTACCATGGGCATGGGCCACGGCAGTGTCGGACGGGCCTCTCCCGGTGACACCATTCCCGGGCGGGCGCGCGTGGGCGTGTCACCTCCGTTCACGCGTGTCCCCTCCACCCTCTCGGCTCTCGTCCAGGACGAAGGTTTCTGACATGGAGCCATGGAGGTTCGTGCCACTGAGAATCTGAGTTTGTCACACAGACAACCTCATTACATCATCCTTCCAGTCTGGGCCGCAAGGCTATTTCTCCCCCCACTCCCCAAAGGTCCTTTCCCCCCCGCTCGTCTTTTACTGTCTTCTTTTTGGTGTCAAGGACTAGAGAGAGTCCTGCAAGATATAGAAGCATTTAGAATTTATGGTTCTGTTGCCGTGGTTGTCACCTCCGCTCTACGTCAAATTTAAGACTCATTTCTTAAGGATGTCTCTATTTTCGGCTTTATTTGCACATTGATGGCTCTGCTGCTCGGCTGGCCACGGCCGCCAGCGGCGTCTGAGATAGAATTGTGTTAATATGTGAAAGGGAAGGGCTGATCGTTAGCAGGCAGACGGAATTCAGATAGCATCTGGGGGATTTTCTCCGTTTTTGTATGAAAGCTTTCACGTTGTCGCTGGTAAACACGAGGTTTTAACTTTTTATCTTGATAGTCGTGACGATATGTTCCCCTCTCCCCCCTTTTTCCCTTTCTATTCATCGGCTTTTCCCTTTGGGAACCTGCTTACTTGTTAGCGGTAGTTTCACTGGTCTCTTGTCCCTGAAACTCTCTGCCCCAGCAGAGGTGGAATATCTTCCTCCCGTCCCAGGTTACCAAGACGACTTTTCCCCCCCTTACTTTTTATTGCATTTGTATCTTTCTGAACGTTTTAACTTACACTAGGGATAGTTTTGTTCTGGTTGTTTTTAAGGTAGGATTATTAAAACCTCTCATTAATAACTTTCTAAGGGTTTATTGACTTGTCATGTGTGCAGAGATCCAGTTATGCATAACTCTTAAAGTTTAAAGCTTTAAATTACGATCCACAATTGTATTGCCAAGACATGGCCTTAGAGCCTGTTCTTCAAGTTTTGGCTGTACAGTTGTCATTGTTTCAATCAAGTGCAAAAGAGGTTATTCCTGTTTACTTAGTGTAATAGCTGTTTACAGTTAAAACTTTAAAGACTCATAAAAGTAGGTCTGCTGTATTTTAAAGATCTCATCATTCTTGTGGGAGAGACACAACACCAACACCAGGAAAGGCAACAGATTGCTTCTGTCATATCGCTTTGCTGTTTTGCAGTGTACTTAAAGGATTATGATTGATAAGGCTGTCTTGCCAGAGAATGTTGACACAGGTGTGCATCGTTATCTTAATTAAGATCCTGAGAAAATGTTGTCTATAAATGGTGAATAAGAGGGCGGCATATTTTTGTACAGTTTTGCTTTTGGAGAATTTAATTGCACTTAAACCTGTCTTTGAGCTTCCAGATTTTGTGAGCACCTTGGCAACAAAAGTTTTAGAGAGAAATGATAGTTTAATGTTAAGTGTTCTGGCATGTACTAATACTACTTGTGGCTTTTTGGCAATGCCTTGTGTCGGCTTTCTTTGTGCTCTACCTTTGTGGAATAATGGTTTCTAATTTCTAAAGAAAAGTATAAAATAGAGCAGTATATTATTAAGCAAACATTTATTACTGTTTCAAATAAATCTGTAGAGGAAGGCAGAAAGGCATGCTTAATGTGCAGAAACAGGAATATAATAAAAAGGTAAATATATGAGAAATTTATGCCACTTCATTTTTTTTTTTTTTTTTTTTTTTTTGGCAAAGAAACAGTCTCCTGGGGTGTTTTAATGGTCTAAAACAATTTATTTTTCATATCATCAAGTGCATAGCCACAATGTTTATGGAAGCCCTGTTTTTATTTCTAAAAGTAGAAAAAAAAAACGGTTTTTCCCCCCCAAAATATTGTTCTGTAAATTTGAATTGATGAGCATACAAAGATAGTGCATTTAGCCTCTTTGTACTTTAAGGATCTGAATCAACCTGGGTGCACTAAAATAATATTACTGTCCTTTATTCCAAATCTTAGAATACGAAAACAATGGCCAGACGGATGCTGTTGATTATGTTACCCCTGGCTTACCCAGCACCTAATACCCTTTAACATAAGTATTGCATTAACATTTTCCCCCTCTCTTTGTAGCTCATGATTTCTTGGAAGCTGGCTGTCCATCAGTGTGTATGTAAGGTGTGTGTGTTTTTCTTTAATATTAAAACTCATTGTAGAAAGAGGAAATGAAAGTGGAGGAGATCATAGGCATATGATCGGGAAAGCCAGGTGTAGAGTCACAGCTCATTCTTGACTCCAAGGATAATTAGCTGGTTAGAATTACATGGTAAACTAAAATCAAAGAAGGACTTATTCAGATTTGTTTGCTGAAATAAGAACATTAATTTTTAGATAATTGTTTAATTTATCCCCCAAACCCCCATAAAAAATATTTTTTTTGGCAGTTTCAATCACCCTTATGCTATTACCCATGTTTTATTTTCAAATTTGATACATTGTGTTAAAAGAGAGGAAACAGGAATATGAACTAATTACCTATCATCCATTTTAGTAACACCAAATAATTAATATATTTGTACATTCTAAAAATCTTAGGAAAAATTTAAATATTCTTTAGCTGACAACAGAAGTAAATGAAATCATGTAATCCCGAGTGAATTAAACATGTTCTTTAAAACAGGTTATGAACACAGTATCATGCTTTGGAATGTTTTAACTCTCAGATAGCACAGCCTATTTTGAATGGTAGTATCTCATTACCTTTGTATATTTTTCTTCAGTTTCTGCGTTGTGTTGACTACTATATTTTTAACATCTTTTTCGTATACTTGTTAGCTGTTTTATAGAGAATAATTTTTCTTAATAGGATAGCAGCTGATACAACTCTAAGAACATGTAAAAATCTAGGAATTATTTTTTTCCTTGTTCAGTAATGACTCTGGTTTGCTTTTACCACACTAATGTGAAGTATGATACTGATGACTTATTTCTGCATTAATCTTCAGTGTTTCTATAGCTATAGTATACCTAAGCACCAATTTACCTTAGCAAATTAACTTAGATGCTTCAAAATTGAAAACCAGTATATTCTAATGTAGTTTGAGTTTAAGTCTTTATTAGGAAGGGTGCACTTAACATTTGTTCAGGAGAAGGCAGTATAATTTTCTCCTGCAGTTGTCATTTATTTAATCCATTTTTCTAGCCTTTTCTCGGGCTAATGATATTCCTCACCTTGATACAGCTTTTATTTGTTTATTTGCCATAATATGGAGTGATACCTTGGAGAAAATTAGATATTCATATCTAATATCCCCAAAGTATTACTAATATGCTGTGTTTTCATAAACAGAATAATTTCCATTTTCTGTGCAGGTGATAAGTATGATCCTTCCATAACATATTCAGATGTTGCCAGCTAAGTTCACTTCTGAACTGTGAGGTTCCTCCATATGTCGGCTGAGATTTGTCCTTGCACATCCCAAGGCTCATCTGCAAGTGAGTGTCTGCATGTGGTTTGCTTGTGTGTAAACCCAAAATAGCATCAGTGTTAGTTTTACCAAAGCATTTATATTGGTAACAGGGGCTAAGTAAAGAATGTAGAGCCTGTCACTTGAGGTCTTTGATTATTAAAAATTTTATTAATGTATTAAACAAGAGTGCAGTAAGTAGAAATTTTTTTGATGCATGGAATGACATTGAATAATTTTTTATTTATCACTTATCATCGAATTACATTGAATAATTTCCTTTTAATGATATCATTGGACAGTAAAATTTATAAACTCAGTACTTTTTATGAAAATCAAGACTAAGATTATATTTTATAGAAATATAATTATTATTTAAAGGAAATAATCTGTTTATACCAAATCACAGTATTTTATTATTTTGATTACCTAGTTCTTTGAAGAATAAATTTAATGGGAGTATCAGCTCCAGTCATGGGTACCAAACCCTTTTAATGACAAAGAGTATATAGGTGTACTAAAACTTGTCATTTCTCATCAAAATAGGGGCTGCTGAATACAGGCAGATGAGAAAGCTATAAAAAAGAAGTATTTTGCAGAGTATTTGTGTTGTCTAGTGGGCAGAGCAAGGAACTGGATTTTGTGAGATAGAACATTTTGTTATGTAAAAAAGATGGTTGTGTGACAAAAAAAAAAGCTAATTTTGCAGAAGGCAGCTATAGGTAGTATAGCCTCCAATAGAACAAATGCTTCTCTGTGAATACTTTCAAAGACATTAAAGTGATTTTTAATTTAATATGAAGTAATATATAATTGTTTTTAAATAACATCCTTATGTTCCCCTATTACTGATTGTTTTTAAATAATATCCTTGTATTCCCCTATTACTGATTGGCAATTACGGAAGTGGGATTTCATATATGACTGAGAGCTTAAGCATTAACAGCAAATTAGAAAACACACAGCACAAATATAAAGAAAATGTTAAGTAATGAGCAATCTGATTCCTTTTGTTTGCCTTTAAGCTTAGGTTTTTGTTTTTGTTTTGCTTTGTTTAAACCGTGTATAAAGTTACTGAATTTAAAAGATAGGAGGATTGGGATTTTTTTTTTTTTCCTTCTAAGGATAAATACTATAGGAAAAATCTAAGCATATATGCTGATTGGTTGAGTTTTACATCTATCAGCCAGATTTATTATTAAGATTCATATTTCATGTGTATTAAAAGTATTCAAATGTACTAAAACTCTTAATATTCCTTTTATATAAAAGAGATGGTTGGGGGCGTTCCTACTCTTTTGAAAATATGAAGAAAACATATCCTTTTAGCAGTAATGAGTCATGGTTGATTAATTGAGAAGGTTGTACTAAGTGTTCTCTAGTGCAAATAGCTAAAGTGTATGCTTTTTGAGAATGCATCATCCAGGAATAAAATCTATTGAAATATTGGTAATTAAATTGTAATTCCATGAAGGAAGGAAGTGGTACTAAAGATGAAGTTAACTGTTGCTGTTTTTCTCTTTAAGAGTCTACAGTTCATAATGGAGCTACTGTACTGGCTACTAGAAGGAAGAGATTCTGAAGATAGGGAGGTAATATTATCTCTTTTAAAAGAATACTTTCCTTTGTAATCCTGAATCTTTATTATGTGTAAGAACTTTGTCCAGTAGACAGCAATTGCTTTAAATTTGGGATATGGAAACTATCATATTTTCCTCTGCTAAGTTTTTGAGCCTGCTTCTCCTAGGGCTATGGGCTGCATTGGGAGAGCTGAGAAATATCACTTAGGCATACTCAGCACCCTTAAAATAGCTTCTTTCTGAGAATTAGATCTGTGAAGGTGTTCTGCACAGTTCTAGTAGATGTCAGTTTAGTTCGTGGTTGATGCGCATGCATTTAGCATGTTGTTTAACTGTCCTCACTTACCTCCCAGTTCTTTGTAGTCTTCATTTGGGGGTATGGATTCTCTGCAGGGTGATTTAACCGCCAGCCACAACCAAGCTCTGAGTGGAAGACTTGGTGGTTGGCAGCTGGTTCCAGAGCTCTGCCAAGAAGTTAGTTGGGCCCAGCCTGAGGCATTCTAGTGTACTGGAGGCCAGGAGTTCACACACATGGGTTCTTTTCCTGGTTCACAGCCTTAGGTCCCTTTCCATTTTTTGTGTAATCCTTTTCCTCTTGCTAGGTTGGCTTGCTACTTACTTTGCAGCTGTTGCAGAGATTCACATGGAATGGAGGACTCTGTTTTATTCTGGATGATATCTTTGATAAGTTACCCGTGTGCCTTTTCATTTTCAAAAAAACCTAATGTTGGTATTGAAGAATCAGTCTAAGATTCTTGAAGAGCAAAACTGGGTTTAATTTTTATCTATCAGACAAGATTCTATCTTCTGAAGCTATGTTGCCCCACTGAATATGCAGGTTGAATTAAAAACAGAGTAAAACCCTTTTATGAAAGATCATTTACTATGTCTAAGAATGTATATATGGTCTTAAATTGTATAATGGTAGTTATATAATTAGAGAATTGGTAAGAAATGTGGTAGCTAAAATTGATTTCCTCCATTAAAGGAACTAGCGTACATTTAAAAACAGAAAACTTTAAGAAAAATCTTTAAGCCAAATAGTATTTTTGGTTAACAGAGCAGGAAAGGGAAATATACCAATTTCAGATTATTTTATTCATGCCTATGGAGAGATTGTACTGAGAAAGTCATTAAAATGTAGTCTAGAAAAATGTAGTTTGATATGTTTGTGATATCAAACTGATAACTTGAAAAACAGTTTACATTTGCAAAACACTTTAATATTATGACCTTGACTCACTTTTACACTTTATATACATCGGTTACAACTCTGGCTTTTAAAGTATCAGTCTATCCTATAGCTTGTATATGGAGTGCACGGGTATTTTCAAATTAACTAGGTCTTGCTGATCATCTTAAAATATGCTACAATATTACAAAGTTGAAACGTAATATTTATTAATGGAAAGAAAATTTAAAATTTAATATCTTGGCAGCTGAGGCCTTTAAACCTACTTTAAAAGTATGATCTTGACATCTATGACACTATTTTTTGTCATTGTTATATAGACAGAATTATGCATATTCTACAACCCAAATATCTTATTTGTTAATTCTATATTTTATTCTCTATAATGGACTTTTAAAATAAAAAGTATATATGTATTCTTCAGAGAGTAAAATTTGAGTCATGGGCTAATTTACTAAGCATCAGAACATAGAAAAGCAGCCTTGATTTATTTAGAATTGTGAAAGGGGGCAGGTTAAACTGTTTTCAGCTGAAATTTACTAATGCAGCAACCATTTAAATTAAATGTTTGTTAACATAATAGTGATGGCATTTTCTCCTCCTCCTCCTTGTGGTTTTGTCCAACTAGATGTTACAGTGGCAGTTGCACTGACTGTTAAGTGTTTAAATGATGACACCATTATGTGAAGTGATTTTGAAATGAGAGATTCCAGCCAAGAATTACATCTGCTCCCATCTCCTTCAAATCATACTCTCTGGCAGTACAGATTATGATTGATTTGTTTGTGACAGATTGCAGGAAACAGTCATTGATTTTTCAATATTTTACCTTAAAATTATTTACAGTTGTAACCATGGGGAGGTATTTCCATGGGCTGTCAGCCCCTGAAAGACTAGGATAATATTCCCTGCTCTCTGACAAGACAAATTACCTGTAATGAGTGCAGTAGCTGAAGGGTATACTTTTATTTTAAAATATGTCAATAACCCCAGTGACTAAACGAATATTGATTTAGCATAATGAAGCCTGAGTAATGTGAAAATGAGCTTTTTCAAGGGGCATGGTAAAGACTTTCTTTTTAGCTATTTGTAAGAAGCTTTTCATTCTTTTCAGCTAGCCAGTAGAAATACAGAGTTTTATAAGCAAACTATCAGGAATTGTTTGTGTTGTTTGTGATAAGCAGGGTACAAATATTTTGCCCTTGCTTTTAGCAATTCTTTTTAAATCTTATTTTGAGTCTTACTTTTAGTCATAGAATAGCTACTGATTTGTTTGATGTAATCTCTAATTGACTTAATTTTTTCCAGTTTCAATGTATTTTTCACTGGAACCTCCAATAATGAATATTAAGATATAACTATATGTACAATCATTTCTAGATGACATAGTAATTATATCAAGACATTTCAAGTGGGTTATTGTAGTATTTAATGTGCCTTATTTTATGGTAGAATAACTCTCAGTCTCTGGACATCAGATTGCTTTCAGTGGGAATGAAGATTAATTGACTTAAGTCCTGATTTTTTTAGGCATCAGTGCATGTTTCCCCTTTTGTCAGACTTCCCCCCCACCCTTTTTAAGGTAATTCTCAACTTTTTATGAATTAAGATCCCAATATATAAGATCCTTCAAACAAGAATGGTAGTAAGATGTATATACCATTATATTTATAGTCCATGAAGGTGTCTGAAGATTTTATGCCTGAGCAAGTATCACTGTATCTAACTTGGCAAGGAGAAAATAGGGTAAACAATGCTGATAATATATAGTAGAAAAGTAAGTATTTGAACAAGATGTCAAACTGATATTTCATGGGAACCCAACTCATTTTATGGTAACTAATAGTAATAAAACCTTATTAAAATCAATAGATAAAATCCCTTTAGAAATTAAAAATGAATTATGATTTTCAGAAAATTAAGCTGGCTTTTTGTGAACACTAGTAGCATGGCATTGGAAACGTTGAAATAAAATGGAAAATATAAATATATTTTTAATGGAAAAAAAGGTAGACTCTAGAATACAAAATTATCATTTTATTTTTTCCTGGGAATTTGCCTGAGGGTGTGACACAGATGATTTCTGTAATGTGTCTTAGTTGCGTCCTGCAGTAAACTGGGTGCTTTATGAAATACTGGACCAATGATTTCACGTGCTATAAGATTTCATTTATCCATCAATCCCCCCTCCCCAAATTCTTTCCATTTTTCTATAAAAGGACTTTTAAAATGTGGAAATACGAGAAATAAACCATCATCATATACAAAACTGGTAGCCCAAATTTTTCAACCATTAATTTGGTTTATGTTTTTTTTAAGTCCACGTATTATCTATAGAATTACTTATGCCTTCCAGAAAAAAAAAGTAGATGTAAATTTTTTTCCTCAGTAGTTTTTAAATAAAGCGTATTTTCTTCAGACAATTTTATGCTAAGAAAACACCTATATTGTTTAGTTATTTTGGAATAAAATAATAAATGTATTATAGTCAACACCTCCTGACCCTATCATTTAGTTTGAACCTATGTTTTCATTTTACAGTTCATGTCTAAAACTATTTATGTGAATTAAATTTCAGACATATGGAGATAAAGTAAAGCTTTTTCTGGGGAAATTGTTCTCTTTTGGATACTATGCTTTTCTCCATTTCTTTTTTCCTCCTGCCCCTGTTCTCCTTTAAGGAAAAACTATTTGTATAAAATATTTGCAAATCATGAAAGTCATTGCCTGGTTAAATTATTGGTTTTTCAAAAGGAGAAAATGCCCCTGCTTAAAAATTCTTTCTTGTATTTGTATCTGTTAAGATAAACAGTTTACTTTGATACGGTACATACCAGTCTACTTAGTTAACTTTTTTTCCAGAATTCAATTTACTGTGTTTGGTCTGACCTTCTATGATAACTTTATATAGGAACAAATTAGCATATAATTCTATTTTCCATGTGACCTTAACCAGTTGCAGAATTGTACCACTACTTTTGGGGAGCAATTTGATAGTTTATGTAGACTGTAGCATTAAGTATTTGCAAATGTTTAGTGCATCCTGGTTAATGTGTTATCAAAAATGTTTTAAAGTAGGCAGTTAGAGGAAACACTTCACCCCTATTACTAAGTTATTAAAATGCTTCCTAATGGTAGCGTTTTTAATTAGTATACATAATTGATTAGTGATTTGTCTTCTCCCAAGTATTAAGCAGCATAGCAAAGTTAAGTGTGATCAGTGAAGTACAGGATATTAGGGATTGATAGTGACAATGATCATGACAACTAAATAGATTTTTTTTTTCTTTTAGATTCAGCCATGGATCTTTGAAATTTCCTGTGATCTGTTTCAATCTAAATGCAAAGGACATGGAAAAATCAAGTGCTTGGGTGGTTTAAATATGTTTTGGATGTTGCTATTTGTAGACTATAATATTTTTCCAATTAAAATCCTCAGTTGTCATGCAGAAGAGTATGATTCCATTTGTGCTCTTCTTGCTCACCAATTTTATTGAAAATGCTTAGTATTATGGAATATCACCAAATATTTTCTCTTTTATCAAAGTATAAGAAAAATAAAGTGAATTTTATATGTTGACTTTTTTCTAAAATGTCTTTATTGAATTCAATGAATGTTGATACCTGAAAAAGAGGGTTCATAAAAAAAATCCCCCTCTCTATCATAGTAATTCTTCTGGCAGTCAGATATTATTAGACTAGGTTTAAAATCACTTTCTAATATGACTATTACATTCACAGGAGAAAAAAGACTTGAAAAGTATCCATATGTATATTTTAATTCTCTGTATTAGTTCTTCTGGAATAGAACATTTCCTCCTCAAACAAATCTGTTAGCTTAATTCAGATACAAGAAAAAGTTGCCTTAACTGGCCGAGCATTTGTGATGTGTTTGAGCATTTGATTTATGTAAAGAAGTTGACATCCAGTTCTTTCACAGAGTTCCTACATTTGGACAGACTGAGTAATGACAGATTATCTGGCCATTGGGAAATTCCTTTTGTGGCCTTTATAGCAGCTGTAAGAAAATAGAAGGGTTCCTCTGTACAGGCAGGCCTCCAGCCTCTGTGGTGTGAACACTGTGAAGGGGTATGTCTGACCAGAGGTAGCCCTTAGGGAGGGACCTGGGGAGACTCACAGAAGCTGAGGACACTTGTAGAAACTGAGGTGAATTATTTTGTGAGTGACCCACATTATACTTCATCCACCTCCATAGTTTTTACAAAGAATCCAAATGCTATGATGAATTCTTAAGCTTAGATCTCAGTATAGCAAAGTAAATTTATTAGGCTAGAGTATTCCGTTTTTTGTTTTTATTTTAATTCAACTTTATATTTGAGATAATTATAGACTCACGTGCAGTTGTACAAAATAATACAGAAAGATCCTTGAACATTTTACCCAGTTTCCCCCAGTAGTAACATCTTGCAATATATAGTATAATATCACAACCTAGACGTTGACATTGATACTGTCAAGATAGAGACCATTTCCATCACCACAAGGATCCCTCATATTACTCTTGTATAGCCACATCTACTTGTCTCCCATCCCACCCTCTCCTTAACCCAAGCAACCACTAATCTGTTCTCCATTTCTATAATCTTGTTCTTTCAAGAATGTTATATAAATGGAATCATGGTGTGTAACCTTTTGGGATTGGCTTTTTTCACTCAGCATCATTTTCTGGAGATTCAACTTGCATGTGTCAATAGTTTGCTCCTTTTCTGTTGCTGTTGAGGAGTGTTCCATGGTATGGGTGTGCCACAGTTTGTTTAACCATTCCCCACTTGGGACTTCAGGGTTGTTTCTGGCTTTTTGACTATTATGAATAAAACTGCTATAAACATTCATGTAGAGGTTTTTGTGTGAACATAAGTTTTCATTTTCCTGGGACAAATGCCCAGGAGTGAAATTGTGGATCACATGGTAATTACATAGAGTATTTCTTTTTAAGGCTAGAATTGATTTTGGTGGGGGGCAGAGGGGGAAGCATCTACATTTTTGTAGTGTTTTTCCTTTAACTAGATTTGTTTATGATTTTGAAACAGACTATCTTAAATCTTAAATAACATTTTTTAATGCATTATTAGAAATCCAGAATTTCCAGAAATCAGAAAACATATAATAAAACATTTTTCCAGAATCTAGATTTCATTCCTATTTTAGAAAAATACTTTTGAAAAAAATACTTTTTTTTTTGTAAACAATTCATATGTAAAGGAATAAAGGTAGACACTATATGCTATAGGAAAGATGTTGCAAAGCTTACAGGTTACCAGTTTACTTGAGGAAATTTGGGGGCAATTTTCCAAGTTATTAGAGACTTGACATTCAGGGATATATTGTGATAGTTTCTGAATTGATAGACTCTTTAGCTTTTGTCACTGCTATCTTGCCTGCAGTTTTTATTTGTAGAACTAACTCATTGTCTTTACAGTGCTGTGTTCAGTGTTATTGCAGAAAATGCTCAGGTAATTCAACTATATGCAGTTAGTAGGGAAAGGAAATCAACAAAAAGTACCTTTTTTTAGTACGTGGCCCCTAAAAATACAACTACTTTACATGATACTTATTGCAAGAAACAGCTGTTTCCACCAAATCCTGGTGGAAATTATACTAAGATATCTTACTGACTGAGACTTGGTGAGGTATGTACAAAACCTTGTATGCTATATTTTTGGCGAGACCCACTGAAAAGATTTTCTTTCTTTTTTTTTTTCGTGACTGGTAAGAGGATCGTAACCCTTGGCTTGGTGTCACCCACACCACGCTCAGCCAGTGAGTGCACCAGCCATCCCTATATAGGATCCGAACCTGTGGCCTCGGAGCTCCCAGCACTGCACTCTCCCGAGTGAGCCACGGGGTCGGCCCCTGAAAAGATTTTCAAAGATAACTTTTACTCTGACTTTTCATCATGTATTTTGACTTTAGAACTCTTACCAAAAATGTAACTTCGTTATTTTTGTTTGTTTGTTTTAGAAACATGAGATGTGGTTCCTGGTCACAGTGATCCTTCTAACAACAGTCAATATTACAAATCTTTAACTGTTTTGAATGAGGTACTAGGCCCAGGGGACCCAATCTTTCCATACTTCTAAGTGTACTTTCGTCTTTAGTCCATTATGGACATGAACATAGTGATATAAATGATGTAAGATAATAAAATAGTCCTTGCCCTTAAAAATGACCTGGATAAAAAGAATGTACATGTGGAATATTTAAATACAAGTCTAGTCATTCATTCACTAAAGAGGTAAGGTATTGAAGCATCCCATGTTCTGGCACTTCTAGGCACTGGAAATCTAACAGTAAAGACGACCATACAGCCTCTGTTTGCTTAGCATGGATCTCATAGCTCTTAGATTGCAGGGGGGTGACGGGAAGAGTAAAAGGAAAATGAGAAACAAACATGATTATGCATTATTAGAAATCCTGGACTTCCAGAATTCAGGAGAGAGACCCAAGGAGAGCTGAATCTAATGGAGCAGGCCTCAGAAAATGAGAGGCATTTTTTTTTTTATTCTTTTTTTTAAATAGCCTTGGAATTTTTATCACTGCAGAGTTGTTTTTCCCCAAACAGAGTTTGTTGTCATATTCTTGATCTTGTTGGCCTGGATTTTTAGTACTCTGGCTGAGACTGAAGCTTTTGAGGGTTTGAATTTTGAAGGAGTGTATGTCTGATATGTAGAAAGAAGGAAGACATCGGACAGAAAGAGGGAAATGAACTGGAGCATGCTTTGCTGGAAGTGGGGTGGAATCTGGTCCGGCTAGAGTTTTGTGGGGCACCAAAGTGGTATGTCATTGCCCAAAAGTATATGTAACAGCTTCCTACATTTTAGGAACTCACCAGAAATGAGGCATGCTTTTTTGAAAGAGTAATATTTGAATTTAAATGTGGCTTTGAGTGAAAAACAAGTGGGTACTCTTCCTTGTAAAACTAGGGCTTGGAAGAATCCTTTAGGTTATGAATGTGTGTGTGTGTGTGTGTGTAAAACATTATTTTCCTCCTATATTTGATAAGAGATATTTTAAACGAGGGTACTTCAAAAAGTTCATGGAAAGATTATGTTTAATTCTATTTTTCCATGAACTTTTTGAAGTACCCTCGTACTTTCTTGCTGTCTTGAATGCATGATCTATAAGACTATAATACTTTTTAAGTTTTTAGTTTATGTTAGGCTTAAAATAATAAAAGATCTTAAAACTCTTTTGAAAAAGCTCCAAAATTAAAACTGTAAGATAACATACAGATAAAATTTATATAAAGAATACACTGGGGCCGGCCCGGTGGCGCACTGGATAGTGCGCCGCTTGGGAAGCACGGCGGCGCTCCCGCCCAAGGGTTCGGATCCCACATACAGACCGGTTCCCGCTCACTGGCTGAGCGAGGCGCGGGAGCAACACCGAGGGTTGCGATCCCGTTTCCGGTCCCGGTCCGGTAGGGGGCGACACTGAGGGTTGCGATCCGTTGCCGGACACGGAAAAAGACAAAAAAAAAAAAAATACACTGGTAAGATTATACACAGAACTGATGACTTTACCTAGAAACTATTTCAAGCAACCTAAGATAATACAAGTATTTCTGTGCATTATTTTAAAAGAGTGTACAAGGTAGTAAGAGAGAGCTAAGAGCCTTTTCTAAATGTGCATCCAATTTTAGGAGGCTAAAATAGGAAGCTTGGATATGGCTGAGGTCCCTTTAAATAGGGAACGTGGAAAATGGAAGACCTAAGTTTCTATCAGAGTTTCTTTAAAATTGTGCAAATCATAGATTTGATCAAAGTGGTTATAAAAGACATTAAAATTGTTTCTCAGAATCTTATATGTAATAATATTGATTCCAGTATCCCTAACTATATGGCATTGCTAATAAGGAGAACTAAACAAATCATGTTTTATGATAGGGCTACATTAGGCCAGTGACTTAAAAATTCTCAGTATACATAATGGCAAAGCATTATGGAATCATCTTGTAATACTGTTTATGTAGCAGTTAAAAAAAAAAAGAAAAAGAAAATAGTACAATTTTAGACAGTTTTAAAAAAATTTTTACAAATACTGCAAATCATAGGTTGGTTACCACTAGACTTCCTGACTCTGCCCTGATTGCTGTATTTTCTGTATATTCTTTTAAAATACTAGGCACTTTATAATTTTTTCTATAATTGTTTATATATATTTTCTCTGCAAAATGTTTTTAGACCAACTTACTACTAAATTATTTTAACCCACTTACCATCTTTAAACTTTATGTATGAATATACTAAAGTGTCAGTTGCAAGACACACTAGTAAACCATTTTCTTTTTTCCAGGAGCCTTCTTATTTAAAATATCTTTCAAACTCAATGCATAAAAATAGAAGTCCACTTCTACTTGTAGGCTTTTGAAGCCGGAGAAGACTTGTTTACAGATGAGGAAACAGAGTCCCAGGAAGGTGAAATGACTTGCTAGTAAGTGATAATCAGGATTTAATCTTGTCTTTTGACTCTAAAACAAATGCTGTCAGCTTGAAGATGTTTGTCCCAGCTTCTGGAAATTCAGTTTACCAATGTCTACAACCCTATTCTTAGTTATATTTTTATTCTGTACATTTCAGAAGTAAATACCTACTTGCCATTTGTATATGTCATACAAACATTTTGGCTCCAAATGTAAGTACGTGTATCAAGCATTAGTATGTTAATCTCAGAACTGGATTTTAGCCAATAGAATGTTCCATTTATTCATTGTTGTTTGTGCATACCCACTGTGTTTTAACATTGTGGTAAATCCAGGGAATCAAATATGAATACAACATATTCCCTGAATTCAACAAAGTAGGCATTAGGCTAAGGCCTGGAGATAAAACGTGAACAGCATGCAGTCTATGCCCTTGTGAAGCTTGGAGCTTAGCGTCTACTGCGGAGACAGAGCTGTAAACAAACCATTTCAGCACAGCATGATAATGGAAAGGCCAGATGCAGTGGCAGCATGGGGGCTCAGTCCCTAACCAAGTCTGATGGAGGGTGGGCAAGGTTAAGGAAGGCTTCTCAGAGGAGAGGGCATTGGGATTGAGCCCTGAGGAGAGGAGGGTTCCAAGCAGGGGTGATAAAGGCCAAAGACAAGGGAGAGCACAGTCCATTTGGGAGCCTTGGAGGAGTCCAGTTTGAGAGCAGCATGAGGAGCATGTGCGGAGATGGGAGAGAGAGGAGGGAGTAAGCAGGGGCCAGGCCGTGAAGGGCTTTTTATATGCCCGCCTGAGGAGCTTGGACTTCATTCACCTGACCAGCTCTGCATTTTAGAGAGATCACTTTGGTGGTGGCATGGGGAATGCATTAGAGGCCAGCAAGATTGCATGTTGAGAGATCAGTAAGATTTTTGCAAATAGTTGTCCAGGTGACAGATGACAGTTGCCTGAGCTAAGAGAGTAGCCAGAAGCAGGAGAGATGTTGATGAATTGATGGGGGTGATGATGCTAGAAATAAAAGGACTTGCTGACTGATTATATGCGAGGGCAGAGGAAAAGCATGTCAACAAGGGCGTCCAGAGGGCTTAAACAATTAGGTTGTGGTGTTGGTGTTTGGAGACAGAACCCAGGAGAAGCAGATCTAGAGGGGAAAAGATACATGTTCACTTGATTGTGAGATGCTAGTGGAATATCTAAGGGGGTTGGAATTCATGGTGTAGTCTTTCATACTGGTGCAGTTTTTTTTCCTCTTAAAGGGAAAATTTCTTAAGAAATGTATCCTCTATTATTTTTATTAATTGTTTTTTATTGTTGTGTAATACAGCTGTAATGGTCCTGTATAAAGCAAGTCTTGAGACAGATTGTTCAATATTACTGGGCAATGTTTGTTTTTTTAAAAAATGGGGCTCAGAAGTATGTAAAGGTAGGAAAAAGAGTGTTCCTAGCTCTAGTTGTTCCCTAAACACTTCAACAAATTAAGTAGTAAGTTTCAGTTGTGCACAGAGACTTGAAGATAGAGAGGTGAAATATTTTAGAGAAAAAAGTACTTGAGAATATTTTTGTTTTTAGAAACTTGATGAGTTTGGATTAAAATATGTGCTTAAATGATTAGTATCTTTTCAGGTTTTCATGCAATATTATCTGGATCTTATTACCTCAAACAGCCATTCCACAAATACTTATTCAGCACCTGCTGGGTACTGATACAGCGTTGGCCACAGAGTTCAGACCAGAGTAGCCATAGTCCTTCCTTCATGGAGTTTATAGTCTAGATAGAATATGATATTCCTGTCTGTATCTGCTTAATATAATGAACATATATCGTGTGGATGACTTATGACTCTTAAATCTTATAATGATGAACATATATATCCAGAGGGCACTGCCATGTTCACGGAAGGAAAAAAAACAAAAGACAGGATTCAGTCTCACCTTGGAGTTGTGACTCGCTAAGGAGTTGTGACTTATTTGCTCAAAAAAGGCAAGGATAAAAAAGTAGAGGCTGATTATGCAGATTTTAGAGTTGGAAGGAAGTTGGAACCTGGTACTTCCTGCAAATTTTGACTTTGAAAACTTTGCAATCCCCTGAGAAGCTGAACTAATACAGACTTTAATTATAAAACCAAATGAGATAATTTTTGAGCAGATCACAATATATCATTTCTATATTATTTCTGTGCCCAGCCTTACCTCTGTCCCTCATTTTTCAGAGGAATGGTATCGCTCCTCCTGTTTAGCTATCACTTGTTTTCTCTTTTCCATTTTTCTCTTGATTTCTTACTGCTCTTCTCAATCTTAAAATTCTCTTTGCTTAGTTTCTCAGTTGCTCCCTTTCTAAAATACCCCTTCTAGACTCTGTCTCTCCTTCTGTGCTCCACGGAGAATATTGGCCTTCTTAACTGCTGAGCTTGTGGAATGCCGTGTTTATAGACATGTGTCTTTATGTCAGCTTCCTCCACTCCTTTTCCATCCATCTCCATGCCATCTGGTTTTCTAGTTATCTAAAGGGCTAGTTGCCAACTCTGATGGTTGTCAGCTCTCATCGTGCTTAACCTCTCTGTGCATGGAACAGTGTCCCTAGCTTCTGAGATGCTGTTTCTGGGTTCCTCCTTGGCTCCTGACTCTGGATTTGCTAGCCACCTCCCTTATTGTACCCCTCAAAGGTTTCTCTGGGGCACTGCCATTGACCTCAGCGCTGTCCTTTGCCTGAACCTTGGTACGGAACTTTTCAGTTGTCTGCGGAGGCAGCTGCTGGTTGCCCCTCTCCTCCATCTCCTCACAAGCCTACCTCTTTCTGTGCCCTCCTCAGCATTTCATCTTGGTTCATGGCATCGCTTTTGCCCATTACCCAATCTGCTCAATGTTCCTCTCAGTCAAGTTGGGCCGATTATACCTTGTAAAACTTCTCCAAGCCCACACCTTAGTCTGTTCCAGCTATCGGAGATATTTGACCAAAGGGCTGAGGACACAGGGTTGAGGAATCAAGGTCTCTGTACCTAGAAAGGCCACAGTTGATAGTGTGACTCAAAATGTGGTCCATGGACTATGACAGACCACAACTTTTTTTTTTTCTAATACACTATTTTTTAGAGCACTGTTAGGTTCAAAGCAAAATTGAGCAGAAGGTACAGGGATTTCTCATATACCACTTTACCTGCACACATGCTCAGCCTCCCCAACTATCAACATCCCCCACCGGAGTGGTACATTTGTCATTTGTAACAATTGATGAACCTATATTGACACACAATTATCACCTAAAGTACGTGGTTTACATGAGGGTTCACTCTTGGTGTTGTACATTCTATGGCTTTTACAAATGTATAATGAGATGCACCCACCAATTTAGTATCATACAGAGTAGTTTCATAGCCCTAAGCATCCTCTGTGCTCTGCCTGTTCATTCATCCCTCCCTCTCCCTAACCACTGACATCCACTGATCTTTTCACTATTTCCATAGTTTTGCCTTTTCCAGAATATCATATAGTTGGAATCATCCAGAATATCATATAGTTGGCTTCTTTTAAGACTGGCTTCTTTCAGTTTTAGTAATATGCATTTGTTTCCTCCATGTCTTTTCATGACGTGGTATCTTATTTCTTTTTGGCACTGAACAATATTCCAGTGTCTGGATGTATCACAGTTTATTTATCCATTTACCTGCTGAAGGACATCTTGGATGCCTCCACATTTTGGCAATTATGAATAAAGATGCTATAAATGTCTGCATGCAGGTTTTTGTGTGGACATAAATTTTCAACTCCTTTGGGTAAATACTGAAGAGCGTGATTGCTGGATCATATGGTAAAAGTATGTTTAGTTTTTTTAGAAGCTGTCAGACTGTCTTCCAAAGTGTCTACCATTTTGCGTTTTCACCAGCAATGAATAAGAGTTCCTGTTACTCCACATGCTTGTCAGCATTTGGTGTTGTCAATGTTCTGGCTTTTGGCTATTTTAATAGGTATATTGTGGTATCTTGTTGTTTTAATTTGCATTGCCCTAATGGTATATATTGTAGAATATCTTTTCATGTGCCTATTTGCCATCTATATTTCTTCTTTTTTAAAGAAAATTACAGTGATAACACTTAATGTGAGATCTCACTTCTTACATTTTTAAGCATAAATAATATGGTATTGTTAACTATAGAGACAATATGTTACAACAAATCTCTAGAGCTTATTTATCTTGCATAATTGAGACTTTATGCCCAATGATTAGCAACTCCCCATTACCTCTCCCCCTAACCCCTCTGTAAGTCTGATTATTTTAGATACCTCATATAAGTGGAATCATGCAGTATTTGACCTACCATGACTGGCTTATTTACTTAGCATAATTTCCACAGAGTTCATCCATGTTGTAGCATGTGTCAGAATTTTCTTCTTTTTTTTTTTTTTTTCCTTTTTTGTCTTTTTTCGTGTCTGGCAACGGATCGCAACCCTCAGTGTCGCGCCCGTACCGGACCAGGACCGGCAACGGGATCGCAACCCTCGGTGTTGCGTCCGCACCTTGCTCAGCCACTGAGCGGCCGGTCTGTATGTGGGATCCGAACCCTCGGCGGGAGCACCGCCGCGCTTCCCAAGCGGGGCACTATAGCAGTGCGCCACCGGGCCGGCCCAAATTTTCTTCTTTTTTAAGGCTGAATAATATTCCACTGAATACACACCACAACTTTAAGTTGTTGCCTGTGTTGTTTAACAGCTTAAGTTGTTACATTGTTTGTTATTATTTATTTAACAACTTAAAGTTGTGTTATATAAGTTGTTTCCATATCTTCACTATTTTAAGTAGTACCTTGTAGAGTGCTAATATCTCTTCACGATTCTGATTTTAATTCTTTTATACAAATATCCAGAAGTGGGATTGCTGCATCATATGGTAGTTCTATTTTTAATTTTTTGAGGAATCTCCATACTGTTTTCCATAGTGCCTGTATTATTTTTCATTCCTGCCAACAGTGTACAAGGTTTCTAATTTCTCCATAACCTTGCCAGCTTTTGTCTTGGGGTTTGCATTTTTGTTGTTTTTGTTGTTATTGTTGATAATTTCCATCCTAACAGGTGTGAGGTGATATCTCATTAAGGTTTTGATTTGCATTTCCCTTATAGTTAGTAATGTTGAGTATCTTTTTATATACATTTTGGCTATTTGTTGTCTTCTTTGGAGAAATGCCTATTCAAGTCTTTAGCCTATTTTTAAATCAGTTTGTTGGTATTTTTGCTGTTGAGTTGTTAAGAGTTCCTTCTATATTTCTGATATTAACCTCTTATCTTACATATGGTTTGCACACATTTTCTTCCATACCTTAGGTTTCTTTTTCACTCTGTTGATTGTTTCCTTTGCTGTGCAGGGCTTCTTAGCTTGATGTAGTCCCCCTTGTCTGTTTTTGCTCTTGTTGCCTGTGCTTTTGTTGTCATATCCCTAAAACCATTGCTAAGGCCAATGTTATAAAAGTTGTCCCCTGTGTTGTCTTCTAGGAGTTTTACAGTTTCAGGTCTTATATTTAAGTCTCTAATCCATCTGTGTTCATTTTTGTTCATGGTGTAAGCTATGGTTCCAATTTCATTCTTTTGCATGTGGATATCCAGTTTTTCCAGCACCATTTGTTGAAGAGACTATCATTTTCCATTGTGTATTCCTGGCACCTTTGTGGAAGATCAGTCCACCGCATATGCATGAGATGATTTTCTATCTGTATATCTTCTTTGGCAAGGTGTCTGTTAAGGTCTTTGGCCCATTTTTTTTAAGTCAGATTGCTCGTTTTCTTACTGTTGAGTTTTGGGAATTCTTTGTGTATTTTGGATAACAGTCCTTTATCAGATGTGCCTTTTCCAAACATTTTCTCCCAGTGTGGCTTAAATTTTCATTTTCTTGATAGTGCCTTTTGCAGAGCAGAAACTTTTAATTTTAGTGAAGTGTAGCTTATCAATTCTTTGTTTCAGAGATCATGCCTTTGCTGTTGTATGTAAAAAGTCATCTTCAAACCCAAGGTCATCTAGATTTTCTGTTGTGTTATCTTCTAGGAGTTCTATAGTTTGGCATTTTACATTTAGGTTTATGATTCATTTTGAGTCAATTTTTGTGAAGGGTGTCAAGATCTATGAATAGATTTTTTATTTTTTTTCAATCTGGATATTCAATTGCTCCAGCTCCATATGTTGAAAAGACTATCTTTTCTCCATTGTGTTGTCTTTGCTTCTTTGTCAAAGATCAGTTGACTATATATATATACATATATATATATATATATATATATATTCATATATATATGTATGTATATATGTATGTGTGTGTATATATATATATATATATATATGGGCCTTTTTCTGGGCTCTCTATTCTGTTCCATTGATCTATTTATCTAGTCTTTCACCAATACCACAATACCACATTGTCATTACTACTGTACCTTTATAGTAGGTCTTGAAGTCAGTAGTATCAGTCTTCCGACTTTGTTCTCCTTCAATATTGTGCTGGCTATTCTGAGTCTTTTGCCTCTCCATAAAAACTTTAGAATCAGTTTATCAATATGCACAAAATAACTTGCTGGGATTTTGATTGGGATTATGTTGAATCTCTAGGTCAAGCTGGGAAGAACTGATATCTTGAAAATATTGAGTCTTCCTATTCATAAACAAGGAATATCTCTCCATTTGTTTAGTTCTTTGATTTCTTTCATCAGAGTTTTGTAGTTTTCTTCATGTAGATATTGTACATATTTTGTTAGATCTATACCTACCTACCAAATTTCTCTTTTTGGGGTGCCAGTGTAGATGATATTGTGATTTTAATTTCAAATTCCACTTGATTACTGCTGGAATGTAGGAAAGCAGTTGACTTTTGTATATGAAGCTTGTATGCTACTACCTTGCAATAGTTTTTATTATTTTTTTATTATGTCATTTATTTTGCTTATTTTAGATTTAATTTGCTCTTCTTTTTCTTGTTTCCTGAGATAAAAATTTAGATTATTGATTATAGTTTGTTCTTTTCTTTCTCCTTTTTTGAGATTATTTTTTCTTATTTTTAATTGACACATAATAATTGTACGTATTTATGGGGTACTGTGTGATATTTTGATACATGTATACAATGTGTAATGATTAAATCAGATTAATGATGATATCTATCATCTCAAACATTTTTCATTTCTTTGTATTAGGAACATTCAAATTCCTCTATTCTAGCTAATTAGAAGTGTACAATAAATTGTTAATTATAGTTACCTTATGTACTATAGAACACTAGATCTTATTCCTCCTATCTGGCTGTAATTTTGTATTTGTTGACCAACCTCTCTCTCCCCTACCATTCCCAGTTGCTAATAACCACTATTTTACTCTCTACTTCTATGCATAGATTGTCTTCTTTTCTAATATGTGGATTCAATACTGTAAATTTTCCTCTAAGCACTGTTTTCTCTGAATCCCACAAATTTGTGTAAGTTATGTTTACATTTTCAGTTAGCTCAAAATAGTTTTAAATTTCTCTTGAGATTTCTTCTTTGACCAATGTGTTATCTAGAAGTGTGTTGTTTATTGTCTAAGTATGTTGGGTTTTTCCTCCCATCTTTCTGCTAAAAATTTCTAGTTTAATTTTATTATGTTCTGAGAGCAGATACTGTATGATTCGTATTCTTTTAAATTTGTTAACATATATTTTAAGACCCAAAATGTGTTTTATCTTAATCAATTTTCCATGTTCCATATACATGTTTGAGAAAAATGTCTTTTCTGCTGTGAGATGAAGTTGTCTACAGATGTCAATTATATTCAGTTGATTGATGGTGTTGTTGAGTTCAATTTTGTCTTTACTGGTTTTCTGTCTGCTGGATCTGTCTATTTCTGATACAGGATATTTAAGTCTCCAAACTATAATAGAGGATTCATCTATTTTTCCTTGCAGTTCTATCAGTTTTTACCTCACGTGTTTTTGAAAACATGCTATTGTCAGGCACATTACACATTAAGGACTATTAGGTCTTCGTGGAAAATTGACACCTTTATCATTATGTATTACCCCTCTTTATTCTTGATAACTTTCCATTGTCTGAAATCTACTCTGTCTGAAATTAATATAGCTTCCACTTTCACTTTCTTTTGCCTAGTGTTAGCATGGTATATCTTTCTCCATTCATTTACTTTTCATTTGGATATGTATTTATATTTAAAAATGGGCTCCTTGCAGACAGTATATAGTTGGGTCTTACTTTTTTATTCACTCTCACAATCTCTGTCTTTTAATTGGTGCATTTAGATCATTGACATTTAGAGTGATTATTGGTATAGTTGGATTAATATATACCATATTTTTTACTATTTTCTATTTGGCCTTGTTATTTGTTCCTGTTTCTTTCACTCTTTTTCTGCCTTTTGTAGTTTTAATTGAGCATTCTATATATTCCATTTTCTCTCTTTTTTTTAACATTATCAGTTATCTTTATCTTTTTACTTTTTTAAGTGGTTGCCCTAGACTTTGCAATATACAAGGGTACTTCAAACAGTTCATGGAAAGATTTGTATTATCTTTTAATTCTATTTTTATGCAAACTTTTTGAAGTACCCTCATACATTTACAGCCAATTCAGGTCTTCTTTTAAATAACATTGTACTGTTTTACAAGTAGTGTGATTACCTTATAATAGCAAAACTCTGAATTTCTTCCTCCCATCCCTTGTATTATTGCTGCTATTCATTTTACTTCCACAGAAGCATGCACAAGTATCTAGTATTTAGTTTTTGTATATGCATACATAATCAACTCCTATTGTTGCTAGTATTATTTTGAACAAAGTGTTATCTGCTAGATCAATTAAGAATAAGAAAAATAAAAAATTTTATTTTGCCTTCATTTATTCCTTCTCTGATTATCTTCCTTTATATAGATCCAAGTTTCTGACCTATATAATTTCCCTTCTATCTAAAGAATTTCTTTTAACGTTTCTTGCAAGATAGGTCTACTGGCAATACATTTTCTCAATTTTTTTTTGTCTGAGAAAGTCTTTTTATCTCCTTTACTTTTGAAGGATAATTTTGCAGGGTATAGAATTCTAGATTGGTGGGGTTTTTTCCTTTTAATGCTTTAAATATTTCACTTCACTCCCTTCTTGCTTGCATGGTTTTGAGGAGAAATCTGATGTAGTTCTTATCTTTGCTTCTCTATCAGTAAGGTATTTTATCCTCTGGCTTCTTTCAAGATTTTTTTTTATTTTTTATTTTCTGTAGTTTGAATATGATATGCTTAGGTATAGTTTTTTTTAACATTTATCCTGCTTGGTGTTCTCCAAGCTTCCTGGATCTGTGGTTTGGTGTCTGACATGAATTTGGTGAAATTCTCAGTCATTAATGACTTCAAATATATGCTTTTGTTTCTATCTCTGCTATTTCTCCTTCTGGTTTTCTCATTACATATATGTTATACCTTCTGTAGTTGTCCACAGTTCTTAGACATTCTGTTTGTTTGTTTGCTTGGTCACTTTTCTCTCCACTTTTTAGTTTTGGCAATTTCTATTGAAATATCTTTAAGCTCAAAGATGCTTTCCTCAATCTGATAATGAGCCCATCAAAGGCATTCTTTATTTCTGTTACAGTATTTCTGATCTCTAGCATTTACTTTTGTTTCTTTCTTAGAATTTCCATCTCTGCTTACATTTTCTGTCTGTCTTCACATGCTGTCTATATTATCCATTAGAGTTGTTAGCATCTTAATCATTGTCTTAGTCCATTTGTGCTATTATAACGGAATACCACAGACTAGGTAACTTATAAAAGAACAGAAATACTTCGCACATTTCTGGAGGCTGGGAAGTCCAAGATTAAAGTGCCAGCATCTGGTGTCTGGTAAAGGCCTTCTTGCTGTGACTTCACATGGCAGAAGGTGGAAGGGCAAGTGGGGACAAATGTTGTGTCCTCACATGGTAGAAGAGCAAAAAAGAGAGCCCGCTCCTGCAAGCCCTTTTTATAGTGGCATTAATCCATTCATGAGGGTGTTGCCCTCATGACCTAAATACCTCCCATTAGGCCCCACCTACCAGCATTGTTGCATTAGGGATTAAGTTTCCAACACAAGAATTTTGGAAGGGACAAAAACATTCAAACCATAGCAATCATAGTTGTTTTGAATTCCCAGTCTGATCATTCCAACATCCTCACCATGTCCGAGTCTAATTCTGATGCTGGCTCTGTCTTTTCAAATGGTGCTTTTTGCTCTTTAAAATGTCTTGCAATTTTTTCCTAGTAGCTGGGAATAATATACTATGTGGAAGGAACTACTGTAAATAGGCCTTTCATAATGCAATGGTGAGGTCTGGAGGGAGGAGAAGCATACTATAGTTCTGTGATTTGGTCTCAGTCTTTTGGTGAGCCTGTGTCCCTGGACTGTGAACTTCATTTACATTTTCTTTTCTGTTTTTTCACTACTTAGGTGGGACAGGATAGCTTGGGGGGGGACTGGATTGGGGTATTTCACTTCCCCCCGGTCAGCTGGACTCTGATAAAACCCCAGCAGGTTAGCCTCTGGTTAAATAGTTTCTCCTGAGAGCAGGCCTTGTTAAGAAAATCAGCGTGCTCTTGAGTATTTTCAAAATGGTTCCTTTTCCCCTTCAACTGCTAAAGGCACTAGGGGATTTGTCTCTGATATTCTGTGAGAACCTGATGGAGCTCTAGGAGGTAAAACTCACAAAAGTGCGGGGTCCCCCATGAGTGGGGGCTCTGGAGTTTTTATCTCTCAGATTTGTACACACTGAATCTCCAGCAATTGGTCAATTACATTTTATGTTTTCCTACCCTGGCCCTAGTTCCTGCAGGGGTTTCTGTTCTGATAAGTTGTTCTCTGTATCTACTTGTGTGTCTCTCCAATTTGAGGGGCAACAATTTGAGATTGCCCATGACCTCACTCTTACAGATCTAGGGAAAGTTGTTGATTTTTCAGTTTGTTCAGCTTTTTACTTGTGGTGACTTGCAAGCTCTTTATATGCCAGACTGGAAATTGGAAGCCCACAAATGTCTTTTATCAGCCTGTGACAAGATAAATACAGAAAATAAGAGAAAGTATTTAGAGACTTATAGAGCAACTTGACATTGCTATGATACCCAAGTGTACAATTTTGTATTTTATAAAAATATCCATCTACAGCAGATTAGAAACTAGAAACAAAACAAAACAAAATGACAACAATACACAATTGGTTCTTCACTGCAGATAGGAGAAGCATGGGACTTGATGGCAGTCAAGAAAATGATGATTTGATATGGAATGATATATTTTTGCAGTTGTCTAGAAGGTGCCCTTAAGAGCCTGGGGAAGAAGGCCAAACTGCCTGGGGTATGTAAGGAAAGATGATGGGGGATTTTCTGTATGGACTTGGTGGGGAGGGTAAGTTCTGCTGTCAGAGTGATCTTCCTAAAATGCAATCTGGTCATGTCATACCCTTGCTTAGATCTATTAGAGACACCCTCATACCTAACATCCCTCAACTCCTCAGTACCACTCACAAGGTATCTCACTACCTGCCCCATGGACTCATCCAGCTTCATTTCTCCCCTCCAGCCCATGCACCCTTCTCTTACAACGCTTGTTGTCCTAGAGTAGACCATGGTATGCACTGCCCCCTCTGCTGCCGCTTGCCTTCAGTGGTCTCTCCCTCTTCTCTCCATTTTCTGGTGAAATCCCCCACAACCTTTAACAGCTTCCTCTTTGAGGCTTTCCCACGCTTGAGGTCAAATGCACAGCCAGGCCTAGGTGTTCAGTCAATGTTTGGTGAGTGTGGAACTGGAAAGAGAACTTGTGAATTTGGCCACACCTCTGCTAATTTCATTGCCTCTTCATTGGGTGTTTCACAGCTGGAAAGAGGAATGCTTTTTAGGCCTTTAGGCAGGGATAATTATCAAATAACAGAACGAAACCAGTATCTGCCTGGGGGTGAGGTGGGGGTGGTATGCAGATAGGGAAGTGACTATTTATGGTTGGGGATGGGGAAAAGTAGCTTTCCGGGATGGAGGCAGCTTTGCTGGGATTCCCATCCTCCTCAGGGAAAAACACTATAAAGCAGGAATTGGCCAAATTTTTTTCTATGTAGTGAATATTTGGGGCTTTATGGGCCAAATGATCTCTGTGGCAACTACTTTGTCATTACAATGCAAAAGCAGCCGTAGGCAAGTGGGTGTGACTGTGTTCCAATGGCATTTTTACAAAATTGTTCCAATAACAGTTACAAAAACAGGTTGCAGGCTGGATTTAATTTGCTCACACCTGCTCTGAAGAAGAGAGAATGTTTCCCTTCTTCTGCCCTTTCTCTAAACAGTCTTTCAGAGGCCTTGCTAGGTTTACCTTGAGTTTCTAAATCCCCAAATCTTTTCTCCCCCCAAATAGTGTAAACAATGAATAATCTGCCCCCACTAGCCAATCGGTTGCAGAGGCCCGAAATGTCCTTCACCAATGTAGTGATAGATGTGTGGCACATATTAAGACTGTGTTAAGTGTTCGTAAAATCTTTAACACAGGACTTTATGAGATAGACACATGATATTCTTACTATGAAACTACATGTGGACTAAAACCTTCCCATACAGCAATTTTGTAATATCAGCAGTGCCCTGCCTACATTTTGGTGGGCTGTATGAACTTTGGATCTGGAGAGCAGAGTTTAGCTGATTATAAACTGGGGTAAGGCTGGGGAATTAGAAGATACCTATGTCCATGATATGGTTATACTGTCCATGATTTATAGCCTACAGGAAATATTGCAAAGGTTATTAATATCTTTGAGTTAATAGAGTGGTAGACAGTATAACAATGCATAAATTAAGCCAGTAGATATTAAAAACAAGTATGTCTGCTTCTATGGTGATATACTCTATAAAATGCCCAAACCAAATAGCCATGTACATTAAAATCTAAAACACTGGTGTCACTAAAACCCCTAGATAACCAACACCAGGGAAGGAGGAAAATAAGGCTTGCCAGTAATACCTATAGCCTTTTGCCCTCTGCCCCCAAAGGGCTCCATGGAGGTCACCATGCTATCCTATTTCCCCAAAGTCATAAATAAGGACATCCTTTGTTGGCCTGACTGAATGGGACCACCTAGTAGAGAAGCTAGTACCAAGGGAGCTGCGAGGCTGGGACTCTGACTTTCTCCGTGTCATCTCCTGGTACTGTTTTGAGTGTCTTCAGATTAGCTACAGTCTCCTGTTCTGAAAGCTGACCAGAACGAGATGTTATTCACTCAGCAACTTTTGCCCCCAGATGCTGTCAAAGTCAATGTGTGCATTGTAGCCCCTAGGAAAAGTTAATGATATGTCTGATATCTCCCATCTCTTATTTATCTGGCATCCAAACAACTTGTTAATTATATTTCAGTTCAACACCAATTTATTGATCAACTACTATGTCTTTATGATGCAAAATCGAATATAAGTGGTGTAGAGTATGACTTGATCATCACACAGATGCATAAGCCAGGTTTGTTTTTCTGCAGCCTCTTCTTATATAAGTGTAGTATATGTAAGCTAGCAATTTTATACCTCTTTTCTTACCATTTGACATTCATTTTGAAAGTTCACTTTGAATAAATTTATTGTCAGTTATGAAGAGCACTGGTATATCTTAGTTCATTCTAATGTTATGTACTTTTATGCTTGAATTATTTACAGTGGTTTGGTTATTGACCTATTTTATTTGTCATTTTATGGCATACATATTTTCGGTGGAGACACTTAGGCTAAGCTATATTTATTTTTACCACAGTACATTAAGCATAAAACTATCTCCAGTAAAACCATGATAATCTGGAACCCTCAAGGAGTGGGTTATTCAAGACAGCCAAGTTTTAAGAATTAACATTAACTATTTGTGATAAAAATCTTTCTAAAATGGATCATACTTTTCCCTCTTGTAAACAATATATTGAGTCTCATTTAACTTTGATAATAACTTGTAGTTATCAGTAAGAATTGGGCTATGTAACTCCGTGCTTGTTAAAGGACTCAGGTTTTTTGTTTTATTTTGTTTTCGTTGTCTTGGGTTTTTTGTTCTCTTTTTGTTTTGTTTTAGTCTTCATTGGCCTTTCTTAAAACATTTGTTTCTTAGATTGCTGTCAGCCGTATTTATCACTGGCCCTACCTATAGTCCTCCCTTATCCCTTCAAATTGCTGCTTTTATGCTCCTGTGAACTTGGAAACCAGGTAATGGAGCTCGTTAGAATATAGCCAGCATGAGAAAGGGCTTCCAGATCCACTAATGGATCAGATATTGCAGTTATGTATTAATTTGCAAACAACTCTTATCTCCCTGAAAAGCCTTATTCACTACCATGTCGGTTCTCTGTGTGTTTCGGCCAATTGGGTGGTAAGATCGGGGAGATCTGCTCTAACTCCTCTCCTCAACATCCTTCTCCACTTCATCCTTCTCTGCTTCTGCAGAGTTCTGCAGAGACTGATTCTAGCCAGGATAGAGGAACTCTGGGCCATGAATCTGGGAACTAGAGAAGCTAGTTGAACATGCCTTAGAAAAGAAAATCAGGTTTAAAATGGGCCTCATTTTAAGTTCATAGTTTATGAAATGATGCCTATATTGTGATAATATCCAGCTAATTCTCCTCCTCTTCTTTATCCTATTGCTTCTTTTTTTATAAACCGTAAGCGTATGTTCTTTCGACATAATTTATTGGGACCAAAGTAATGCCTTAATCCTAAAAAAGCATCTCTAGTCAAAACTGCAGAGTCCATAATGATTCTTTTTTCTCTTTGTTATGCATGTTATGATGAATGTGTTACATACATTTCTTACTTTAAGCACTTTGTGTCGTTGCAATGTAACATGCTTTGTTAAAGATGCTGGCAGGTAAACTTCAGATTGGAAGCCTTGGGTATCTTATATTTACATTCTGCTTTACAGCTTCTCCAGAATTTTCATCATCTTTTCTTATTGAATCTTTAGAACAACACGGGGATTATATTGCTGCCCATGTCAGAGCCAGGAGACCAGAGGAGCAGTGATGTAAGTAACTTGCCCACAAGATCACACTGCTATTAGCAGTCCCAGGTTTGAGCCCAAATCCTCTGCTCCCAAGGCTAGTGGGTTTTTCCCTCTGGTCCTAAGAACTTGTATTGGTGAGTGATAGGTAAGACTTAGTTCTGACTGTGTAGATTGTGGCTGCCAACCCCGCTGAGTCCATGGAGTGTCAGGTCACCCAGAGAGAAGAGGGGAACTTGAGCATGTGATCCTGCTTCTACTGGAGGAGGCAGAGACTGCTCATTTGGGATTTGATAACCAACTTCAATTGGTCAGCTGGGTACAATAGTTTGGGGACCCTGGTACTAAATATAGTGGCTTTAACTATTACTGTAGGTCATTGTCTACTATTTTTGGAGAAGTAGGTATTACCGTTTTGTTTAGCCATGTTTGGGCCACATATTAGTAGTCAGTCAATGAAATTATTTTTTTTCAAAACTAGGTACATAAGTATTTTGGAGTAAATTCCAGTCCATTTCTTAATTCAAACAATACCTGTACCACTTGTATCCAAAGTATGAGTTTGCTTTATTTTTACTTTTATATTTTAAAATATAGCTGTTCTTTGGGCTGGAAAAAAATAGTCTTTGGCAAAAATAATTTGTAGAACTGGAATTAATGTCATTTACAAATTCTGTTGCTTGTTGTTTTAAGAATTGTTAACGATAGGATATATTAAACTAATGTTTTTGAAAGTCTATTAAGATGCTACAGTCCATATAAATTAATCTTTAAATAAAGCTTAAACAAATTTATATTTTTCTTTTCATTTATGTGTGGGTGTGTGTATTTGTTGATGAACTGGAGATTTCCCTCTGAGAAGTCAACCCAACCCCAGAATTATAAAATATCCTTATTATCCAGTTTAGTTTTCAAAAAATCAGAAATTTGGGCTGATCTATTTATGTTAACTGACTGGTGATACCAAGTTAATCCTGTAGTTAAAATTCATTTCTCGAAGTTGTTACTAAAATCTTAGAAATATTAAAGATTTAAACTCTAAAGATGGTATGCAAATGATTAAATTTTCCCTATTATTTCTTTCCTTCTCTCCCAGAGTGATTAATTTCACTTTCCGTGTCTTACTCCGTGAGCTATAATGCTTCTGCTGAGATTCCTAATTCAGTGAAACCTGTTTAGGGGATCATCTCTGTTAGACAGACAGCTGCCGAAAAGGCATTCACTTTCTGAGCGTGGATTTTAGCTTATGGCCAATCAAGCCTCCAAGCTGGAAGAACACCTGTCAGAGAAGTTTTTCTACAAGGAGATGGTCTCTTTAATCGGATTTCATTGTACTTCAGAAAAAGGTTCATTTTAAAATGTGGGTGAAACAACATCTGCTTTTATGATTCATCCTTTTCAACTGAAACACCAATTTAGAGTTTATTTATGACATTGTTCTATGGTGAAACAAGAAACTGCAACAAAATGTTTTAAAAGGAAGGACTTTCCCAGACATTTGATTTGTAACTTTCTCTTGTGAAAAAAAAAATCTAAAAATTTATTTTTGAATTTTTCTGTGCGAATATAATGAACAATAGAAATTTTTCTGAGCAAACTTTCATAATGTTTAAGCTAAATTGTGAAAACACAAAATGAAACCTGGGAGACTTTCTTTCCCACGTTGAAATTTGTTGATTTATCTGTGAACAGGGCAAAGTATTATTGGTACTGACTGGTACTTAGAGAAAACTACACTCGACTTTCAATTCGGCTCTAATTAGAGGCACTGTTAAGTACATAAAACGCAGGTATTTTCTCACATCTGCAGACAATATTAAGTGTAACTATTAGAAGACAAACTTCATTTTGCAAACTGTAATTTAATGGTATAACAGTGTGCAGACCAGAATATCAGTTAATTTTCAAAACATTTTATTCTACACCAATTAGCTCAGGTCCTGGAGGGCAAAATGACAAGAGGTTACTCGTTCACTATGTATTTAATTAATTGAAAAATGCTCAAATTGCTTTTACAGTTGTTATTAAAAAGTAGAATCAGTGTTGCCAGTGCTCAACCATAATTGGAACCCCAGGGAATTAAATATTTAGCATTAGTAATGTAACAGCACTTAGGACACAAATTTCTATTTTCGTAATGAAAGCTATACTCTGTGAGTGCAAGCGGCTGAAACGACAGCTGTGACAAGTGAAACGGCCTGGGATATTTCAATAAGACACCTCATTGGACAGCAAGTCTTACCACATTACTCGTTTGTAAGAGATCTGCAAGTTTAATTCCCAGTAGAAGCCCGTTACCCAAGTATTTAGATTTCTAATTGCATGCAGTATGAACAGTTGGGCAAATGTCTTGCCATAAGTGGCTGAAATGTATAGTGCTTTCTAAATAATCCTATATAAGTTCATGCCTTTGTCAATTTCAAAATAGCAGGACTGTCAGGGAATAAAGATCTTGTTTGTTTTAAGTTTAATTACATTTTAAGCATAAATGCTTTCAGTGCTACAATGAGAAAAGTTGGATATTGGGCTCTAATGAGCTGCAGTGGTAGACGGCTAGAGACCCTAAGGGATTCACTCCGTAAATTAACTGGATAAAAGTACTTGGTTAGGATATAGTTGATGGCTGAGCTGTTCTTAAAACTCAGTTATAGAGCTGTCTCTCACTCCTGTTTTCATTCTAAACAGGCCCTGTAGAGACTTTAACAGCCGCCTGTTACAACCATTCAGCTTCTCAAAATGTATTATATTACTCCACTAATAAATAGTGTTAAAGGGTATTTGACTTCATTTCTCGTTTTCAGAGGGGATCAGGTTGATAAACATGACTGGCTTAGGTTGGCCTTATTTTAATTTGTTTATATCATCTAAGTAATACTGAAGGTCCATGGTTTGAATTTGCAAACATTACTTTCCTGGAAATGTAAAACTTACAAAATATTATGTACAATGGAAACAATTAATGGAGACTATTTATTATAGAATTTTTGTCCTTGAAAGATGTATGACTTTGACTTTTTAGCCCCCATTCAAAGTATTTTAAAACCCCAGAGCTAAACTGACATTCTTTGAAGCATGGGTAGCCTAATTCCTTTGCCAATCGTTCTCTTTCTTTGGGGGGAAAAAGAGTTGTAGGATAAATTGATTTCATAATTTCTTCTCCTTACCATGATCTCTGTGTCAGTTTTTTGAGAATATATTCTAACTGATCATTATTTCTTTTTTCTTTTATTTTTTGTAATTTTTAAAACAATTCATGCTTACTTTAAAAGAGAGAAAAGAAAAATGTGGTTTCTTTGATAAACTCTTCCTTTTTCCCCAATCCTCCATCCCTGCCTGTTGGTCACTTTTTTTTAAAACAACTTGAAGGAGTCCTTTTATAACATTTTCTGTGCATATTATGCATGTGCACATATGGGTATATATTTATATGTATATATTACATATAGCATATTTTAAGAACAAAATTTGGATTATTCCATAGAAGTTTGTGACTTGCTTTGTTTTCAACTATATTTATCATAGACATCTCAGTGCCACAATCATCCTCATTCTTTCTAATAGCTAATTATTATTTCAGATTTTAGAAGTACAAAATTGATTTATTACCTATAGACGAAATTTAAAGTCATATCCAGTTTTTGCTATGACCAATAAAGATTTGATGAACTTCCAAGCGTGCATAAGTGTGTGTTTGTACTAGATGTGTGTGTCTGTCTTTGTGCGTGTCATAATAAAATATTTTTCTTGTTTTTTTGGCAGCTGGCCCATACAAAGATCCAAACCCTTGACCTTGGTGTTACAAGGCAGTTCTCTAACCAACGAAGCTAACCGGCCAGCCCCAATTGAATCACCGTTTATTGAATGATTTCTCTGTGCCCAGCAGGCATTATCCAAATATACTTTACATATATTAACTCATTCATCTTCATAATAATTAACAGTTAAGATATATTATTATCTTTGTATTTCATATAGGGAACCCAAGGCACAGAAGAGGTTAACTTGCCCAAGGCTGCATGGTAAGCCAGGCTTCACACCCAAGAGATTTGTCACATCAGAGTCTGAACTCTCTTAGCCAATAGTGTGCCTGCAGAAATACCTTGGTTTTTTTTCTTGCCTTTCTCACTAGTCAGCTTGAATGTGGTTTCACCTATTTATTACCATTATAATTCTTCTTCTGAGATTTGGCCTGTTCATGGCTTTTGCTCATTTTCCTGTAGTGTTATCTTCTTGTCAAATTACAAAAAAGATCTTTATTGATTAAAGCTACTGACTCTTTGTTATACTTTATTAAATATTTTTTTTCTTAGCCTGTTGCTTATATTTTTACTTTGATTTATTTTGATATTATCAAGTTTTGCTTTATGAATTGGGACATAAGGAAGCCTTTCACCACCCCAAGATTACAAGTATGTTTTTCTACATCTTTTTCTACTACTTCTAATTTTTTTAAAGTTTTAATTTTTAACCCATGTGGAATTTATTTGGGTATGTGGTATGACTTAAAGATCAAACCTTTTATTTCCAGTAACATCCATAATTTCCTTTTATAAATTGTCCAGTCTTTTTTCTTGAAATATGACCTTTGTTTAATGCTATATTCCATCCATATGTGTCTTTGGATTGCCAGTTCTTTTAGACTATTCCCATTGTCTAATCCTGCAACATCACACATTTTATCATAACATAAAAGCAAATTTAAGTCTTTTTAACTTTTAAAAAATGATCTCTATCAGATACTTTTAAACTATAAAAGTAATTTCATAATTCACTTTAATTTTATAGTTTTGTAATTAACAAATGCACATAGCTTAGAAAGGAAGACAGTTGTGGTAGGCACAACAATGGTCTTCCAGATATTTCAATGTCCTAATCCACAGAAACTATGAATAAAGGGGGATTTATTTTGTAAATGGTATTAAGTTCATAATCAGCTGATGTTAAAATAGAGAGATTATCCTGGATTATCCAGGTGGGCCCAGTATAATCACAAGGGTCCTTAAATGTGGAAGAGGGAGGCAGAAGACACAGTACAAGAGTGAGGTGACGTGAGAAAGGCTCCACTTTCATGTTGAACTGATGGAGCCATGAGCCAAGCCAGCCCTTTAGATACTGGAAAAGACAAGAAAACAGAGTTTCCCCTAGAGCCTCCAGAAAAGAACAAAGCTCTGCCAACACCTTGATTTTTGCCCAGACCCAATTTAGACTCCTGACCTCCAGAACTGTAAATTTATGTTGTTTAAACTGCCAAGTTTGTGTTAATTTGTTACAGTAGCAATAGGAAACTAATACAAAGATGAAAGTAAAAACTCTTCTCCCCACTTTCTACTCCAGGTCCACTCCTGCTAGTAACAACTCTGAACAGTTTTTCTTGGAGGGGTTGGGAGGATGTCTCTGCAAAACTGTGACCATGCAGAAATATTTATAGTGTGTTTTTGATATTTATTAAGTCAAGTCCCTTTCTGTTTTCAAAAGAAATTTTAACTTCTTACATGTTTACTTTTTCAGGTAAGCAGAATCAGTTTGCAAATTTCATTTTAAAATTTCTTTTTGATTGGGAATACATTGAATTTAAAGATTAATTTGGGGGAGAGGGCGATATCTTTCTAAACCTGATTCCTCATAATATCTCACACAATAGCTGATAAATATTTGTTGAATGAATGAATATGTGTTTTGTTTTGTTTTTGAAAAATAGAGGAAGAGAAGTAAATATTTGGCTATTTTCTAAATATTTTGTACTTTCTTAAAATGATTCATTTCACTTAGATTTTCAATTTATCCTTGTAAAGTTCTGCAAAATATTTTTATTTAAAAATCTTCCCCGTATCTGTAATTGTATCTGCTTTCTTAATCCATCAGTGGTTTATTTTGGTTTTTCCACTTCTTTGCTTTGTCATACTTGCTGGAAGTATTGGTTTATTTTATTGGTTTTTTCATTAAAAAGAAAAAGTTTAGTTCTATTGATATATTCTTTTCTCAATTGTTTGCTCTCCATTTTATCTGAAGGTGTGAAAAATAGAATCTTTTCCTTGTCCATGACAAGGTTCATGGCTGAGGCCTCCGTAATGAAAGATGGAGTAACAAGAGAAAAGCATACAAATTTATTTATATGTTTTAAGTGACACGGGAGCCTTCAGAAATGAAGAGCCAAAGAAACAGAAATAAATCTGTGTATTTTTATGGTTAGGTTTGTTTAAGAGTAGACTGTCCTGTAGATGTATGATTGGAGGAGAAAAGGGCATGATTTACTGGTAATAAATTGGGGGTATCTTAGCAAAACGTGTTCAGATTTGTTTTGGCATCCTTATGTGACATTCCTTCCTTCTAGGTGTAGGGCAGGACACCTGTCACATAACATTTTCAGGGAAGAAAGGAAGGAGGTCAGTAAGTGACCTTTCTAGGTTTTATGCCTGCTTTCGGGAGGAAGGGCACAGAAAGGTGAGAATGGATTTCCTGCTTCTGCTGTTTTCTTAATTTCCAAAGTGCCACATATTGGGGTAGTGTGTACTGAACCTCGTCATATTCTAATTCTTTTACTTTGTTGTAGTTTATATGATTGACCTTTTCCTGGGTCTTTTGCCTGGATGCCTAGTTTGTTTACTTTTTTTTTTTTTTAATTTCTCTTGATTTTTGATAAGTATTTTTAGGCTATAAATTGCATTCCAGATTTTCTTTTGGCTGTATTCAGTCGTTTTTCTAGGTATTGCTTTTGTTCTTTTTCATAACTGATTAGTCCATAATTTTACACTTTTATTCTTTTCTTACCAAAGAGTTACCTTGAAAAGGATATTTTTTAAAAAGCATGTAAGTAGCAGAGTGATGTTTTTAGAGGAGGGGGTGAAGGGAGAAGAGTATCATCTATTGTTCATTTCTAGCTTTTTAAAAATTATACCTAGAGAATAGAGGCTGTATGATTTCCACTTATACTGAGATTTCCTTTGTAGTTCACATACTTAATGAAACATTCCGTGCATGTTTAAAAAGAATGTATTCTCTTTAGGAAAGTATCTTAAGTCTGCTTATTAAATTAACTTCTTTATTGTTGAATCCTCTACATTCTTATTTTCCATGTACCTTGCTTGTCAGTCTCTGAGTGCTTTTGGCTTTCAAAAGCTCTTGTGTATTTTCAGAAATGTGTTCCTATATTTTGGTGCTTTTTTTTTTTTTTTTTCGTGAAGTAAGAGTTTGTTTCTACTATCTTCTTAGTGGACTGTACCTTTAATTGATGCATAATTGTCCCTCTTTGTTCCCTTAGATTAGAGTAGGAAGCCTTTGCCCCAGAGTGGCACTCCTTCTTGTGTAAGACTCACAGCCAGAACTGCCTTGCAATTTTCTTTTCCTCCCCATTTTTTGAAAAGTCTGGAGTTATTTCACATTTTTCTTGCTTCCCCCTCTGCTCCAGTCCAAGGCACATTTCTCCCATTCAGCAAGCAATTCTCAGCTGCAGTACTGGAGTGGCAGCCCACTGCACCTGTGGGTGAGGGTCGGGACCTAACAGACAGTCTAGCACTAGGGTGAGCCAAGGGAGGCCCATAGGGTGCAAAATTGAGGCACTCCCTCTTGGGGTTGTGGGAAGTCGAGAAGGTCATGCAAGGTCATGACCTGAGAGTGACTCTGAGAGTGAATGTCTCCCTTAATTTTGCATTCTAGGCAACTCACCTGCCCCACCCTAGTTCCCACCCTGCTTACCAAGTCCATTATTCTCTAGGTGAGCCTTTCAGTGATCTTGAGAGATAGCCCATTGCCCTCTGGGTTCTTCCATATCTGTCGTCTCTGAGTTTGCTCTTTCTCCACTTCTTAAGGATGACTTTCATTCATTTCCATGATAGCTCTTCCCACACCTGTTTGGGTTGTGGTTTACTCTGGTGTTTTGATGAATCTATTTCCTTTTTTTTTTTTTTTTTTTTTAATTTTCATCAGGGTAATAGCGATGAATGACTTAGTGAAATAGCACAAAAAAGCTTATAAGGAAAAAACAGAAGGGCTTTGCCCCACACTTTTTCACCCCCTCTCTCCTCCTTAGAGACAACCCTTTAAAAGTGTTTAGCTGTTTCTTCTGTCACTTGTCTTAACGTTTCTAAATTATGTGATTGCTGTTATTTCTTTAGTTATCAATTATAGATATGTTTTGACTTCTAATCATGACATATGTTTTGACTTGTTACTTTCTAGCCCTATTGTCCATACTTTATTCTTCCAGTATAATTTTTGGTTAAATCAGGATTCGGTTTTAAGATTTTGATTATGCCTATAAATAAAATTTACTGCTGGGCAAAATAATGTACTTATACTTCCCTAATCATTTAAAAAAATTTTTGCTTAAAGCTAATAATGGCCTTGTTCCTGTGTTTGATTAGTTCCATATGCCCCATCAAATTCATTATATACTATCAATATTTTCTAAACAGTTGTATGTATCAGATGATAATTTACCAACCTGTGTTCTTCGTTTTATGTCTTCCTCTTTCTTGCTTCTCATTTTCATGGAGCACATCCTTCTTTTGTTTTCTAAAGAAGTAAAATGTTTTTATCTGAAAACGTCTTTACTGTAGGTATAACACTTTTCCTAAAACTCTATCTTGTACTCTGATCCTGTTTTATAACAGCCAGTTCTTGTTTCATAGAGACAATATCTTATCTTATTTCTCTGAGGTTATTAATAATATTTAAAACAGTATTTTCTTCTGTGCTCTTTGTGGCCTCGGTTTCCTATAAATCCAATTTTTTGTTTGTTCAGGTCTTTCTCTTTCATATTGGAGGGTCTCCTCCAATGTCTTGTGGTCATTAGCTATAATATTTAAGATGAAGGTACTACTAAAAAGCTGATCAGAAGCTTTGTTTCCATTTGTGGAGCTTGCTGGTGGATGAGTTTCACTGCAGTATGACCAGGTGGCAAGCCAATCTTGGCTGTAGGGGACCCTTAAAATTCTAGATCTGGGAGTCTCTCTTTCCTTAGATTTGGGTCCCAAGAGATGAACATTCCAGTCTCCTATTTGGGTGGCATCACTTAGCTGTTGGCATTCTGGAAGCAGGGAGGAGGAACAGGGTCAGGGAGCTCACCATTCAGCATGCTCTTTTTTTAAGCTCTATGCCTTGCTCCAGCCCTTCTCTAAGCCTGGTATCCCTAAGTCTGGAGGCTCTAATTAAATGTCTCCTGTCCAGACAGTTGCCTGGATGTGTAGGAGAGGGGAGGAGATCTGGGAATCTGACCGCTGCATCTGCAGACTTTCAGCCTATCTCGTGTTTGTCTTTATTTCCCACTCTGCACCAGACCTGCATCCTTCAATTCCTGATCCTTTTTTTGCCATGGACTTTATTCTCACTGTGGCTCCCTTCTGCAGAATTTAGATCCTAGCCTCACTCCTGAGAGCCTACCTATCTTCTGCCTTCTAAAGTGATTTTCATTTCCTTTAAAATTGTTTTGATATCTTTCATCAAGTGATATCTGATGGATCTTGGACATGACCGGAGCCATTTTACACACACACAGCACAAAATGGCTGCCAGCTTTTCCCTTACGAGAAACCTCATGGTTTCTGAGAAACAGAAAATCCTCCACACCAGCACCAAACCCCTCCCTGATTACATCAGCCTTCCTTACAGCCTGTATAAGCCCTCCCACCCCAAAGCCGATTGCTGCCCTCCATTTTGAGTGCAGCCTGGCAGATTCTTTTGCTTTAATAAAGTTTGATCGGTACCTGGCGTTTCAGCTCATTTTCTTTCATTTTGGTGCTGAAACCCAGGAAGGGTCCTGGCCAGGACCTTCAGATGATCACTTCTCTTGGGTTGGTTGGCCCCCCAGCCACCCTTCCCAGACCTGCCAAACCAAGTACCTCTGAGACTCTCTCCTTTTGCCATTTCAGACCAACGCATCCACCATTGGCCTCAATTCAGGGTGAGTCAGTGGGTCTGTCCTACTTCTATGGGTTTCCCCAACTACTCTCTATGACTACTGTCTACTTCCGGAAGACCAGGTGCCTGGCCAAGGGAACCCCTCTCGTGCCACCCCCCAGCTATTGAAGGACACTCCTCTAGCCAGTTGGTGGCTCCTCTCTTGAAAAGAAGGTGCACATCAAGAAGGACACTCCTTGGTGTTACCCTTCTTCTGGTGGGACTGATCACCTCCTTTCTCACCCTCTAAATGGGATCCTCACAATCCAAACCTCCATGCTCTATGCCCTTGGGCTGTCTCCTGGCCAATTTAAACCTTAACGTCTCATTTTCTCCACACTCTATGCCTCTGGGCTGTCTCCTGGCCAACCTCTTGGCCTCCAGAGAGATATTAAGTGCAAATGCCTCATTTTCTACTGCAGTCAGGTTTGGCCTAAATAAAAACTAGACAATGGATCCCAGTGTCCAGAAAATGGCACTTTCAACTGGATGCTCAGAGACCTAGACAACTTTTGTCACTGAAGTGGCAAAGCCAGAGAGATTCCTTATGTTCAAGCCTTCTTCTATCTCTGATTACATCCTTCTCTCTGTGAAAACTCCTATGTCTCAAATTCTCCTAGCTCATGCCCAACCTCCCCTTCCAGACTCAGATCAATCTCTTGATCTGTCAGACCGCTCTGCTCCCTGACCACCTGCTTATGCTCCAGATCCTACACCAGCCCCTTCACCCTTTCCCTCTCTTCCCCCTACCAGGTCTCATGATGCCCAGTCGCTTCTTCCCTCTCCTCCCCATACTAGGTCATGTGATGCCCATCCGCAGACCCCCAAACCTCCCTCCCCTTCTTCTTCCAGGTCCACATCCCTTTTTCCATTTTTGATCTTTCCCAAATTAAAAAAAAAATGACCAGGGTCCTTCCAGTCCGACTCAGACACATATCTCAAACAATTCTGATATCTCACTCAGTCTTATGATCTCACCTGGCATGATGTTTTCATGATTCTCACTACTACTTTGTCCCCTGAGGACAGGGAGCAGCTCTGGATAACAGCCCAACAAGAGGCAGACAAGGTACATGCCCAAAATAATATGTGGCCTGTGAGAGCCATTGCCATCCCTCGTATGGACCCAAATTAGGACTACCATGCTGGCCACAGGGACCAGGATCTCTGGGATAATATGATCAAACACCTACTTCACAGCCTCCAAAAGGCTACTCACAAGTCGTCAATTATGACAAGCTTAGAGAAATCACACAGAGATCCACCAAGAATCCCAGTGAGTGCCTAACCCACTTCTCTGAGGCTTTACACAAATACACACATATAGACCCAAACTCCCCTGCAGGCATGGCCCTCTTACACTCATTTCATTACCCAATCAGCCCCAACGTTTGAAAAAAAAAAAAAAAAACTTGAGGATGGTCCAAATACAACCCCATCAGACCTCCTCAATGCAGCTTTCAAGGTTTTTAACAATAGGGAGAAGGAGGAGAAGAAGGATCGTTAGAAAAGAGATCAGGCCAAATACCAGCCCCTGGCTAATGCCATCCGAGGCCCACATACCCCTAAGCCGGTTGCCCCCAGGGGCAAGCCACCTGGGAACTGCTTCAAATGTGGTCAACCAGGTCACTGGGTACAGGACTGTCCTAACCCCAGGCCCTCTTCCAGGCCCCGTCCTCACTGCAAACAGCCAGGTCACAGGGGGTTGAATGTTCCACTCACCAGGGAGGGAGTGGCCCAGTCTCCAACCCACAGCCTTTGGCTTCATGGCCATCCCTACAGGAGCTTCTCGGCTTTGCCCAGGAGGAGGACTGATGATGCCCAGGGCCCAAGGCCCCCATGGAGATCACCACACATGAGCCCAGGGTAACTCCTCATAGCAGGTAAGCTGATCTCTTTTGTCATCGATACCGGGGCCATTTACTCTCCCCTTCCTGAATATGCAGGACCAACAACCCCATCCCCTATCACAATAGTAGGGGTCACGGGATCAGAATACCACCCACGGATCACTCAATCCCTTTCTTGCACCCTACATTACACCCAATTCACACACAAATTTTTAATAATGTCTCAATGCCCAGCCCCCTTATAAGATGGGACATCCTTTCCAAATTCCAAGCTACTCTTACCCTAAACACTTTAACTCTATTTACAATACTCCTGTTACAGGCCGCCCCAGATCTGGCCCCTGAGGCTTCCACCTTCCCTTTCCCCTTGGACTAGGTTAATCCCTAGTATGGGACACTTCTTCTCCCTCCATTGCTATGCATCATTCCCCTATCCTTTTTAAGTGGAACCCCTCTTTGTTCCCTAATGTCCCACAGTAGCCCATCACTAACAAACACCTAATAGGCTTAAAACCCATCATACACAAACTCCTTTCTTCTCATCTCTTACGGCCTACCCACTCGCCTTTTAATACACCCATCCTTCCGGTTATAAAGCCTAATGGCTCATACCACTTAGTTCAAGACCTCAGGGCCATTGATGTGGCCGTTTTACTCATAACCCCAGTCATTTCTAACCCCTATACTCTTCTATTCACAATCCCAACAACAACCCATTTCTTCTCTGTACTTGACCTCAAAGATGCCTTTTTTTCTATCCCCTTACACCCTTCCTGTCAAAATCTGTTTGCCTCACTTGGACTAATCCTGATATGTGTTGTTCCCAACAACTAACTCAGACAGCACTACCTCAGCATTTCAGGATAGTGCCCACTTCTTCAGCCAGGCCTTAGCTCAAGACTTATCTGAATTTCCTCCAACCTCTTGCATTTTAATATAATATGTGGATGACCTCCTTCTTTGTAGCCCCTCCTAGGAGGATTCACAGGCCCACACGTTGCTCTCCTTACTTTCCTGGCCTCCGGGGATATCGAGTGTCCCCCAGCAAGGCCCAAATTTCTTCTCCTTCAGTCACCTATTTGGGAGTCCACCTCACCCCCAATACCAGAGAAATAATGGTGGATTACAAGAGTCTAATTTCTGAATTTCCTACTCCTACCACAAAGGGTGAAATCCTTTCTTTCTTGGGGCTTGCAGGGTATCTTCCTAACTTTGGCGTGCTAGCAAAACCACTTTATGAGGCAGCCAAAGGGGATCCTGCCATTACCTTACATCCCACAAAACCCATTCATTCTCCCTTCCAGCAATCAAAAGCCACTCTCCTCACAGCCCCAGCTCTATCCCTCCCAAACCTATCTCATCCTTTTATCCTATACATCACCAAAACCCAAGGATTGGTGGTCGGGGTTTTGGGGCAAGAAGTAGGAGATATCTTCTTCCCTGTTGCATATCTTTCCAAACAATTGGACACCACAGCTCAAGGATGGGCTCCCTGTTTACAGGCCTTGGCGGCAACTGCTTTTTTAGCACAAGAAAGCTCTAAACTAACTTTTGGACAACAAACAGTCATTCGTTCCCCCCATCATCTTTAAGACCTTCTCAGCCATAAGGCCATGTCAATTCTCTCCCCTTCCCTCCTACAACTTATCCATCTTACCTTCATTGAAAATTCCCAGTTCTCCTTTAAACCTTGCCCTCCCTTAAACCCAGCCACTCTCATCCCCAAACACTCATGACCCTTAGAACATAATTGTATGGAGGCTTTAGACCTCTTTCTCAATCCCTTTCCACACATCTCCCCTCATCCAATTACATGGCCCCAAAACACATGGTTCATAGATGGGAGTGCCACCTCCAAGCCCACCCCCCGGGGGGTTCTGCCATAGTAAATCTAACACAAACTATTGAGGCTGCACCCCCATTCCCAACACCACTTCCCAACAGGCAGAATTCATTGCCCTCACTCACGTTCTCACTCTGGCAAGTAACAAACAAGTCAATATATACCCTGACTCTAAGTATGGTTACCACATCCTACACTCCTGCGTGGCCATAAAGAAGGAGAGAGGATACATGACCGCTCAGGGAGGGCCCATAAAAAATGGACATCTTATCAAGATACTTCTTGAGGCTGCACAACTCCCAAAGGAGGTTGGGGTTATACACTGCAGAGGGAACAAAAACTCCAACGACCCCATAGCCCAGGGAAACAAACTGGTGGATCTAACTGCAAAACAGGCTGCTCAATCACCAGGCCCCCACTCTTCCTCTCCTGCTCAGGTCCTTCTCATGGACCCTATGCCATTACCCCAATACACACCTCAAGAAATACAACACCTCCAACAGTTGGGAGCACAGAGGAAGGACAACTGGTATACTCTCTCCGGTCACCATATCCTCCCTACCACACAAGCTGAGCAAATCCTATTAGATTTTCATAATTCAGTTCATATAGGCTATGAACTCCTACTACGCCTTCTTCAGCCCTTATATTACTCTCCCCACATGGGCAAGTTACTCAAACAAATCACTCAAAATTGTCCTTTGTGTACTCATTGCTCCAATCAAGGTGACCTCCAAGTTCGGTCCTTTCCCACCCACGAGGCCAGAGGATACACTCCTGGCCAGGATTGGCAGGTTGACTTTACTCGCATGCCTCCCCACAAAAGGACATGCTATCTTCTAACTTTAGTAGATACCTTTTCAGGTTGGATTGAGGCCTTTCCCTGCACTTCAGAGGGTGCTACAGCAGTAGCGCATGCTCTCACCTCAGAAATCATCCCTCATTTTGGTTTGCCCACCAGCCTCCAGTCTGATAATGGCCTGGCATTCATTTCCCAGGTTACACAACTCACAGCACAGGCCTTACATATCAACTGGGACTTACATATACCATATCGGCCTCAGTCATCAGGAAAAGTAGAAAAAACCAATCACCTCATAAAAACACACCTCACCAAGCTGTCCATGGAACTGCACCTCCCTTGGACCCAACTTCTCCCTCCAACTTCTCCCTCTAGCACTCAACTCAGTCGCCTACGGGCTGCCCCCCACAAGCCCACAGGCCTCAGCCCCCTCAAACATACGGTAGACCCTTCACTCTCACACTTCTCCCTTCCAGTTCATCACCTTTAGGCCAGTATCTCCCTACTCTTTCACTCATTAGGGAACGTGCCAACCTTCTATTACCTCATCCTTTCCCCACCACCCCCTCAGACTTTAAACTGAACCCAGGACAGCAAGTGTATATTAAAACCCAAATCCCAAAGCCCCTCTCACCATGTTGGGAAGGGCCTTATACAGTACTCCTCACCACCCCCATGGCAGGAAAGGTTCTAGGAAAGGCCCCTTGGTATCACTTATCCTTGCTAAAACTAGCACCTGAGAGTTTACCCAAAGAATCTGTTAACACCAAGCCAGAGGGGTCCCTCTGCTCAACCCCCAACCCAACATCTCCCTACACTTTGTCCATTTTAGGACCCACAAAACTGAAAATCTCCAGAACCTCCACTCTACCCCCAATCCCAGAAGAAGGGTGGTCTTTCCCCCATTGACTATCCTTTCACTCTTGCAGGCCCACTTCACATCCTTCACACAGGAGCTGCTGCAAGACTGGTCCCCACCCGCCACTTCCAGTGTTGAAGACATCCTTGAGTGGGTACCCGAATGAGCCTGGCAGGGCGCCCTCTGTGATTCCACCCCCAATGAGGTTACCCTCTACTCCTTTTTCCTACTATGCCCCCTCTCAACCTCTCAGCCTCTGAACACTTGCCTTTTCTCTTCCTCTTGCTTCTTTTCCTAACAGAGACATATGCCACACCCTGTTCACAATGTATAACCAAGGTCTTGGTGGGTAGAAGGACACTTTCCAACCTCCCAGGTCTGCCACCCAGAATCCTCAGGGGAACCCTACAGGACACATTCACATCCCTGACATACGTCCCACAACATGCTATGACCAGACAATTGCCACATCATGTTCTTATGGGAGTAAAAACTACTGGACAGCTCTTTCCAAAGGGGATTCTGCTGGAGTCCAGTGCCCCCCCCCCAACAAAAGCATTTCTGCTTCACCCAAACCACTCACCTAGGCTATAGCGATAGCTATAACACCAGACCCCTGGTGCCATGACCCCTGGTGCCATTGCCAAAACACGTCAGACCCCTAACCATGATGGGACTTATCCTTCTTCTTGGTCTCTGTCTCTTTATGTGTTTCTTTAATTTCTTACACCCTAAAGGTCGCTGAGTTGTTCCTGGGAGGAGGATATCAGCCCCTGAGAACCGTTGACCCTTTCCAAGAAGAACGCAACCTCCCCACACAAAACCAATACCCCACCACCTAATTGTTTCATTTTTTTCATATTTTTGCCCATCTCCAGCAGGAAGTAGCTTCAGAAGAATGAGACCTTCACCCCTTTTCCCTTCTCCCTATACTTAAAAGGCGGGAATGATGGATCCTGGATGTGACTGGAGCCATTTTACACACACTCAGCACAAAATGGCCATCAGCCTTTCCCTTATGAGAAACCCTGTGGTTTCTGAGAAATAGAAACTCCTCCACATCAGCACCAAACCCCTCCTGATTACATCAGCCTTCCTTACAGCCTATATAAGCTCTCCCACCCTGACACCGGTTGCTGCCCTCCATTTTGAATGCAGCCCAGCAGACTCTTCTCCTTTAATAAAGCTTGATTGGCACCTGGCATTTCGGCTCATTTTCTTTCAATATCTTTATCCATTCTCTTTTTCTTTGTACACTTAGACCCTTTTTAAAGAAAATATATATTTCCGTGTAATAATTTTAGGGGGTTTTAGAACAGAGAAAAGATAAAAATGTACATAGTCCCACCCTCCATAGTTAGTTTTCAACTGGATGCACCATCCGCGTCCCACCTTTCACAAATTCTGCGCATGTCTAATTGGTTGGTGGCTCCTTTTTTGCTCACAGTGCTGCCAGGGAAGTATTTGTTTATTTCATCCCCCAGTTTAAACTGGAAGTTCACTATCTTGTGGTGAAAGTTTGCCACACTTGCTTATCCCTACCCGCATAATATATTTATTCAAACAGTATAAAACATTTTTTAAAACTTTTTGTTTTGAAATGTTTGAAACTTATGGAAAATTTACAAGAGTAGTGCAATGAATTCTTAAATACTTTTCACCTTGACTCGTCAGTTGTTCTCATTTCATTACATTTGCTTTTCCCTAGTGTATCTCTAATAGATCTCATTACCTCCCACCCCTAAGTACACTCACAACGTAATTATCAAATTTGGGAAATTTAGCATTGATACAATACTATTATCTAATCAATTCATATTCAAATTTTACTAATTATCACAATAAAGTTATTTATAATATTTTCTCCCAATCCAGGATCCAATCAAGGTTCACTGTTTTTATTTGTCATGTACCTTTGATCTTTAATCTTGAACAATCTTTTTTTTCCATGATATTGATATTTGTGATGGGTACAGGACAGTTGTTTGTAGAATGTCCTTTTAGTTGGGTTTCTCTGATGTTTCCTCATGATTAAATACAGGAAAACTCCAGAAGTGATGTTGAGTTCTTCTCAGTTCATCACATCAGAAGGCACATGATGTTGCTTTGTTTCAATACTGGTGGTATTAGCTCTGACAACTGGAATTAGGTGATGTCTCTCAGGTTTCTCCACTGCAAGGTTTTCTTTCTGCAATGAATAATAAATCTGCAGAGACAGACTATGAGTCTATGTAAATATTCATTGTAAAATAATTTAATGTAATGGGTCTTATTCTAAATAAAGCCACACCATTTTTAATGTGTATGGAGTCCCAAATTATATTGGTAGTAGTTAAGAGGATTATAATACACATTATAGTTCAGTTCTCCTGGGAAAATAGTGGTGAATTAAACGAATAGGGCCTTCACATCTGAGTATTATCTACTACTAACTAAATGGCTTAACACCTTGAGGGTGATCTTTCTTGTTACCTTTAGTAAGGAGCCTCTTTCTGTGGCAGTACCATCATGTACGGTTCTGCAGGTTGTGCACTGCACAAGAATATTATTCATATTATGGACATGGTAGATTTTATACATTTGTCTTGGCAGTTTTTCAGCAAATGGAAATAAAGCATCTTGAGAAAAGGGAATCTTTTTATATTTTCACAAAGTACCCTTTGCTTTTAGATATGGGAAGTGGGTTATAATTGTTTCTTTTTATCAATAAAATAAGTAACAATGTTCAAGACAATAGCTTAGGAATGTCAGTAATGTTTAGAGCTATATGACTATGGCCAGTAAACATAAGGGATTACTAATAGGGATGTGCTGACCTGGGAGATGGGAACTTAGAAGATTCTGAGGGATTTAAGTAAAGCAATCTAGGACCTGTTAGAGAAGAGAAAGAACAGACATGTATACAAGCAAAGAAATCTGCTTTAAAGGTATTTAGAAGATCATGAATTGGTCTAATGATTACGGATGTAATAAATTTTTAGGAAAAAAACATCAAGCACACACACACATGCACACCAACCAAAAAAAAAAAAAAAAAAAAAAAAAAGGAAAGAAAGAAAAGGAATTAACACCAGGGCCATGAAATTCTTACAGCTGAAGCATCTCAGAGGAAGTGGTTTTGGGATGCATGAGGAGTGGAAAAAGAACAAACATGCCCAGGGAAAAGAGGACTAGTTCAAAGAAAATCCTCTAATTGCCCTGAAATCCTGGTGAAGACTCTTGGTTAGGTCCCATTGGCTTTAAGATGAATCGGAAGCAAGGGCAGCCCTGGGGCTCAGAGAATATGCCTTGTTTTCCGAATGCTCCCAAGTGCTGAGAGCTTGCAGTTTTGTTGTGAATCTGCATCCTTCTATGTGCCACTGAGCATTGCCTCCAGGATGGTGGCAGAACACCCCACAGTCAAACACATCATCTTTCCTCTAAACAGCCTCTGCCAGATCTGTGCTCTCCTGGAGCATACATCCTGGAGGGAGAGAGAGAATGCACAAGGGAACGTAGATGAACTGGATGGTTTCAGACAAAGGTAAGTTCTAAGCCCTCCTGCCTGCCCCCCTTGGCATGTCCACAGTGCTTCTAGCCCATGGCTGGCCTAATGGCTATTGCCAGTTGCCTAAATGGTTTATGTGCATGTCTTGTCCCTTCTGCTAGTTTGTAAATGTCTAGAGAGCAGGTTCTACCGCTTTGAAAAGCACTGTTCTCAGGGTGCTATATATGCAACAAACAGGAGCTCAATAAATGCTCACTTGTGAAGAGAAGCTGTGAAAGTAAGACTTAGGAATGAAGACTCAGACATGCTGGCTGGCTCAGGAAGAAGAATAAACAGTCACCTGGTATTGGTATCTTTTGTGTTTTTTTGTTTGTTTGCTTGTTTGTTTGTTTTGTCTCGATCCATGTCAAGTAAAAGGAACCAATGGAACTAAATTTCTTAATTGTCTAACTGTAGTCAGTGGGCAACTAAAACTTTCTGCACCTATTAATATTTTGAATTTCAAGGAAAGGGGCTATGTAGGGACTGTCTGTGGACAAAGTAAGTTTATTTATTTATTTATTTTGTCTTTTTCGTGACCTGCGCTCAGCCAGTGAGCGCACCGGCCATTCCCATATAGGATCCGAACCTGTGGCGGGAGCATTGCCACGCTCCCAGTGCCGCCGCGCTCCCAGCGCTGCACTCTCCCGAGTGCGCCACGGGGCTGGCCCAAGTAAGTTGATTTATAATGTTAATGATGAGAGCTCACATTTATTGAGCATCTACTATGTTCCAGACACCATGCTACATGTGTAACATGCAATATCTTATTTAATTCCCATAAGGGGGTAGATTATCCTCATTATTCCTATTTTTACAAGTGAATAAACTAATGCTCAGAGAAGGTGAGTTGTCACTTGGGTTCAGGGGATTCATGAATGAAAGAACTAGGACTTGGACCTAGGTCTGTCTGTTGCTTCTGCTTGTACAGTGATGTTTTACTATTTTTTTTCCCTCTACATTTCAGCATCACAGAATCACTGTCAGGGGGTCACAACATCTCAGAGGAATAAAAGATTATAGAGGTCATCCATCTGGCTCAACTCTTTTTAGCATTGAGGAGAGGGTGTAAGTCTAATATTTCCAGCCACCAGTCATTTGCAGAGTGAGTGCTGTTACTTCGCAGTGGATTCCTCACATGAAACAGTAGGACTAGAATCTGTAGCTTACCAAGGCAGAGAGGAGCACAAAAGCTGGCCCCAAATCATTTTTGACAAATGCACACAATCCTTCATCCCCAGGAAAAAGGAAGCTATACTCTGGAGTCACTTCAACAAGTACGGTGCTTAGTCTGAGAAAGACACCTTGGGTACCTTGTCTGCCATGTATTTCCTTCTGACTTACAATTAATGTAAGACACGTAATATTCCAGTGGTCAGCTTTTCTGTCTCCTGTGCCACTAGGCTTTGTGTTAAATACATCACTCTCGCTGCTCAATGTTTCAGGCTCATATAACCACATGGAATAAAAACAGCAAGATGTGGTTCTAAGATTTAGGACAGAATACAAATTTTCAACTAAAATCACAAGACATTTCTCCCTACCCATGCCCCCCAAGTTCATCTACTTCCATAGTTCCTTAGGTCTGAAAAGATTTGCAGGCAGGGGGAATACCATTGAAGTAAGTAAATTTCACATCCTGGTGATGTTTTCATAGCTGCCACATGTGGCCCAGTGTTAAGTAGCTGAACATTTCTGCTTGCTGGCAGCCAGAGTCAGCCCTCACCTCCTATGGAGCACCTTTCGACTTCAAAAAGCCTTCCATGGGGTTGCAGAAAAGAGGAAACATGGGAGAGGGTTACCACTCATGCTGCCTGACTTTATTTTCTATCTTTGTGTTTTCTGTTATTAGAGCCACGCAGGAGACCAAAGGGCAGAGGAATTTGAGGAGTTTCTCCAGATAAGGTGCTAGAATCCCTGATATTTGAATGAGAGATTGCATTCTCCTACAGTAACATTTTTTTTTAAAGCATAACTAAATATAATTTCAATTGGGAAGTTCCATATATCAGATGCACTAGGTATACTGAATCAGTTAAGAAAATCCTTGTTATTTATAAAAACTCATCTCTTTGCATGTTTCAGGAAGAAAGCATTTTCCACAGTATGGCAATTCTCCTGGTGGCAGGCAAAGCCGGCCTGAGAAGGCACTGCTACAGAACAGCATAAGAAATGCGCCATTTACAAACCCTCACTGTGCATAGCTGGAAAGCATGCATGAGGCTGGAATAAATATAAGCTAGCTAGGCACCCCCTGATCTGGGAAGCCTTAATCGTAGCTAGCCTGTCAAATTTTTGAATTTTTTTCTTGTGCCTGTTAGAGATTCCAGACTGGAAAGGGCCTTTAAAGTCTTCTAGATAGTTTTCTATACTGAAAATAGACCAACACAATGCTTATTTTGTTCTACTTTTGCATTTTGGGTGAAAATTTAAAGTACTGTAATAATTGATTTTTTTTTTTTAATTTGCAAACTTTTGACAGAATTTTTAGCGCAGTTCAATAGTTTATACTGCGTGAACCAACTTACTCCAACCAATTTAATAGAGGTGTTATCATAAATCATTAGATTAAATAAACAGTAGTAGACTGATTTTTATTTTAAATTGTCCTCAGTCAACAGTATTTACTGCACACACTGTGTATAAGGAACTCTGCTAGATACCTCAGGCATCACATGTGTAGAACATTAAGGATCCTCCTCTGTGGAGTCTTCAATACAACTTGTTTGTAATGATCTTGAGGAAGAAAGTGCTGAGGCCCTCTCAGCAGCACCTGCCCTTTGAATTGTTCCAGAAGTGGTGCTGAGCTTGCATTGAGTCAGTCCCTCTCCGTCACTGTTTTTGTCTCTGTCTCTCTCCTCCTTCTAACCCATGGGATGAACTCTGGCTGGAGCTGAGCTGGAGATTTCTCTGTGTGAAGCTATTTGGCCCATTTAGGGTTTAAACCAGATTCTTAGACTCAACACTTTTCTTTAAACACCTGGGCTTGACACTTTGACTTTAATTTTTTTTTTTTTTTGCGGCTGGCCAGCACTGGGACCCAAATCCCTGACCTTGGGGTTGTAAGGCTGCATTCTAACCGAGTTAACTGGCCAGCCCCTGGGCTTGGCACTTCAGAAGTAAATGCTAATTGCTAGTCATTAGGAATGACTTTCTCCAGTGAGGTCTCAGGGGGAGGGTGGCTAGCTGGCTTCTGTGTCAGCCCTGATCCACTCTTACAACGTGAGCTTTGGCCCTCCGTGTAGAAGAGATACTGCCACCAAACTGAGTTTGAGCATTATGGGGCCTATAAGACCCCTCTTGGTGGGCAACATACCCCATAACCTAGCCTATCCCACAATGATATGCATTTCTTTATCAAGACTTAAATGGATCTACAGATTTCAAAGCCATTGATGCAAACCTATTGTTTGGTGACAACCAAAAGGCTACCATGGTGACTTTCTGTGAAAAACATGTCTTCCTCTGAAAATCTGTGATTCTGTGGGTCAGCCAGTTCAAATTTTAGAGCAATCTGAAAAGTGATTCAGCTGATGGCCTTTGTTAGCTCAAAATAGAATGTTTTTCTTAAGTTCTTAAATAATGAAGTTTGAATGTCACAAGAAATGTATGTATAAAGAAAAAAATTTATTTTTTAATGAATTCAGAATTGCTAACTTAAGAATATTGAAATGCATCTAATATGCACAATAGTCTGAATCTTTGATAGGCTTTAGCACTAAAAAATGAGAGTCAGAGGGGCCCGTTCACCAATGTCCAGATCCAGAATAGTAAATATGCACCCTGCTTCCACCTATCCTCTGCTCCCACACTCAGTCATCTCTAATTCACCATGGTGCTCTTTTCTGAGGCCAGATGTGGTCTCGGGACCTCTCTCAACACAAGATACTAAGTCAAGTAATTGAAATTGGCCCTGGAGATGAAATTTGTATGCCAGCTCTGATCTAGGTAGCTTTATTCGAGAAAATTTCAGTGCAGTACTTTTTTTTCTTGTCTACACTGGTTTGTGTTTGTATATTCCCACTCACTTTCTGTCATGACCTTTGTGTATTACTGTCAAAGTGCTGTCAATTCCCACCGAGACTTAACTACATATGCTCTGAGGAAGGAAAGGAAGGAAAGGAAGGAAAGGAGCTTTCTGAAGTCACATACAGTTTCAATGTAGCAATATAATGAAATCTCACAGCAACTGACTTTTAGCTGGTGTTAACTAGACTTTATTAGTTTGAAAAATGAATCATATTCAGTCTTTTAAAATTTTATAAAAAGTCTATTGATTAGAAAAGAAGCATTTTTCAGATTATGTTTTAATACCTTAGGATTCATTTCCTTTAAGCCACAACAAAGCTGCATGTGTTGTATTCACAACTGAACTAATAGTAAAATTATTTATTGAGCACTTACTATTTGCCAGGTACTATGACAATCATTTTAAATGTTTTTGTATTTGTTTGCTAGGGCTGCCATAACAAAATGCCATAACAAACTGGGTGGCTTAAACAACATAAATTGATTTTCTCATGGTTCTTTTTTTAAAAGATGACCGGTAAGGGGATCTTAACCCTTGACTTGGTGTTGTCAGCACCACGCTCACCCAGTGAGTAACCAGCCTTCCCTATATGGGATCCGAACCCGTGGCCTTGGTGTTATCAGCACCGCACTCTCCCGAGTGAGCCACGGGCCTGCTCAATTTTCTCACAGTTCTTAAGGTCAGAAGTTCAAGATCAAGGTTGGTAGGTTTGGTTTCTCCTGAGACCTGTCTCCCTGGCTTGCAGATGTCCACCTACTCGTTGTGTCCCCATGTGGTCTTTCTTCTGTGGACACGCATCCCTTCTGTCTCTCTGTGTGTCCAAATTTATTCTTCTTAAAAGGACACCAGTCAGACTGGATTAGGGCCCAACCTAATGGCCTCTTTTTAGGCCTCTTTAAAGGCCATATCTCCAAATATAGTCACATTCTGAGGTGCTGGGGGTTAGGATTTCAACATATGACTTTGGGAGAGACAATTCAGACTGTAACAGTGTTGACGCCTCACAACAATTTTTGCAATAAGGATACAATCATTATCACCACTTTAGAGATAAAGAAACAGAGGTTCATAGAAGCTGAGTTATTTGCCTGATGACTTTTATGTAGCAAACCTAGCATACCATTCACATGCTCTGCATTTCTTATTCAGCTGCGTGTCAGAGATAAAATTTAGTTAATGGAGCGAGTTTTAAAAGGCCCATTGAAATTTCTAGTTTCCTTTTAAAGGAGGTGTATGTAGCAAAGTTGCTAATGAAGCCTCTGCCCCTTACCAGCTATGTGACCCCAGGCGGTTTACTTCACCTCTCTGGCCCTTGATTTTTTAAACTGTAAAATGGGGATATTAGTAGTCCCTGCCTTTTAGAGCTGTTGAGAGGGGGATGTGAGATAATCTACATAAAGTCTTTATAACAATGTCTGCACCTAACAGGTATTCAGTATATGGTAGTAGCTATTATCATACATGATTATCGTTATTATGAGAAAGATGCATTTTCAGAATGAGACAAAGTGATTGTTATCATTCCACTTTAGCATTTGAAAGTGTTATTAGATGCGGGTTATTTGTATTTATATGTTATCTCAGTCTTAAACTTCACCATTTTCAGTATGTTATGCCATTTTGCGTTGGCAATGTGTCAGAGGCCAGTGTAATATGTCAAAAGGGATTTAATTCATTGGCTGTGTGTTATAAATGTGACATAGCACTGAGAATCAGACCAGACCAATATGTCAATCAGACCAATCAGACTAATATGTCAATCATACCTGATTTTAACACATTTAGTCATTCCAGTGGGTTTTCCATGGAGTTAGGTGACATGAAAGCTATTGTAGCTGCTGAAAAATTTTCTGGAGAGTCCTGAAAGACCATGAGAGATGATGATAATTCCCAAAAAAAGAGTTTCAAATGTCCCCACCATGAAATGGCTCTGTAATAGCTGTTATGCTGAGGCCCACCAGAACCCATGTTGATGGCAGATGGCTCACCTTTCCCAACAAACGTTTCTGTGCTCCTGGTCTTCTGTTTTTAAGACCAAATTGAAGCGAAACCAAGTGAATTAAGGAACATTAGAAAGGCTGCTTTATCTATCCTTAGGTTAGGTAGGTGACTGTATAATCTGTATATTGGGTTATTATTTTATAAATATTGCTTTTTTATTTGGAGAAAATTATTAAAATAATTGCTCTAACAGATTAAGTTATTTTGATAAAGACATAAGACAAATTTTATATTTTCTTATCACAAATTATTCCTATAGAAAGTCACAATTGAAAATATAGAACTCTTCAAAAGGTGTATTTGTGTCATTAATGAGACTTCTAAGGGAAGATATAAAATTAACCCAAAAGAGTTTTGTATTTCAATGTCACTCCTTTGCCGTCACTGACAACATGTATAGTGGGCAGTGCTAGATATTAAGTTTCTAGAGTATCAGATTCTAGAAGGTGGTGCAAGGCTGCCTCTGTAGAGTTCAGCTGGTTAAATGTGATTAGATAGTGGAGTGACTGAACAGTGTATTTACAAGCTCGGTGCATAAAATGACACGGGGAACATAGCCAGGAAAAATGAGTGTAATATGGTTGTCTCACTTATTTACAGGGTTGCTATATAATATTCCCAATTCTTTGTCTTTCTTCCTTTCATCCCAGAAGTTAAAGATTAATTATATCACATTTAAAAATATATCCTCTGACTCTCACGTTATACATGGATTGAACATATTTAACCAAACTAAGGGCAACTTTATTGTGTGGTGGTTATCCAAAGGGTAGGAAAACAAATTAGAGGGATATACTGTTTTAAAAAGAGATAAACACTTCTATTATTATCACCATCAAAAATGTTAAGTTGAATTTATTTTCATGCTGAGCTTTGGAATTTGCCGGTTTTCTTTGGCTGCCAGTGTTAGTCCAGGAAAGTGTTATACCTGCGTTCAGGAATCTCACTGGGATGTGACTACTTGGGAGTGGTGACCAGGCCCTTCTGCGATGGTTCCCACCGCCCAAAGTACTGCCCTTCTTGGAGGATAGTGGCCAGGTGACCCACTCATCTTTTTTACAGAGTAGATGTTTTATTTATGGATCCACCCATCCATACTCACAGGCTGGATCCATCTCATGACTAGATAATTCACCAGATGGCTGAGGGAGGTGAAGGAAAGAGTCAGAACACTGAATTAGAGAAATCACGTGTAAGGTCCATGTGGGTGCAGGCTCATGAAATTGTAATTATCTCAGAGCTTCTACCAGATTCCAAAGGGTATCATTTTGGTTATATGTTAGAACCAGAAAGACGGCTGTGCAGCCCATAATGGGTTATACCAGGTTTGTGTGTAGTTATTCACAAAGATTTGGTGATTTATAGTGAGTATGCATTCACTGGTCATTTTGAATGTTTCTAGTTGTTGAAACAGGAGAGATCTATAGAACAAGTTCCCTTGCCCTGCAGTAGCAAACCATCTTGATGGCAAACCAGACAAGTGAGCAATTATAACACAGCATGATAAATATTACACTTTATAGAGACAAGCTGAAGTGCTATGGGATTGCAGGAGCAGGCCTCCTGATGCAGCTGGTTTGGGTGTGAGGGAGTCAGGAAAGGCTTCCCACAGGAGCAGCCCTGGCAGGGTCTTGAAGCCCAACTAGTTCAGACAAAGAGCTGTTTGCAATAATAAAATTGGTTTCATTCTGACCTTGAGATTCTCTAGGGCAGTTAAATCCTTTCCTTCGGGGTCTTAAACCCACACAATCCATACATAGGTCTCAGGGGTTCTCAAAACTCCCAAAATTGGACCCAGAATTTTGTGTGCAGCTAAGTTTCTCTGGTCATACTTCCATCAGATTTGCAAAGGTTTCTATGACCTCCAAAAATGTTATCACCATTGCTCCAGAGGACACAGCAGCTCTTGGGATGTCTAGCTACTTTGTGGTTGATAAATCTGCTTGCCTATGAAGATACAATGGTGAAGATGAACTCACGGAGAATAATTGCATTCACAAGAGTTTTCCCCAATGTTATTACAATGCCAAGGCATTGCTTGCCCACATTACACACACACACACACATCCACATTTCTAGAAAATTCAAAAGATAGTGATAAACATAAAATTAAAAGGCTTTCTTCTGCTCCTCGCCCTTATCACTGACTGCTTTCTCTCCCCAAAGGTAACCACTATCAGCTGGTTCTTTTAAATATTTTCAGGAAAAAAAAATACAAATCAGATAACTATATAGATATATTTTTATTTAATCTGAAGGGATAAACATTGTTCTGTCCCCTGCTTTTCTTCTCTGTATCTCTGAATAACTGTACATGTCAGAGAGCATTCTACATCGTACCTTCTGGTCTAGTTGATTGTATGACTGACGTGGTCTTCCCTTGGGTTGCACTGTCATGGAGGGTGTGCAGCACCCTGGTGTGATGCTCCTTGAGGTTGCTTCCAGATGTTTATTTACAAAGGGTGCTGCACTGCATACCCCCAATTCATCTAGTTTAAGGGACTTTTGCAAATATTTTCCTAGATTAAATTCCTAGCTGTGGAATCGCTGAGTTAAAGGGTATGTGCATTCACAATTTTGATAGATATTACGAAACTGCTCTTTAAAACAGTTAAACCAATACATTCTCACCCACAGTGTATGAGAGTGCCTGTTTCTGCACGCAATTGGTATCATCAAATATTTTAATTTATGCCAACATGATAGGTAAGAATCATTCTGTCATAGTAGCTTTTATTTGTATGCCTTTAATAATGAATGAGACTGAGCATCATTTCATACATTTATTCACTGTTTGTGTTTTTTACTTCTGGGTGTGAATTGCTTATTCATATTCTTTGCTCATTTTTTCCACTGGATATGTCTTTTTCCAACTGAATTATATAAACCCCTTGTCACTAAAGGGAATGAGCTCTTGTAAGAAATATGTGTTGCAAATATTTTCCCTGATTTAATCTTTGTCTTTTGTTTTTGTTTACAATATTTTGGGCCATGTTAAAAATTTAAATTTATATATATTTAAATTTATCAATACTCAGGAAATTTGTTGAGAGTTGGACTAGATTTGCAGATCCCTTCAAGTTTCAGGAAGACTCTATAAAAGCTACCAACCACAAAACCTAAGGGGACGAACGTCCAATGGTGGACTTTTGCTAACTTGGGTGGGTAGGTCAATGCCACGTCTGCTGCCTGTGCCTTTCCAACGATACTCTCATCTCTTCTGTAAGATACTTTACTCTGTGTTGCAGCCATTAAATAGTTGATACTACAATCAAGATTCAATTTTCAAAATGCTTTTATTGTTGTTGTAGAAGTCCTATGGTTCACTACAGTGACTGAATTTTACAAATCCGAGTTCTGGCACCATGCCTAGCACTCAAAATTGCGCTCAATGAGTCTATGAATGTTTGGAATAAAAGGAAAGTGATGGAGGAAGGGATGAATCTCTCTAGAATTCTTGGCGAACTCAAGGATATTCTAAGATTTCTTCACAGGGAGGAGAAGAAAATACAAAATTTAAATGAACTATCAAATTACTTTGAGGTACCTTTAAATAGTTTATGATGTAATTTTAAACTTTTTGTGAAACATAAATCATCATACTTGTAAGCTTTTATAGCTATAAAACTTAAACTATTAAGGAGAATCAGTCATCTAAATTACAGAGCTTCTCAAAACCTTGATGTGCATATGAATCACCTGGGGTTCTTGTTAAAATGCAAATTCTGATTTGGTTGGGGGCTAGGGTAGGGCTGAGATTCTGCATTTCTAAAAGCAGCTTGACCTCACAGTAGCCAGGCACTAAAATACACAGCCTGAACATTTTCCTCCATGCCTGCTGTCTTCTGCCTTCTTTCTTTTCTTTCCTTCCTTCTCTTTTTCTGGGCATGTGATTGGGTAGTATTCATGTGTGCATATACACATGCTTTATATGTGTCTTTATATTTCTGCTTTCTAAAACATTAATTAAGAAACAGGCCATTGTTATAGAAACACAATGTATTTCTTGAAAAACCATTGGGTACAAAGGCAAAACATTGACAAATTGACATTTTCTTGCTTCGTCACGCCTGATTTAAGGAAATGAACCCAAAACAGGCTATGTAAATTGGAAATTGACTTCAACCACATTTAAATTGCTCTCCTTTAAAATATTAGCAGTTGAGTGTGTAAACCAATATTTATTTTCTAATCAAAGGTTTGCAGCAAATGGTTTATAAATGAAAGAAACGAGGGAGGAATTCTTCAAAATGTTTCTAGTAAAAGAATTGGAAATAGGATATTTTATTTCTTTAAATGGCAGACACAGGCTTCCACTAACATCCATCCTGCTCTGGGAGGAGGAAATTGTATGAAAAACTGACCATTGTATAAAAGTCCAAGGCCAGCACCTCTCTGCCAGAGATCATAATAAATATTTTTCTATGGAAAGAAGTTGAAGATCCAGCTACATTAAGGGAGAATCTATTAACAGAATAATTGTATAGAGAGGACCCCTTAAGAAAAGCTTCTAAAATTCCATTATCTTAACTGTCACTCGCCACTTGGAGTTGTCTTGGTGCTGTGTGTTTTCAGGAATTACTCGAGCTGTTTGTTTTTCCTTTATCAGTCATCACCCTGTCAGCTGGGCCATTCATAACAACTTTTGGCAGCTCATCAGGGGAGTTCAGAGCTTGAATAGGACCCTATCAACTCTCACACCTCCTTGTGTGAAACTGTTTACCAGCATTGCCTTTTTCTGTAAATATTACAAGCAGAGCCTGAAAGGAGAGATGTGTGAAAACAAAATGGCCTAACCTGGTAGCAGTTGGCAGAGATGGCAGATCTGGGTTGACAAGAATTTATAAGTCCTTGTGTTTCGTGTATTTAGCGGAATAATACCTAGTCACTGGTCTTGAAGTTTGTGTATGCTGGTTAATGAGACAGTATTTAATTTGACTTCACATTTGCGTCAGTTGGGTGAAAGTGAGACTGTAATTAGGCAGTACAGATCGGGTTTCTGTCACAGTTCTACTCCCCCCTCTCATTTAATGCACACATTTCTAGTGCTTTTCCCCACTGTCTTTTATGCTTGACTGGTAACAAGGTGGCCCACATTACACAACAGGCAGCAAATGGACTCAGTCTCCTGGACCGAAGTCCCTGCCAGATTCACCCAGCAGAAATAATTTTGTATTTGAAATAAATGTCAACAATCCTCTCTTGAAGCTAATATCACTAACCTGCAAATGGTATGATTTTCCTAGTCTTTATTTTTATTGAATTTATATATGCACAGATTTTTAAGTGTCAAACAGTTCTAGTTTTATGAAGAAAAATAACAGTCTCCCTAGATTCCCCTCCCTAGAGGCAAACACTTTTAGCTCTTGCAGTAGATTATTAAGGAAATAATTTCACAGTGAGAAATATATTGATTCACCTTTGCCTGTTTTTGAATGTTATATAAATGGAATCATATTGTTGTGATGCCATGACTTGCTTCTTTCACTTACCAATAAGTTTTTTTTTTTTTTACTCTTTTTTTTAAGATCAAGGTATAATTTATATACAATGGAATGTATAGATTTTAAATGAACAGTTCAATGAGTTTTAATATATGCATACACCCATACAACTGCACACCAATCAGGATATGAAACATTTCCATCACCCCAAAAAGTTCTCCTATAATAGAAGTTCCTTGAAAATACCTTTTCAGTCAATATCTTTCCATAAGGCAATCACTTCTCTAATTTCTGTCATCATAGGTTAGATTTACCCACTCTAGAACTTCCTACAAATGCAATCATACAGTAGATATTCCTTTCATGTCTGGCTGCCTCTGCTCAAAACGTCTTTGAGATTCATAAAGAAGTTTGTTCCTTCTAACTACCAAGCAGTATTCCATTATATGAGTATACTACAATTTGAATATAAATTCACTTGTAGATGGTCATTCGAACGTTTCCAGTTTTTGGATGTTGGGTTGTCTTTTTGTTATTAATTTGTCAGGAGTTCTTGCATATTCTAGATAACACATCCTCTGTCAGAAATAGATTTTGCAAATATTTCTCCCAGTCTGTGACTTGCCTTTTCATTGTCTTTTTTTTTTTTTTTTTTTTTTTTTTTTTTTTTTTTTTT
>NW_007726143.1:907443-927137 GCF_000696425.1 Galeopterus variegatus | reverse complement strand
CCTTTTTGTCTTTTTCCGTGTCCGGCAACGGATCGCAACCCTCAGTGTTGCCCCCGTACCGGACCGGGACCAGCAACGGGATCGCAACCCTCGGTGTTGCTCCCGCGCCTCGCTCAGCCAGTGAGTGGGAACCGGTCTGTATGTGGGATCCGAACCCTCGGCGGGAGCGCCGCCACGCTTCCCAAGCGGCGCACTGTAGCAGTGCGCCACCGGGCCGGCCCGCTTTTCATTGTCTTAATGATATCATTTGATAAGCATAAATTTTAAATTTGATTATGCTCAATTTATGATTTTTTTCTATTATGATTAGTATTTTTTGTGTCCTGTCAAAGAAATCTTAGCCAACCATAAAATCATGCAGATATTCTCCTGTGTTTTCTGTAGAAAACATTGAAGTTTTATGGTTTCAGATTTTACATTAAGGCCTCATATCACAGTCTAATTCTGATGTATGGTGTGAGATAGATGTCAAGTTCTTTGTTTTGTTTTTGTTTTTAATATGGATATACAATTGTTGTAGGATCACTTGTAGCAAAGACTTCCCCCATTGGATGTGTGGACGCACATGCACACATACACAGGAACACGAGCCTTTGCTGGAAATTAATTGACCATACATGTGTGCATCTGTTTCATTGACTTGTCTGTTTATCTTTATGCAAACAACAATGTCTTAATTATTGTAGCTTTATAGTAAATCTTAAAAGCAGGAAATATAAGTCTTCTAAACTTGTTCTTTTTAGGGTTGTTTTGAATGTTCTTCATTTCTTATGTTTTCATATACGTTTTACAATCAGCTTGTTAATTTCTACTAAAAAGCCTCCTAAAATTTTGATTGGGATTGCACTGAATCTATAGGTCAATTTGGGGAAGATTGACACTGGCAATATTGTTTCAATTCATATGCATGTTTCATGGTTTAATTTTTTATTTAATATTTTTCTGCAATATGTGATAGTTTTCAGAATATACAAGTCTTACATAGCTTTTGTTAAGTTTATTTTTATGTAGTTTATGTTTTTGCTGCTATTGTAAATGGAATTGCTTTTTAATTTCATGTTCTAATGTTTTGCTGGGAAAAAATTGAAATATAATTAATTTTTGTATATTAACCTTGATTCCTGTGGCTTTCTTAAGTTTACTTTAAGTTCTAGTAGTTTTTTTTTTTTTTTTGGTAGATTCCTTAGGATGTATACAATCATGCCATGTGCAAAAAAGACAGTTTTACTTCTTTCTTTTTAATTTGTATGCCTTTATTTTTTTTCTTACATTGTTGTATGAGCTAGGACTTACAGTATAATGTTGAATAGAGGTGGGGAGAGTAGGCATCTTGTTTCTGAACTCAGAAGGAAAGCATTCAATATTTCACCATTAAGTATGACATTCACTGTTGGATTTTTGTATATGTCTTTTAGCAGATTGATGATTCCCTTCCTTTTCTAGTTTTTTGAGAGTATTTTAATCATGAATGAGTATAAAACTTTTTCAAAAATATTTTTGCATCGGGCCGGCCCGGTGGCACACTGGATAGTGCGCCGCTTGGGAAGCGCGGCAGCGCTCCCGCCCGAGGGTTCAGATCCCACGTACAGACTGGTTCCCGCTCACTGGCTGAGCGAGGTGCGGGAGCAACGCCGAGGGTTGCGATCCCGTTGCCGGTCCCTGGTCCGGTACGGGGGCAACACTGAGGGTTGCGATCTGTTGCCGGACACGGAAAAAGACAAAAAAAGACAAAAAAAAAAAAAAAAATTTTTTGCATCAATTGAAATGTTATATTTTTTTCACTTTGATTCTGTTACCGTGATGAATTATAACTACTGATTTTCTAATGTGAAACTCAACTTGCAATCCTGGCCTAAGTTCCACTTATTAATAACATTTATCCTCTTCACATAATGCCGAGTTCGATTTTCTAATATTTTATTGAGAACTTTGCATCTTTATTCATGTGGGATATTGGGCTATAATTTTCCTTTCTTGTAATGTCCTCGTGAGGTTTTGGTAACACAGTTTGCTGGTCTCATAAAACAACTTGGAAATTGATTTCTTCTATTTTCTCAAAGAGTTCATGTAAGACTGATTTAGTTTTTTTCTCAAACCTTAAACCTTGATAGAATTTATGAGTTGTTTTAGTCCGTTTTGTGTTGCTATAACAGAATACCTGAGACTGGGTAATTTATAAAGAAAAGAGGTTTATTTGGCTTATGATTCTGGGATGGTTGCATCTGGCACAGGCCTCAGGCTGCTTCTACTCATGGCAGAAATTGGCAGGCAGCCGGTGGGAATGAGCAGATCACATGGTGAGAGGAAGCAAGAGAGAGGAAGCAAGAGAGGAGGTGCCAGGGTCCTATAAACAACAAGCTCTTGCGGGAACTAATAGAGCGAGAACGCACTCATTACCCCCCCGCCCCCAGGGAGAGCATGAATCCATTCATAAGGGATCCACCCCCATGACTCAATCAGTTTCCAACACTGCCACATTGGGGATCAAATTTCCACATGAGTTTTGGAGGGGACAGCATATCCAAACTCCATCATGAGTAAAGCCATCTGGTCTTGGGGTTTCCTTTGTTGAAATATTTTTAAATTATTAATTCAATTTTGAAAATAGATATGACTATTTGAATTTTTCTATTTCTTCTTGCTAATTACGGTAAGATGTGCTTTTCAAAGAATTTGTCCGTTTGCTCTGCGCTATTGAATTTATAGGCATAAAATCATTAATTGCTTTGTCTTCTGGGAGAATTTAATTCTTTATCATTATGTAATAACCCTCTTTAGACTAGTAATATATCTTGTCTGAAGCTTACTTTGATATTAATAAAACTGCTTCAGCTTTCTTTTGATTAGTGTCTGCATAATATATTTTTCACCTTTTTAATTTTAACCTATCTATATCTTATATTTAAAGTGATATTTTTGTAGACAGTATATAGTTGGGTCTTGCTTTTTCTTTAATCTAACCATATCTTTTATTAGCACAATTTACATTTAATGTGATTGGATTCAAGTCTACTATCTAAACAGCTGTTTTCTCTTTGTTCCATCTGTTTTTTCTCTCTTTTTATCCCCTTTTTGATTAACAACTTTTTGTTATTCAATATTATCTCCACTATTGAATTAACATGTACATCTTTTTTGAAAAAATTTAGTAGTTGCCTTAGGGTTTACCATACACACCTTATTTAATCATTGACAAATGATATTTTTGTGTTTCGTGTTTAGTATAAGGATAACCTTCTATTCCCAGTTCCTTCCTTCCGTAGTTGTTCTGTCATTGCCACATTTACTCTTACACATGCTATAAATATACGATACTACTGTTTTTGCTTTCGTTAACTTTTCAATCAATCAAAAATAATAAAACATGAATTTTATGTTTACCTTTAGTTATTCCATATCTAGTTCTCTTAATTTCTTTCTGTGGATTCAAGTTTTTGTCTGATGTAACATTCCTTTTGCCTGAAGAACTTTCTTTAATATTTCTTATAGCGTGGATCTACTTGCAAGGAATTCTCTCAGATTTGTTGTTGTTGTTTTGTTTTGGGTCCAGGAAAATCTTTACTTCTTCTTCCTTTTTGAAAGATATTTTTGCCAGGTATAAAATTCTGAATGGACAGGTTTTCTTTTGTCATTTGGAAACTGAGATACCATTTCATTATATTCTGGCTTACATAGTTTTTGTTGAGAAATATGCTGTAATTTTTACCTTTAGTTTTTAATTACTCTGTATGGAATGTGTCTTTTTTTACTGGTTGCCTTCATAATTTTCTTCGTTTCTGGTTTTCAGCACTTTTAATATGATATATCTATGGTATAGGGGTTCTTTTGGGAGAGGGGCATTTGTTCTGCTTGATGTTCTTTGAGTATCTTAGAACTATGGTTTAGTATTTGTCATTCATTTTAGAAAATTCTTATAATACATTTCCCCTTATCTTTTCTACCTGGGATGCTGATTACACATAGATTAGACTTTTGCTATTGTCCCTCTGCCATTTTAGTAATCTTGGAAGGAAGTGAAAGTAGATGCATTTGTGCAATCTGCCATCTTTACCTGGAAGTCCAATTTGAATTTCATTAGTTAAATAAAGCTTAGTCATGATAAAGACTAAATTTCCTTTTATGTATGAAATAAATTAATCTATTATGTCTTATTTTCTCATTTTAAAGGACTTTTGCTTTCTTTTTTTTTTTTTTTTTTTCCTTTTTGTCTTTTTTTGTGACCGGCAACAGATCGCAACCCTCAGTGTCGCGCCCGTACCTCGCTCAGCCAGTGAGCGGCTGGTCTCTATGTGGGATCCGAACCCTCGGCGGGAGCGCCACTGCACTCCCAAGCAGCGCACTGTAGCAGTGCGCCACTGGGCCGGCCCCAGGACTTTTGCTTTCTCATAAATAAGAGAAAAGAGTCACAAATAATAACAGCCAATATTTATTATACACTCATCATGTGCTGGTGTTGTAAATACTGTTCTTGTATTAACTAATTCAATTCTCACAACAATTTTACCATATAGACACTCTTATTATCCTCATTTTTACAGATAAGGATAAACTGAGGCACAGAAAGATTAAGTAATGTGTCCACAGATGAAGAAATAGAAAATGACAGAACCTGGCTTTTTAGCCACTGTATTTTAACTGCCTTTCACAAATGGGAAGATAAAGATTTTAAGGTAATATCTTTGCTTTTGGTTTCTGCAGTCCTGTATATATTACTACTATCTTTCCAAAAATCTTAATCTGTTAATCAGCAAGTGCCTGTTATGTGCCCAGAATTGTTTTGTGTGCTATGAAGGTACAAAGAAATATGGCAGGGCTGTTTCCTTCAAAAAGTTTACACTCTCCAAAGAGAAGGGCCCACAAATCTGAAAATAAATGTTAGGTACAGAGTGGTATCACCATTCAGATTAAGAAAATCTCAATTGGATCTGGGTGCTCAGAAACCAGGGAAAACATGTTAAAAGTGATGATGATTATTCAAGAGTTTGCTTAGTCTATGGGTTACTCAGGCTGCTTTTTCATTTCTCCCCCTACCTCTTTTTTTTCACCCTAATTCTTAGCTATTATACTGTTTATAGATACTTCTTCCATAGAGCAAAATAAGGGGATTGTCTTAAACTCAAAAGGTTTTTGTAGAAGTTTAAAATGGGAAGAGACACAGGGCCAGCCCGTAGCTCACTTGGGAGAGTGTGCTGCTGATAACACCAAGGTCAAGGGTTAAGATCCCCTTACTGGTCATCTTAAAAAAAAAAAAAAAAAGTGGGAAGAATCTCAAATTCTTGGTCACAGAATTTATCCCAATCATTTTCTTTCCCCATCAAAATGGATAACTGAGAATTATCATGTATTAATATTAGGTCTTCCCTAGTATTTCTCAGATAGCTGTGGGCAAACGAAGGATTTATAAATACAATCTTATCTTCAGATTGGCTAGCACAGTGTCTAACTCCTAATAGGCATCTAACAAATACTTACCCTTTCATTGATTGAATGAATGAAATTAAAGCAACCCTAAGGTGCATATTTTTGTGAACAATAAAAAAAATCTTCATGAGTTTGTATTTTAATTCAAAAAGCATATTTTCCTAATGTAATGCACATCAGTATATCCTAGGGAGAAATCTGTAGCTGATCCATTATTCTTACCTGAAAGCTCTACGAGATTAATGGACTGGATTCATTCATAGCTGATGAGTACCTACTCCCCAGTGCGGTTACTGGCAGACAGTAGACACTCAACAAACATTTGTTGGATGAAAGAATGAATCATCTGACAGTATCTAGATTGATGCAGAAGGAATTCTAGATGATATATAATAACCTATCTCAAAGGCAGATTCTAGATAAAACTAGCAATAAGAATAGAGCAATTTTTCAGGGAAAACTTGATAATGCACTGGTCATGTACTTTGGAGCCATGAAGACCTAAAATCCATTCCTATCCTTGCCACTTACTAGCTAGCTGTGTAACCTGTGTAACCTCAGGAAAGTTGAACGACCAAAGTCTCAATTTTCCAGTCTTTAGATTTGGGGCAGTAATATTATTTCATATGTTTGTTGTGACGATTAAATAAAATATTCCACATCAAAAGCTTACGTCATGATCAACTACAGTAAGTGCTCAAAAAATGGTACATAATAATTGTTATTGAGATTTCAGGAGTTGAATTTGTGGCCATTGGGATCTAAATGGAATCTTTACGAAAGTGAGGAAAAATAAAAGAGATGCGTTTATATGCTTCTATATTTCTCTTGTTTTGCTTTAGGAATTTTGAGTGACATTTATTCAGCCATATGGGTATGTAGAAAGAGATGGGATGAGAAGGGGGCTAGAAATCCCATCCACTTTTAAAGAAATGCCCTCCACCTAGGATGTATGCTAACAGGGCGATATAGGCTCACCCTATCAGCTGAGGATGAAAACAGCCAGAGACAATGGGATATGACATAGTAATGAGCTCTCATTTGTCAGGTGTCAGCTTGCTGATTTGGTCTAAGGATATGGTCTTCAACAATTCTTAGAAATTGGTAATAACAATACCACTTACACAGCAGTGCCTCTTGCAGTTTTCACAGTACTTCCACACATGCTATCTGTTTTAATTTTCACCACAATGTTGTGAGGAGCCTGAAATATATATTATCATTCCCATTTTATAGATGAGTAAGCACATTCTGGAATGCCCATGGTCACTCAACTTGTCAGTAATTGCCCTGGGGCTTGCACCCAATTTCTCACTCTGGATTCATTATTTTTTTCGGGTGAACTAAGCAGCCTGTTTGTTCTACAAAGTTCATCTATTTTTATGATTGAGTGTGCTTGCATGCATAGTAGACCCTTAAGAATTTGTGTGGTAAGATAATTTTGTACTCAGCTGCAGCAGCTAAAAGAGGTAGCCTGTCTTTTTAAACTTTATGTCACTTTTTGGTCCAACAGGAAACAAAGTTTGTCACCCTGATACACTAGATCCTTGATGAAGTCAATAGGGAAACATCCACACCCTTTGGTTGAAAGACAGAGACTTCAAGGACTGCTGGCTGTCCAGACAAGCCTGTGGTTGTTCTAGTGAAGCATGAGGCCTTAGTTATTTGTCAGTCATCCATGGAGGGGCCAAGGCTGCTGAGCAGAATGAATTTCAGGACAGAGAACATTGGTATCCTAGAAGGGGTAACCTCACCAGCAGATAAGGTATTGATGGATACTTTCTGATTATGGGTTCCTCTTCATCTCTCTTAATTTATATTGCAAGCTGTTACCTAGAGTAAATCCTACTGTATCTAATTAATACAGTAATCAACTTTAGGGGGAAAATATGTTGATGCCCCTGCTAGCAGGATAGGAAATATGCCTAAAGCAAAATATCTTTCTCCATCATGAATAACATTAATCTCTAAAGTTCTCAAAAGTAAATAATTATTGGGGCCGGCCCGGTGGCGCACTGGATAGTGCGCCGCTTGGGAAGCGCGGCGGCGCTCCCGCCTGAGGGTTCGGATCCCACATACAGACCGGTTCCCGCTCACTGGCTGAGCGAGGCGCGGGAGCAACACCGAGGGTTGCAGTCCCGTTGCCGGTCCCGGTCCGGTACGGGGGCAACACTGAGGGTTGCGATCCGTTGCCGGACACGGAAAAAGACAAAAAAAAAAAAAAAGTAAATAATTTTTGTATAGTTGGCTTGCATGGCTTGGCATAATCCTTTTTTGAGTTTTTAGGTGTCACGGAAGCGCGGCGGCGCTCCCGCCTGAGGGTTCGGATCCCACATACAGACCGGTTCCCGCTCACTGGCTGAGCGAGGCGCGGGAGCAACACCGAGGGTTGCAGTCCCGTTGCCGGTCCCGGTCCGGTACGGGGGCAACACTGAGGGTTGCGATCCGTTGCCGGACACGGAAAAAGACAAAAAAAAAAAAAAAGTAAATAATTATTGTATAGTTGGCTTGCATGGCTTGGTATAATCCTTTTTTGAGTTTTTAGGTGTCACTTTGTTTCAGGAAGAATTCTGTCCAGAAATCCTTCTTAAGATTATTGCTAAATTCCTTAATAAAGAACTAGAAGCCAAACTCACTAGGCTAAAAGCAAAGATGACCAGTTGGCAGAAGATTGATCTCCAACCTCCTGAATTTTTGTCAAATTTGTTACTGTAGAGGGCACCCAAAATATTGCTAGGGGCAAACAGGATTGATTGCTGCAGACAGGATTGATTGATAAAGCTATGGAGGGAATCTAGTCCATGCCAAGTCTTCCAGTCTGAGGGCAGGTGCCGTGTCACAGTCTTATTCTATCCTAAGGCCGCTCTGTGTACCTGCAAGTGTATCCTAAGGCTGTTCTGTGTACTGCCTTAGGATAGAATCCTTGCACATGTGATCCTTGCACATACCCATGCCCTCTGACAAGATGATGTTGGTAATGACAACCATGAGGATGTCAGAGCCACAGTGCTTCACATTTTAGATCTCCTTTTGTTCCAACAACAACAATTTGAAATGGGAAGGATCGTTCCATTTTACGCAATTTGAAACAAGGGCTTGGATATATCATGTCCCTTGCTCAGTGGCAAAGTAGGGACTTGAACCTCGTTCTATCTGCCTCCAACCCAAGGCTGTCAATCACCACCCTCACCATCTTCAGTGAGGTAATGGCTTCCCTGAATGATTGTTACAGGCTGCAGAACATGGGCTGGAAAGAACTTTTAAATATGAAATGGCAACTCTTTGCCTTCTGAGATTCTTATTTTTAAAAACCCAGAGGAATATTATATTTATATATTTACTTAACATTTATGTACAATATTTACATTTACAAAATGCTTTATAGTATAACAGAGTGGGCAGAAAGTTTTATTTGGGCATATAATTGTCTTTTCTTTCATAATCATTTATTCCTTTGATTTATATAATATGTTCTCCACTTGGTCTTCTGAGATCGTGTACAATGGCAACAAATTAAAAATAATATTAATAAAAGATTATTTGGTATTACTCATAGGGAAAACTGACTAGGGCCATGCACGTCTTCATTCTTTATAAATGTTATGCAAAACAGCATAATATCATCCCCAGAATACTGTCTATAACACCAGCTGTGCTTGTTCACAGTGCTCTCAAAATGTATTTTGCTCCTATTTCTCATTTCCAGTTGTACTTGGGGTGCTCAACTTTTGGGATGACGAACTGCTGAGAGCATCCCTGAAACGGCCACCCTATCTTCTGCATTGACTGCCAAGCACGAATGCTCTGCAGAGCATACACACCGACGGCTCCCTCTGCCTGCGCAGCCTTTCCCTGGGTGGTCACAAGGCTGGCTTCTCTCCATTCAGGCCTGAATCAAGGCGTGTCTTCTCTGTGAGGCCTGTCCTGACCTCAGATCTAGAAAAAACACCTGTAGCAATGTATCGCACCATTCTCTTTTATTTGTTTTCTTAGCACAGAATACGCTGTGTTAAGAACCCTAGAGTTCCAGGGTTTGGTGAGAATAGAGTAAAAATATTGATAAGCTAATAATCATCATTTTTAAAGTTGCTATTATCTTCTTTAAAACAAATCTTTTAAAGGATCTCTTTAGTGTAAAGTACTCTGAAGGTTTACAGTACATTCCCTGTTTCTTTAATGAGTCAGATTGTTACTGTGCAGGGCACCCATAAGATTGCTGGGGGCAAAGGCCTATAATTTGGTCATCTTATAGGTTCTAAATGACTGGGTGTGTGATCGTGGATTAGAAAGCTATTTTCATCATTAATTTTTTTTTCTTTAAAAATTGAAGCTAGTGTACTTAACTAAACTGGTTTAAAACGACAAGTATGGAAACCTGTATAGGGAGAAAGGCGTGGGGACAGGCAGACTGGTTAAGTGCTCAACCCTGGCTGCAGATTATTGATAATATTACGTTCTACCAGCTGGGACCAATCAGATCAGAATCTTGGGTGGGGGAGGGTAGAGCCCCAGCACTAGCATGTTTTAAATCTGCCAGGTGATCCCCAGCGTGGCAGTCCCTGCTTTCCCCAGGTCTGCCAGGCTAAAAGCACCTGATTCTCACCTGGCTCTGACTAAGCCTAGAGAGAGCTCAGGATCCTCCCTCTAACTGTCAGAGGTTTCTGGAACTGTCTTGCTATCTTCAACACAGTGTCCCATGAGCCTGGCAGTGCCAACATGGCACCCTCTCTTTGGACCCCTAGGGCTGCTGGTCTCCTGTCTCCATTTCCACATTGTTCTTCAGCTGTCCTCCTGGATCCTCAGCCCAAACCTCAGCCTGCATGTCCAGTGCCTGGCCACTCTTGGCTTGGCTCCTGCGACTGCTTCTTCATGGAACCTAGGTCTTGTTCCCCATGTCCTGAGCCACCAGCTGGGATCATACTTCAAGCAGGTTGAGCCACAAAAAATCACAGTGGAGCCTCCCTCCTGTCATCACAGCCTGGAAACTCTTCTTGCTGCCAGGTCCTCTGAGTCCCATCTCCTTAAACACAGGCCCCTCAATGAAGCTTTTGATTTGTGGAGAAATAATCTGGACTTGTTTAGCAAGCGGCCATGCAAAGTCACATGGCAAGGGGCCTGAATACAGGGAAGGGATTAAAAAATGGGGGCCATTTGTGTAGTCAGTCAGCCACAGATGGGAAGCAAATAAGGGAAATATGGATTGAGCATTTCTGAGAAACAAGCAAAAATTGGGGAAACACCAGTTTAATTTGATCCGAGGTGAAAATAAGGTGTGTCTGGTGACAAAATAACAATCGTGTTGCCCTGAAGGACCCAGAAGTTTGGCAATTCAGATATGACTTGAGAAAGGTGTATAAATTATTAAGAAAGGTTAATAATCAAAACTTGAGAGCACTACTCACAAGCCTGAAGCAGGGGAGAGAATGGCTTGGATTGGATCCTGGCAGAGGTTAGTGGAGCTCTTGTGGAGCTGCATTCTCCCAGTAAAAGAAGCAAGAAGTCAAGGCTACAGCGACTGCAGTTGGGGTCATTGGAAGCCTGTCCAGACGTGGTTGTACGAGGTACATTCTAGTCATCATTTTGCTTCTGAAACAAGAGCTTCAACTTTCTGAATCTCCTCTTCTCCAGGCACCTGTGTGGGTTGTACTTCTCTGTCCCATTGAAATGCAAGTGGAAATATCATACAGCACTTCTGTATAGAGGCAATTAAGAACCACTGCTCTGTTTTGGAGCTCTCTGTCCCACCCATAGTGAACTGTGAACCTCATGTTGAGTTGTTTGTATCAAAAGATGGTGGAACCTTGGGTCCCTGTGTGACTACACTGAGCACAGCCACCTGCTGACTCACTGGACATGTACATGAAAGAGACATAAGCCTTATTGTATCAAGCCACTGAGCATTGCGGGTTGTTTCTTACTACAGCAGAGACTATCCTATCCTGACTAGTTGGAGGACTTTCTCCATGCATGTGCCCCTATTAACTCTTTAGAACTTTAATTTATAGCCTGGTAAAGTAGAAGGGAAGCAATTTTTCATCACTGAGAAAGGGAAAAACTTTATGGCATTACCTTCCTGTACTCACCTAAGTAGATAGACTCATGGAGATGGAGAACAGAAGACACTAATGTTCAGTGACTTTCTACTGTATATCAGGCCCTGTGCTAGATGCCGTACATGCAAGTAGCCTTCTGAACAGTACGGTTGGAGTAATTTGACTTTTATACTGCAGATGAGGAAATAGGTTATATTACTTGCCTAAAAATCACATAGCTAGTCAATGTCAGAGCTGGGACCACATCTTAAGTCCATCTGACTTCACAACCTATGTTCTTTTGCTGTAACATAAACATACAAGTAATGAGCTTCTATCTACTTATAACTTAGTATTTTCCTCCTAACCATGATCCCTTTAGAATAATTTTTAGTTAGATTACTCTATTCAAAGCTATTATTCTTAGAATTACTTTGCTCTTTCTTTTCATTCAGATTTGTTTTTGTTGACCTTTGACACCTGAGGTGCTACAAATCTGTGTGTTTGTTTAAATGCCAACCAAACACGCTCATGTTTGTTTTAAGTCAGAATATCATCACCAGGATATCTGGAAATGCCTCCTCTATGGCTACAGGTTTTAAAAAACGTGAGGTTTTCCCCAAATGATAAGGATGTTGAAGAGAAAGAGAATGAGATATAAAGGGAGCAGGTTTATTTACAAAGAATGGGAGAATGAAGGTTGTACTCAATTAACAGAGGCCCTTTGGTACATAGGATATCTTCAGCTGCCATTACCATGACCCTTAGAAATACACAATGCATCTACTTCAGAAAAGCCTCAGGGATGACTCCCTCTAGTTTTCACCAAAATAAGACAAAATTGTGATGCAAATTCACAGCTCACTCTCTTCGTGCAGATGGACTGGTCTACCTGGTCCTCAGAGCATGGCCACCCTGCTCCACTCACTGTGCAGTGGCCTGAATCCTCTGACTCATGACACCACTTCTCCATGGAGAGCCAGGATTTTTCTCAAGTGTAACAATATTAATTATCAAGTCACTTTAAAACACGTGTGATGTATGTGTGCATTTATTTCACAGGAATGGTATAAAGATTAAATACTTAATGAATCCATTTTTCATATCAAGGATATATTTGCCCTATGCCTAAATATATCTCTCCTTTCTGATTCTCATGAGAACATAGCTATCTTTATTATGTAATCAGTAATATATCATTTCTTCTAAGCAGGATCTAATTTTAGCAACATGATGAATGGCCCAGGAATGTATTCCACTGCCCTCTGCAGAAAGGAATATACATCACACCTGCTCAGGTGTGTGTCATTTCTTTATATTGGGAGATTTCAGCTCCCCAAGTGGCAGCCTGGGTTTTCCTGGCTGAAAGCTCCAAGTTCTGTCTCTGTTTTGGCTTGTGCAGTCAGAGTTAGAGAAGGGCCGTGAATGAAGAATAACCAGGTTTGCTAGCTCAGCCAATAAGGTATGTAGTTCTCCTGTGCCTGGGTTTATTGCATCAGCTAAAAACTGACCAGTTGGGTTTTTCATCAATTCATTTATGTAGGATTACACTCAAGTCCCTAACTGCCTTCTCCCATTTTTCCCCCATTTTGTTTTTAAACAAAGATATTTCTTAAAAATGAAGGAATCATTCCAATTTGACTAGCACCATGAGGAATCAGTGACTTGGTCTTTTTTGAGCTTTCGAGGAAAAACACTCATTTTCTTTTATGCTATCTGTGCGTTTTATATCTGCTTCCGTGCATTCCTGGCACCTTACATCTCAATAACATTTTAATTTGAAAAGTATTTTGAGTTCATTTTAATTGATCTGTGGGAGAGTCAAGGCAGTAATATATCCCCATTTTGCAAATGTGAAAATTGAGACTCAGAGAGATTACAGACTTATTAAAGTTCTGGGATGTGGCTGGTAAGGGCTAAAACCTAAATCTATGCCATACTACTGCCTATGCTGAATTTTTTAATGACTTTTATATAAGATGGGAGATAAAATTTAGAGGTGTTTGTTTTTGCAACAATTGTATACGTGAAACTCTGAAATTCTTTGTACAATTACTATATGTGTTGATTCTAAGATGCACTATTTTCTCATATTTGTGTCTCTACACTGAGATGCATCTTAAAATCAATGGAGTACCATAATCTAATTAGAAGTGCTTTTTCTTTCATTGCGGTTGTGGTAGCTTGATTCCAAAACTGTCCCAGATCTTCACCCCTCTATGTTGATGACCTTTGCAATATCACTTTGCAGCTCCTCCCATCAAATGATCAAGTCTATTTCCTCACACCTTAAAATTGGGTTGGCCTTATCTTTACTTCTATAGAGGACACTGTTGATGCTGTACCCTACCCTTTGCCCTTACTACTTCAGCCTGCCTGGCTTCCAAATGCGCCTACATTTCTTTGCCTGAAGGCTGTCTCTGGCTATGAAAGCCTGATTTTCCTTCTGTGATGGCTTCAAACTATGTTCATGAATTTTTTGACACTCCTCCCTTCTCTCTCTTGAACATGGGCCAGACTTCATGACTTGACTTGCTTCTACCAAATAGAATGTGGTAGAAATTACACTGTGATTCTCAAGACAAAGCATAAAAGCCCCTGTGGCTTCATTCTCTCTCTCTTGGATCACTCACTTTGAGGTAAGCCATATGCCTTGTCATGAGGATGCTCAAGCGTCAAATGGAGAGATCTATGTGGTGAGGAACTGAGGCCTCTAGCCAACAGCCAGCACTGACTAGCCAGCTGTGTGGGTGAGCCAGCTTAGAAGCAAATCCTCCCCCTGCCCCAGTCAAGCCTTCAGATGACAAAAGCCCTGCCAATCTCTTAATTTCAACCTCATGAGGAGCCCTAAGCCAGAACCAACCAGCTAAGCTGGTTCAAAATTCCTGACCCCCACAAACTGTATAAGATAATAAATATTTATTGTTTTACCAAGCCACTAAATTTTGGGATAATATGTTGCAAATCAACATATAACTAAATTTATTCACATGACAAACTGAAAATGTTGGTAGATTACCTCCTGAAAGCATCCCTCAGTCAATGGTATACAGTAGTCTGTATACACATCACAGCTTCCTCACTCCTTGGGCAGGATAACCAAACTCCCAGAGTTTCCCCAGAGGCATTAGGTTAGTTTCCCAGGAAAGTAACTGGATTGATAACACCCTTCATTGGCCACTGTTTCTTCCCTGTCTACTTTCTTCACTTCTCTACTGGTGTTTCCTTCCCCTCTAATATTAATTAGTTGCTCTCAAATCCTGTCTTAAAATATCTTTTTTGGGGGGGGGGGAGAATGAAGACTAAGTAGTCAGTTCAGTGTGATCAGTTGCCAAGTCCTGTGCATTTTTTTCATTTAAAATACTCTTTACACAGCTGCAGTTCAACAGCACTAACCTGAGCTGATTGAAATTTTTAAAAAAACAACCCTCTCACTTCACACATACATAAACTTTGGTGAAAATGCCCCCCATTTAGTACAGTTTAAAATTCAAAACCAAGAAAGGAAAGTCCTCAAGTACCAGATACAAAGAGGACACTCAAAGTTAGAGTGATAAGAGGAAGGTAAAAATAAAAATGCTCACATGTGTAGTAGGACAGGAGAGAGGCCTTACCAGCTGCAGCTTTGAAGGCCCTGTGTACAGGATCATGGAGGCCTGAGCCTCACGAGTGCAGGAGCAGAAACAAGGCTACCTGCGTAAAGCCAGTGGTCCTGAAGAGCTGGTCCAGTGTCTTCTGAATTGGGGACTAGAGAAATCATTCACTAGCCTAGGGGGATAGCAGGGAAGCTTGTAATTTTTCTGGGCCGTGACAGCAAGAAGAATCACCCCCAAAACCCCCAAATTTGTGCCACAAGTGGTATAAGGCCTGAATTCCCATTACTTGTGTGCTACAGAGACCTAAAATGAAGAAATTATTCTAAAATCTTGTCCAGAATTGGTAAGTGTAAAAACACCCCACAGGGAGGCCTAGAGCACATGGAACTTCCATGTACTTCTCTTTCACTGTCATGTCTATGAGGATAAGTTTACAGGAAGGAAGGAAGGGAAAAGAAAGAAAGAAGAAAGGAAGAAAGAAAGAAGGAAAGAAAGCAAAGGAAGCAAACCACAATGAAGTGGAGCTGATAGATTGAACAACTGGGAGAATTTGCATCTCGAGAACTGGAAGTAATGGAACAACAATCTAAAAAAGACTTTAAAATAATATATTTAAAACATTTCAAGACATGAAGGAAGAGAAATCACAAACCAAGAATAAAATTAATTGAAAAACAAAGACAAAGTGGGGGGAAATATTCTAAAAATCAAAAATTCAGTAATTGAAATAAAAACCTCAATAGACCAATTGGACTATAAAGTAGATGTGACTGAGGAGAGAATAAGTGAATTGGAAGACAGATCTGAGGAAGTCACAGAATAAAACACAAAAGAGAAAGAAAGAGATGGAAAATATAAAAGTTAATGAAATGAAAATGTCCTACATATGTTTATTAAGAGTTACAAAACAGAAAAAAAATTGAAAGGATAAGAGGCAAAGAGATAAAGAATTTCTACTATCTAATACACGAGTCCTCAAATTAAAGAAGCACATCAGGTTTCATTAAGCATAATTAAAAACAAACCCACTTTTAAATACAATAGTTTAGAATAACGACCTTTAAAACTATCAGAGAGAAAAAATAAATTATTTACAAATGAATGAGACAATTCAACTTGAGAACATACTTCTCGAAAGCAACAATAGCTGGCAGAACACTGTGGAATAATGTATTTAAATTGCTGAGAGAAAACTATTATTCCAGAGTGAAAGTAAAATAAAGTCAATTTTAGACATCCAGAGACTACTTTGGCAAGTAGTATGTCCAGATGTACTCTGGCCATAAGAAAAATGATCATGAAAAGAAGTGAGATGCGAGAAACATTTACAATATGGATAAATGCACTGATAAATCTAAACTAACCCTCCATAGTATAATTAAAAGTAACTCACTTGTAAGTGTTAAACACTAAGGTGGAAATAAATTTCTAAGTAATAAAACCATGGAAGATGGAAGAGCAGATCATAGTTAAAGCATGTATTATTTAGAAGGAGTTAAGTGACATTGATTAATTCTGGACCTTAGATGCAAACATTAATTAAAAGGTAGCTATAAAAGGATAGAAATAGAATGCATAACTTGCAGTAGAAGAAGAATGTAAACATGTGAACTGGAATCTCACCTACCAACTCTTGACAGTAGTTTCCTCTTGGGAGAAAGAAGAGGTGATTGGGACCAGGGAGGGGGGTGGGGAGACAAAGGAAACCTCAACTTTATTTGAAATATTCTGCATTTTAAAAACATTTAGGAAAAAAAAGAGAAATAGCATATGCTTTGTATTTTCTTTCCTTCTGCCTATGGGATATGGCCCAGGCTTTCCCCTGATATTCAAGGTCCCTTGTAACCTGTCTCTGTGCTTCCCGGCCAGCTTAGTTCTCTCTCATCCTCTCAACACACATTTTCCATTCTTGTCAGGACGGTCTCCTCATTGTTCCTATATCCTCTGCTTTTACCTAGGACTCATGCCTCTGTTGTCCAAATCCCATCAGTTTTTAAAGGCCCTTCTTCCTATCACCCAACACTGATAACAACAAATAGAACTGTCTATAGTTCGTAATTATATTCATCTCTTGATAAATATATGACACATATCAATGATAAATTATGACACATAATTATATTTATCCCTTTTTTATAAACGATCTCATATTTTATATTTCATTGTTAGTTATTCCCTTCGTTCAGTATATTCCCTTTAAAAGATTATGGAATCCTAGAGGTCAAAAACTGTGCCCTGGAATCCCTCATGGCATGCTTCACAGCTAAGCACATAGTAAACACTCAAAATATATTTGTTTAATTGAAAGCAGTCCCACTGGTGAAAAGACAATGAATTTTTAAAAATGAACAAAAAGTTTTAACCATTCCTTAGCATATAGGATTGCACAGACAAAACAATAGTATGTCATTTATTTTGAGATTATTTATCACCCTCAGTGATCCACAACATCTGAGATTCAGAAAATGTTGGTTAAGAACATGGACTTTGGTGTCAGACAGACCTGGTTTGGGTATCAATTTAGCTATGTTATTACTCTCTGTATGACGGTGGACAAGTGACTTATTTGTTTGAGTTTTAATTTCTTCATGTGTAAAAAATGGAAAATAGGTACCAGTACTTATAAAGCACCTAGCACGGTACATGGCCCGTAGTAAAAGCACTCAGTAAATACAAGTTGAGATTATTACTAGCTTCAATGTGTAAACCCAAAGCCATGCATGAGATAATCTAGTTCTCCCCCATCACTGCTAGCCCATGATAAAGTTGCATTTATCTATCCTTTAGAAGTTAAGTGTGGTCATGTTATTTGTGTTAGCCAGTGAAATGTCAGCACAAAGAACATGATTTCCTGCAGAAGTGCTAAGAGCTACTGAGCAAATTCACCACTTCCCCTTGCCTTGCTGTGGGGACCGTGGAAGCATGTGTTGAGATGGAGCCTTGCCAGCCTGGGGACCTGAGTGGCTATGCTGAGTCGAGTCCTCCTGCAACCCAAGTGGACACATAAAATAAACGAGAAACACACTTTTGCTCTGGTAAGCCCCCTGAGATGTTGGAGTTTCTTGTCATTCTTTTCCCCACCCCTCAGAATAAATTTCCTAAAGCCTTGCCTTAGAACTCACTTGATCCTACTTAAAAATACTTTCATCCAACCTGCTTACGTTAGAAAGATGTTAGAAGCAAAATACTGGAGGAGATACCACCAGAGGTAAGCACTGACCTCAGCAAGAAGGGAGACCTGCTGAACTGTAAAAAGTTAAAGGAAAAAAAAAAAAAAAAAAACCATGGAAAGGAGATAAGGAACTCAAAAAGCATTATGATCTGGGGCCATCTAGGGTAGTCGGAATCCACTGTGCTTACTAAAAAGCCTTTGAAGCCTTCTCTGAATCAATGCAGTGCTCACTCAGTTTATTCTAGTTTTATTACGCTTTTATTTTGCTTATAAATTTTATTTGTTTTATTACACATTTAATTTCTACTACACTTTTTCTTTTAATGCTTACTATCTTCTCAAGCATCCAGCTAAATGTTTTCAATATGTAGCAGGTCACTTAACCCTTACAGCACCTCTCAGAGGTGAGAAATTTTATCCCATCTATGTGGACAGAAACACGGCAGCACCCAGATTTGTACCTGTTCAAGTTCTCATGGCCACGATGGCAGTCAGACTTGTGTGTGAACCCAGTCCGTCCAATTCCAGAGTCCTTTCACCATCACGCCTACCCGTGCATTAGCAGAAAGCCATAGTATGACCCTTAAGAAAGGCTAAATGATATCTCAGGAAAGTCTGTTTTAAAAGGCTGCAAAACATGTGTGACATTTTGGAAATTTTTCTATCCAAAAAAAACAACACAAAGATTCCATTTTAATAAGTGTTGGTGCTTCAAAGGGTATAAAGCTTGGGTTATCAGAAAAAGCCACATGTGGGAAGCAGCTCTCTCTCTAACATTGCCAGATAAATGACACAGTCTTGAATTTCAATGATCTTATAAAATGCAACAAGAGTGATAAATATAAATCTATTAAGCTCTTTCATTTAGAACAAGGAATCTGTCTTCTTTGACCATATAACTTCGTTTTACTGCATCTTTCAAACAGAAAAATTTGCTTGCCATTGATGAACAACTTCCTCCGATCTTTCTAGTGTGGTGATAAAGTATCAAAGCTGGGGGGAGGGGAGCGCTTGAGGGAAGGTAAGGACTCTGCTGCTGTCCACGTGGTTGCCAGAGAGGCCCCAGGGCGCCATCTCCTCTCTGTAGCTGTTTCCTCCTGAGAAGGGTGGCTGCTGACACTCGGGGGAGGGGAACAGTGAAGTTTGGAACTCCAGAGAAGTTTTCATCATTGAGAGGCATTTCTTATGGGATGAGAGCATTTCCCTCGTCACTGCCAGAATATTTCTGGGGCTCAACAAACCTGCTCTGGAAACCTAACGTACCACACACGAGGTTGCCTTCTCATGGGAAATCTGATTTTTGTTTTTATGTTTGTCTGAACACTCAACAGGTAAATGAAGATATCTGTCATAGAGCTGTAGCACTCTTGTGTATACATGGCGATGGCAATTTCAGTCCTCTAGAGGGGCTGTGAAGGAGGTCAGGTCCCTTTTCCTGAGCTGGTCCCCCCCCCCCCCCCCCCCCCCCCCCCC
>NW_007726143.1:784795-906443 GCF_000696425.1 Galeopterus variegatus | reverse complement strand
CCCCCCCCCCCCCCCCCGTCATGCGGGTGCAGGGTATTAACATACCTTCGCAGCGGTTTGGATATGCCAGAAGCAGGAGGATTGTGAATGCTTACTATCAGGCTACCTCTGACAATTCCTAATGTAATCCATATACTACACATACATTCTAGTTACACGATTTATGAGGTATAACAAGGGGAGAGAAGTGAAGCTGGGATATAATTGTGACTGATGTGAAACAGACATGTAGAATGAATGGCCTTACAACATTTTCTTTGAAGTTTGTTAAAAGCAGTAAAGTGATATTCACTATAAGTGAAACCTGCTGTTACAGATATCCACTGGCTTGGGGAACGTTTTCTTTTTACTTTATTTTTTAAATTTTAATTTGCTACTTGAAGTTTTTGAAAAAAAGTTTTTAAACATGGAATGGAATTAGAAAGGGAATAAAAATTGTGGAGAACCTACTGTGTGCTCATCCTGTGCCAGTCATTTGACACCAGGGCCAACTTGGGAGACGCCATGGGCACAGGGCCCGGAGCTCACAAAAGTGTTTCAATTTTAAATTCTCTTAAAATCAGAAAGATAAAAAACAATGAAATAAAATGAAATATCTCAATATATTGTCATAATTAATATAATCAAATTAAAAATTAATATAATAAATGGTAATGAATATCATAATGAATCCCCCCTGGATTATATTTGTTTTCTAATACCTTCTTATGGAGGAAGGGACCCACAAAGGCAAAGTGCCAAGGCCCCACAGAATCCTTAATGCAGCCCTGATTGATATAAAGTATCTCATTTAATTCTCCAGAGTGACTCTGAAAGACTGGAAGACATGGGGAAAATGATGCTTTGAAGATTTAAGAAAATGTCCTAGGGAAATTTATAGCTAGGAGTGATAGATTCGAGGCTCAAGACTCTTGTCTAACTCCTTCCCCTGAAGAAGAGCTAAATGTTTAGGCAGTTCTATATTGGAACACCTGGTGTTGGGAATGAAAAATGTCATTTGCATATTTTGTACCAAAGAAATGAATGGAAAATCAGTTCACAGGTTGGCGTGTGTTTTTCCTACACTATAGGAAGACATCTAGGAATATATATAACCCAGATGTTCTCAAGTTTACCAACCTCGAGGTGGACTTCTCTTTAATACTCAAATAATACTCTAAGTCCTCATCCTTCTCTACCACAGAAAGTCCAGGCTTCGTCCTGCCCCTGTGATCTTCCTCCCTCTCCCCAATCTCTCTCTTGGGGACTCTGAAGACCAATTACGTATCCCCCTAACCTATCCTGATTAATACTCATAGTCTCACCTGGCTGCCTTCCACCTTCCTTCAGATGCTAGAAATCACTTGTTGGGTCCTCTCCAGCTCGCCACAGTTTTCCCCAGATTACGTCTCCTCACACATGCATGTATGCCCCTCCTCTATTTCCCAAAGCACAGCTAAGACTGGGACTTCTAGGCAGATGTTACTGAAGTCATGGGAGTAACAGTAATCACAGCACAAAGAGTAACATATGACCAATACCTCGGTTGACCAAGTGTCCCAATATGTCTCAGATGAAGGGAGTTCCCAGGAACCAGGACAGTCCCAGGTGAACTGTGGCACAGTATTCACCCTACTAACACCACAGTTGTCTCCTCTTGAACCCTCAGCCCTGAAGTGACTTCGCTTAGGGACTTATCTTTGCCATAAGCCTACTTCAACTTGGCTAACCGGTTTATACTGATCCCTGTCATCTCCAAATATGCTCTTTCCTCTGGTTCCAGATTCAGCTTGGCCTGAGAGAGAGGAACAAATCTCTCCTCCAGTGTAAAGCCAACCTTCTTTCCTGCCTCAGCACAATCAATAACAAGAGCATCTCTTCCCTGGCTGAGAAAGACCTGTGCTCCTCCATTAGCATGTCATTAAACCCTCAGGGCCCAAACAAGAGAAACCCAGAAGTCCACAGGACTTTGCCCCAACTCAAAGTTATTTGGTCTTAAATGACGGTATGTACGAGACCCTAAGAGTCCAATATAGGTAGTTCTGTACCAAGCCCAGTGCGATTTCTTATCACAAACCTTTGGCCTGCTAGATGAAAGGGAAATTGGGTCATCACCTCCATAATTTGCAATCTTTTATGAGCAGTGTTTAGGTTACAACACAAACACATCTTCCAGGAATAAAAAGTACTTTTCAGGCAAATAGTATAAATCCAGATTTCAGGGGAAAAGAAGTTTATAACTCTCCAGCAGCACAGTTCTGTTCACACATACCACATACATTACCCCATAGAGTGCCGAGCACCTCAGTGTGAAGTATCTTCACTGTGATTACTGTGCTGACTCAGGACTTCTGCCAAGAACAACGGGGAGGTATATGTCCTATATACACTGCTGCCTAAAACAACCTTTAAATTGGGCCTCCCTTCAAAAAGAGAAAGTTCTTTTCCAAATGCCAATTCTAAATCCTGCCCTAGAATTCAGTGATGTCTGTAACTCCAAAATGATGGGTTTCCAACTTTGAAAATTTCAAAACTGCATCTGTTAGGAACCCCATTACATGTGGAAACAGAGATTACCTAGAGATTATGAAATCCATAACAACATAGTTAAGCGCCGCATAAGTTGGCAGTATTTATCACAAAGCTAAGAGGACATCCTGAGCAAAGTGATCAGGAATTTAATATGTCTGAGAAGGGAAGAGAAATCAATGAAATGAGACAAAATAAAAGTAAGAAGGTTGATTCCAGGGGGCATGACACTGAGTGGGGAAGGATGTAGGGCATCAAGATCACAGGAGGACTGTCACCAGAGTCAATAGCATTGATTTACCATATTTACATTTGAAAAAATTATCAGCATACCTTCTGCTATCCCCTATCATCATCAGGCTACATGTTTCAGGTTTTTGACCAACCATTACACACGAGTGTGTTTTGCAGGGGTATATTAAACTTGAAGTTAGAAACCAAAACACTTGTTAATAATTTTCCTATAACTGTACCTAGTAAATGTCTCTTTCCTCTTATTTTCCTCTATAGGCAATCTCAGGAAATAAAGGATAAAATAGATGTTGAGCTAAAATTCCAGGTAGACCTAAGAAGAGGCTGAGAAGAGCAACTGGGTGTGTGTGCAAGCCAAATAGAGATCTTGGAGGTTGCACAGTGTTGTGACACATACATGTTCTGTCCATACAGAGTGGAGAAACCTTGGAGAACATCCAAGGTAATCAATTAAGATCCCAGGGAGGTTATGCCTTAGGAATAGGCTACTAGAGACCTTCCCTAACAAAAGGGCAAGAGAATAAATATTCTAGGCTTTTCAGGACCTTCTATGTGCAGAAGCTATGATTTCTGTCACAGCTATTCAACTTTGCTGTTGCAGTGTGAAAGCAGCCACAGATAACACATAAATAAATGTAGCTACAGTCCAATTAAACCTTTTTAGAAAAGCAGGTGGTGGGCCAAATTTGACAAGTGATAATTTGACACCTCCTGCTCTAAAGGGTCAAGTTGCTCATAAATTAACTGTTTGTAAGAACTAAACTCAAAACTACTTAAAGGAATACAGAAAAATCCATATTCTCAACAATGCAGCATCCACAATGTCTAGCATATAATAAAAAATTACTAGGAATGCAAAGGAGCAGGGAAATGTGATCATTAAGCAGAAAAAAGTAATAGAAATGACAAGGATGTTGTGATTAGCAGACAAGGACTTTTAAGCAGTGATTAAAATTATGGTTAAATATTTAAAGAAAATGATGGACATAACAAATGGCCAGCTGGGAAACTTCAGTAGAGCAATAAACATTTTTTTAAAATCTGATGGAACTCTAAAATTTGAAAAATACTATATCTAATTTTTTTTTTATATTACAGCATTGGATTAACAGCAGATTGGACACTGCAAAAGAAAAGATCAATGAGCTCGAAGACAGGGCAAACTAAACTGTATACAGAGAGGAGAATACACAGAGAGGAAAAAAGTTTAAAAAGATAAACTTAGATTTTCATCCAGGAGCTGCTGCCCCTGCAACTGACCCTGCTCTGCTCCTCTGACTTCATGGTTGGTGTGTGCATTCCTGAAGTGAGAAGTGTAACAAGTGGTGCCCCATGTGAGGAGAACTTCAACTCCATGGATCAGAGACTGACCTGCCAAAGCCTTGGAAAGGAAAAAGATGTCCAACACTTACTCATCCTGGACAAAACTGGAAACACTGGTTATTTCACCAAGGATTTGATTGGAATGTGTTTTCAGATATGACCAAACTGCCCTGGCACCGCCTGCCCCAGCAATATGTTAATTGCAGAAGGAGTTTATATTAATCCTCAGGCTCAAGCCCAGTTTATAGACTTAAAGGATTGTTTCTTGAGAGAGGTGCCCCCTTCCCCCTGAGAGGCTTGAGACCCATGGCAACCATGCACCCTGAGGTGCCAGCACAACTGAGCAGGTAGGCCTCGCCACCACCAGACCCCCCTCCCCAGCCTGGGTGAGTAGGTACCGACCAGAGAAGCCTGAACCTTCCTCCAACGGGCACTGAGGCAGCTGTGCCAAAATGGCAGTCCCAGCAGGAACCTAGCCAGACAATAGTGTCAAACCAGTGGACTGAGAAATCCCTTGACACAATGACTAAACACCAAAGGAAAGATACCAGAAATATGAAAAGTCAACAAAGTACACCACCAAAGGGTAATAACTCTCAAGCTCTAGATCCTATAGAACAAGAAGCCCTTGAAATGTCTGATGAGGAATTTCAAGTGATAATTCTAAGGAGACTAAATGAGATACAAGAAAACTCAGCTAGCCAACACAATGAAATGAGGAAAGGTATACAGGACTTGAAAGAAGAAATGTACAAAGAAATCAATGCCCTGAAAAAGAATGTAGCCAAGCTTGCCAAGCTGAAAAATTCATTCAATGAAATAAAAAACACAACAGGGAGTTTAACCAGCAGGCTTGCAGAAGTAGAAGAGAGAACTTCTGACCTTGAAGATGGGCTGTTTGAAATGACACACACACACACACACACAAAAAAAAAAAAAAAAAGAAAAGAAAAGAAAAAAGAATTAAAAACATTGAAGAAAATCTAAGTGAGATATCAGACAACCTTAAGCACTCAAATATCCAAGTCATGGGTATTCCAGAAGCAGAGGAAAAAGGAGATTGCATTGAAAACATATTCAACAAAATAGTGGCAGAAAACTTCCCAGGTATAAGAAAAGACACAGATCTTCAGATTCGGGAAGCTCAAAGATCCCCAAACACATTCAGCCCAAAAAGGTCTTCTCCCAGATGTGTTATAGTCAAATTGGTAAAACTCAAAGACAAAAAGAGAATCTTAAAAGCTGCAGGAGAGAAGCATCAAGTCACCTATAAGGGAGCCCCAATCAGACTAACATCAGACTTTTCATCAGAAACCCTAAAAGCCAGAAAGGAATGGGATGATATATTTAAAATAGTAAAAGACAGAGATTGCCAGCCAAGAATACTTTACCCTGCAAGGCTATCCTTCTGAAATGAAGGGCAAATAGTATATTTCTCAGACCAATAAAAACTGCAGGAGTTCACTACCACACGACTACCCTTACAAGAAATTCTCAAGGGAGTACTGGGTTTGGTACCTGAAAAATAACTACCACTGCCATAAAAACTCAAGAAAAATCAAAACCCACTAGTGAAATAAAAATGCTAACAATGAAGAGAAAAAAAAAGTTTATCTACAACCCAAGAAACACTGACAAATACAGAAGGCAAACAGTAAATCAGAAAGAAAGGAACAAAAGACACTTAAGACATCCAAACAAAAATCAATAAAATGCTAGGAGTAAATCAACACTTTTCAATAACAACTCTTAATGTAAAATGATTAAATTCCCCACTCAAAAGACACAGACTGACTGACTGGATTAAAAAGGAGGACCCAACTATATGCTGCCTTCAAGAGACTCACCTCACCTATAAAGACACACATAGACTAAGAGTGAAAGGATGGAAAAAGATATACCATGAAAATAGAAATGAAAAACGAGATGGAGTAGCTATTCTTATATCTGATAAAATAGACTTAAACTAAAAACCATAAAAAGAGATAAAGAGGGCCACTACATAATGATAAAAGGATCCATCCATCAAGAAGACATAACAATCATAAATATATATGCACCCAATGTCGGAGCAGCCAGATTTATAAGGCAAACTTTATTAGACCTAAAGAAGGAGATAGACACTAATACCATAATAGCAGGGAACCTGAACACCCCACTATCAATATTGGACAGATCATCTAGGCAAAGAATTAGAGAAACATAAGATCTAAACACTCTAGACCAATTGGACTTGGCAGATATCTACAGAACATTCCATCCAATAACCTCAGAATATTCATTCTTCTCATCAGCACATGGATCATTCTCCAGGATAGATCACACATTAGGTCACAAATCAACTCTCAAGAAATTCAAAAAAATTGGAATTATTCCATGTATTTTTTCAGATTACACTTGATTAAAGTTAGAAATCAATAACAGATGAAATTCTGGAAACTATACAAACACATGGAAATTAAACAGTATTCTACTTAATGACACATGGGTCCAAGAAGAAATCAAACAGGAAATCAAAAAATTTGTTGAAACTAATGAAAACAATGATACATCATACCAGACCCCTGGGATGCTGCAAAAGCAGTACGAGGGGGGAAATTTATCACATTAAATGCTTACTTCAGAAGAATGGAAAGATGGCAAGTAAACAACCTAATACTTCACCTTAAAGAACTAGAAAAACAAAAATAATCCAAACCCAAAGTTAGCAGATGGAAAAAAATCATTAAGATCAGAGCAGAACTTAATGAAATTGAAACCCAAAAAATGATACAAAAGATCAATGACTCAAAAAGTTGGTTTTTTTGTAAAGATAAATAAAATTGACAAACCATTAGCATGGCTAACTAAAAAAAGAAGACAGAAGACCCAAATAACAAAAATTAGAAATGAAAAAGCTGTTATTACAACTGATACCTCAGAAATACAAGAAATCATTAGTGACTACTATAAACAGCTATATGCCAACAAATTTGAAAATCTGGAGGAAATTGATAAATTTCTGGATACACAGAAACTACCAAAACTGAGCCAAGAAGATGTAGAAAATCTGAACAGACCAATAACAATAAAAGAAATTGAAGCTGTTATCAGAAGGCTCACAACAAAGAAAAGCCCAGGACCAGATGGGTTCACAGCAGATTCTACCAAACATTCAAAGAGGAATTAACACCAATTCTATACAAACTATTCCAAAAGATTGAAACAGAGGCAATTCTCCCAAACTCATTCTATGAAGCAAACATCACCCTGATACCAAAACCGGGTAAAGATGCAACAGAAAAAGAAAACTACAGGTCAATATCCTTGATGAATATAGATGCAAATATCCTCAGTAAAATACTAGCTAACGGAATACAGCAACACATACACAAAATTATACACCATGATCAAGTGGGATTTATCCCAGTGATGCAAGGTTGGTTCAATATATGCAAGTCAATAAATGTGATACACCATATCAATAAAATCAAACACAAGGACGATATGATGATCTCTGTAGACACTAAAAAAGCATTTGACAAAATTCAACACTTGTTCATGATAAAGACTCTCTACAAGTTAGGTATAGATGGAAAGTTTCTCAACATAATTAAAGCCATATATGATAAACCCACTGCCAATATCATCCTAAATGGGGAAAAGCTGAAAGCTTTTCCCTTAAGAACAGGAACTAGACAAGGATGCCCACTCTCACCACTGTTACTCAACAGTGTTGGAAGTACTAGCCAGAGCAATCAGAGAAGAGAAGGAAATAAAGGGCATCCAGATTGGAAAAGATGAAGTCAAACTGTCCCTGTTTGCAGATGATATGACCCTGTATATCAAACAGCCTAAAGCCTCTACAAAAAAACTCTTGGAGTTGATAAATGATTTCAGCAAAGTTTCAGGATATAAAATCAACACACAAAAATCAGGAGCATTTCTATTCTCCAATAGTGAATATGTAGAAAGAGAAATCAAGAAAGCTAGCCCATTTACAATAGCCACCAAAAAAATAAAATACTTAAGAATTGAGTTAACCAAGGATGTAAAAAATCTCTATAATGCGAACTACAAACTACTGTTGAGAGAAATTAAAGAGGACACAAGAAGATGGAAAGATATCTCATGCTCTTGGATTAGAAGAATCAACATTGTGAAAATGTCCATACTACCAAAAGTGATATACAAATTAAATGCAATCCCCATTAAAATTCCAATTACATTTTTCTCAGAAATGGAAAAACTACACAGACATTTATATGGAATAACAAAAGAACATGCATAGCCAAAGCAATTCTCAGCCAAAAAAATAAAGCTAGAGGCATAACACTACTTGACTTTAAACTATACTACAAAGCTATAATAACCAAAACAGCACGGTACTGGCATAAAAACAGACACACTGATCAATGGAATAGAATAGAGAATCCAGAAATCAACTCACATGCCTACAGCCATCTGATCTTTGACAAAGGCACCAAGCCTGTACACTAGGGAAGAGACTGCCTCTTCAGCAAATGGTGCGGGGATAACTGGATATCCATATGCAGGAGAATGAAACTAGACCTGTACCTCTCACCACATACCAAAATCAACTCAAAATAGATTAAATAATTAAAAATACACCCTGAAACAACAAAACTTCTTAAAGAAAACATAGGAGAAACACTCCAGGAAGTGGGACTAGAGACAGACTTCATGAGTATGACCCCAAAAGCATGGGCAACTGAAGGAAAAATAAACAAATGGGATTATATCAAACTAAAAAGCTTCTGCACAGCAAAAGAAACAATTAACAGAGTTAAAAGACAACCAACAGAGTGAGAGAAAATATTTGCAAAAGATACATCTGACAAAGGACTAATATACAGAATATACAAGGAACTGAAACAACTTTACAACAAAAAAACAAGTAACCCAATTAAAAAATGGACAAAGGAACTAGATAGGCATTTCTCATAGGAAGATATACTAATGGCCAACAGACACATGAAAAAATGCTCAACATCACTCAGCATTTGGTATCAGATTAGTGGATGTGGAAAATGTGGTATATCTACACAATGGAATACTACTGCCATTTGCAACAACATGGATGGACCTAGAGAGAATTATATTAAGTGAAACAAGACAGGCACAGCAAGAGAAATACCACATGTTCTCACTTATTTGTGGGAGGTAAAAATAAATAAATAAATACACAAATAAACTGAGTGGTGGGGGGAGGGAAGAAGACACAACAAGCACAATTCCTTGAAGTTGTTAGGACAAGTGAACAGATACGAAGTTGTTGGGAGGGAGTGGGGAGAGGGAGAAGGGAGATACTTTTCGGTAATGGGCCACAATAATCAACCACATTGTATATTGATGAAATAAAATTAAATAAAAAAAAATATAAACTTAGCTTCAGTTATCTGTGAATCTTCAAAATATCAAATGATCTCACATACATGTAATTGGAATCCAAACAGGAGAGGACAGAGAGTTTGAGGAAGAAATTTTTTCCAGTTTTTGATGCAAAATATTAATCCATAGATACAAGAAGTTCAACAAACTCCAAGTAGGATAAATTCAAAGAAAACCATACCTAGGCACATCATAGTCAAATTTCTAAAAACCAATGACAAAGACAAAATCTTAAAAGCAGCCAGAGAAAAAAAAGTGTGACATTCAAGGCAGAAAAGAAATGACTGCTGACTCAACAGTGAGAGCCAGAAGGCAAAAGAACAACTTCTTTAAAGTGCTGAAAGTAAAAAAAAAAACAAAACAAAAACAAAAAAAACCTGTCAACCTAGAATTCTATACTGGGAAAAAATATAATTTTTTAAAACAAAGAGAAAGTAAAGACATGTTCAGAAAAAACCAAAAGTTGAGAGAATTTGTTACCAGAATTGATTTTTTTTTTTAAAGTAATAAAGTCTTCAAGAAGGAAAATGGAAATTTGGGTCTCTGCAAAAGAATTAAAGATGACCTCCATAAAGGAAAGGAAAGTTCCAGAAATGGTGAATAGGTGGATAAATATAAAGGACTTTGTTTACTTGTTTCTTAATTTTTCAAAAATATAATGAACCAAAACAACAGCAATTTATTAAATCTTTTTAACATGTCCAAGTAAAATGTATGAACAGTCTTTCAAAGGAAGGGAGGAGGGTAAATGGATGATACTGTTGTAAGGTTTTTACATTAGAGACTAAGTGATAAAATATTAATTCATGGAAAACTATAAATTAAGGATGCATATTGTAGAGATACCACACACATACACAAAACACAACAAAAAGAGACACCACACACATACACAAAATATAACAAAAAATAGCTAAAAAGCCAGTAGAAGAGATAAAATGAAATACTAAAAAACTCCATTAATCCAAAAGAAGGTAGGAAAAAAGGGAGAAAAATAAGAGCAAAACAGAGATGGAACAAATATAAGACAAATGAAAAGATAGCAGATTTAAACCTGAGTATCCCAACAACAATATTAAATGCAAATAGACTATACAATCTAACAGGCAGAGATTGTCTGACTGAATTAAAAAAAAAACCAAAATCCATCTATATGCTATCTACAAAATTTCTGCTCTACAAATGACACCATTAAGAATATGAATAGACAGGCTACAGACTGAGAGAAATGACACAAAACATGTGGGGCAAAAAACACTTGTATCTAGAATATATAAGGAACTTCCACAACTCACTGTTAAAAAGACAACATGATTTTTAAGATGTGCAACAGGTGAACAAATAATTCACAATACAATAGAGATGCATGGTCAATACACACATGAGAAAACACTCAACATCATTACTTATTAGAAAAATATGAACTGAAACCATAATGAGATACCACTACAGACCCACTAGGATGGTGAAAATTTATAAAGACCGACAGTACCAAATGTTAATGAGTCTGTAGCCTGGTCAGAATTTGAATACATCACTCATGGGAATTTAAAATGGCACAATCACTTAGAAAACACTGAAATTCTCTTGTCAAGTTAAACATACACTTATTCTATGACCTAGCAGATGAACTTCTAGCTATATACTTAAGAGAAATGAAAACATAGGTTCAAAAAAAGGTCTAGAGTATTCATAGCAGCTTTATTCATAATAGCCCCAAATTGAAAACAGCCCAAAAGTCCTCCATGGCCGACTAAATGAACAAATTATGATATGTTCATATAATGGAATGCTACTCAGTAATGAAAAGAAACAACTACTAATACATGCAGCAACAAGAATACATTTCAAAAGATTATGCTGAAAGAAAGGAGTTGGACATAAGAGGTATTATTCCTTATACACCAAGTTCTATAATGGGCAAACTAATCCATGGTCCTAGGTATACACTCAAAAGAATTGAAAACATATGTTTACACAAGTACTTATACACCAATGTTTATAGAAAAATCATCCATAATAACCCCAAACTGGAAATAACCCAAATATCTATCAATTGACAAATTGATCAACAAAATGCATTATTTCTATATGTGAAATATATTTAGCGTTAACTTTACAAACACTGTGTTAACTGAAAGCCAGATGCAAAGTGCTACATATTGTATGATTCTATTTATATGAAATGTCCATAGAGGCAAATTTATAGGGACTGATTAGTGGTTGCCAGGGGCTGAGGAGAGGCGAAAATGGGGAGCAACAGCACGTGGGAACGCGGTTTCTTTTGGTGGTGATGAAAATGTTCTGGAATGAGACGGTGATGATGGTTGTACAACTCTGTGAATATAATGCACACCACTGAATTGTATACTTTAAAAGCTCGAATTTATGGTATGTGAATTACATCTCAAGCACATAAAGAGAAATACCACATATCCTCACTCCTAGTGGGAGCTAGGAAAGAGAGAAAGAGAGAAAGAAAGAGACAGAAAGGAAGGAAGGAAGGAAGGAAGGAAGGAAGGAAGGAAGGAAGGAAGGAAGGAACAAGAGAACAAAACAAAATAATACACTGAACTGTCAGAAGGAGAAAACAGAACTGTGGTTACCAGAAGTGGGAGAAGAGGAAGGAAGAGGAAGTTAGGGAGAAACTGAGTAATGGACATCAAGAATAACTACATTTTGTGATGATGAATATGCTAATAATCTTGATTTGATCATCACATATTGTACACAAATACTGATAGTCAGCCCTATGCCCCACAATTGTGTATGATCAATTATGTTTCAATAAAAATAAATAAATAATTTTAAAAAACTTATCTATAGTGACAGAAATCTGAATAGCGGTGACCTCAAGGTGGGGTTATGAATGGGGATCAACTGGGAAAAGATAAAAAGGAATTTTCTGTGGTGATGGAAATATCCTATATGGTGTTAGGAGTGTGAGTCATATGGCTGCATGCATTTTTCAAAACTCACCAAACTACAACAAGTAAGACTTGTATATTTCACAGGTTAATGTTTGCCTCAATGAAAAACAAATAAAAAGAAAAAAACATAGTAAAACTGGAATAGAATACTTGCTTAACCTAGTATAATAAGTTTATTTCATATACAATCTCGTACCAACAGTCAATATCTTGCTTACTACTGAAATCACTAGAATTATGTCATTATAGCTGGAAACATGACAACGATGTCCTGTTACAGATATGTTTTAACAGGTTTCTGGAAGTGCTCACCAGTGTAATCAGTGAAGATAAGAAATGAGGTTTCTGTATTAGAAAGAAGGTAGGAAAAATATTGTCATTTACAGTTATTGAAATTGTCCACCTGAAAAACCTGAGAGATACTGAGAAATTTTTAGAACCAAGAGAGTTTACTATCCTAATTAACTGTAAAACTAATAGCTTTCCTATGTACTAGTAAACACTGGTTAGAAAATCTAGTGGCTAAAACAATCCCACTAGAAAAATTAACAAAAACACAAAATGACCAGGCATAAGCTTAATGAGTGCTAAGAATCAGTGTAAAGAAAGTTACTAAACTCAACTGAGGAACATAAAAATAATTTTAATAATTTGAGAGTGCACTGCATCTTTGCAGTGAACTCAATGGGTGAACTCAATACTACAATTCTCTCCAAATTCATATATATGAGTATATCCAGTCCCAAGCAAATCCCAGCAAGGTTCTTATGAAACTTGACAAAAATAACTCTAAAACTAATCTAGAAGTATAAATGTGCAAGAATAGCCAGAAAGAGAAGAGTGGACTTTCTTCAAACAGGCATAAGTCTTCATTAATTAAAATTGTTGCAAAACTGGTACAAGAAGAGGGAAACCTTGATGGAAAATAAACAATAAAGCCAAGGCAAAAATCAAAGCTTGAATATAGATTGGGACAAAGTAAAGGCAGCACTGAAATGATTAGAAAAAGATCAGATTGTTATGATGTTGAGACAACTGTTTATCTGTAAATAAAATCAGCTACTGATTGCTCACCTTACAATATGACAAATTTGTGATGGATTAAAGATTAAATGTAAAAACGAAGCCATTAAAGCACTGGAAAAATACCTACTTGTTAACTTAGGTTAGAGATGGATTTTGAGGAAGATTTTCAAAGTATATTAACAAAGCTAGATACTAAAGAGGGAAAGGATTGGTTTTTTAAAAATAAGAAAATCTGTGTATCACAGAAACCTCCTTAAATTTAAAAGACAAACACTTGGGGAAAAACACTTGCCACATATGTGACAATAAAATGCTAATATCTTAAATATATGATTTTGTCAGGCTACTTTCAACTAAAGTGAAAGGAAATTTGCTGAAGCATATCCAGCAATTTGCTGGCCTCTGCAACTGGAAAGCCTGCAGATGGAGCTGACCGAAGCGCTCTTCATGAGAAAGCCATGTTGGTTGCCTGTAGCCTAGTCCTCCCATCCTACCTGCTTAACAGTCCCCCAGGAAAGTGAGCTTCTTCTCTGATAGCTCCAAAAGATAAACATTTGGAGGGATTTTGGCCCACACAGATCCATCACTGAATAATCATTGTTGCTGGAGTAGAATACTCTTATTGGCCAGGTATGGACCATGTGTTATGCTTGTCTCAGGAGAAAGAGTAGGTCAATGCCATCCAAACCACCTAGAATGCATTTTTCATAATACAGAGTGATTCTATTACCAGAAGAAGGGAGAATAAATGCTAAGGGACAAACCTGCAAATTTTCACTAACATATATAAAGAGCTGTCACAAATCAATAAGACAGTCTTTTCAAAAAGTTGTAAAAAGCCAAAAAGATTCACAATTAATTAAAGTGTACTTTTTCTGAGCCCCATTCTTTTATACTTCTGATGAAGGCTTTCCAAGGTTTCAGTTAGCTAATTTGACAAATTAAGCTATAATAATTTATCACAAGATATTAATATATCATAAGGAGTTACTTCTCCTTTTAAGTAATACGTAGAGTATAGAGGTCTTCTGATGATGATGTTTGAATTCAAAGGGGTGTCTCTAACTGGGAGGATTTTAGGCATGATGACTAAGACACATGCCTCAGGCAGAATCAATAATCAAATCTTTATTTCACTTAAATTCATTAAATCTTTCATCTCTGAAAAGTAAAGGAGAGTCCTGTTTGTATGATTTTCCTTAAAGAATCTATAATTTTTCAGTGATTTTATGTGCATATTTCTTAAGTAAATTTAGGGATCTGAACTTTACTGATTTTGTTCCAAATTGTCTCATTGAATTTCTTATGAATATAAATTTTTACTTATTAGATTTTAAGTTACTGCTTTTTAAAAACATAAGCTGTGTGCTTTAGACCTGCATGAGTATTCACAGAAGACGAAAAGCTTAATTTTTGAGAAAACAAAAAATTCCCATTCATTTAGAGTCCCCAAACACACAAGGCACAATCATGTAGGTTGTTTTTTGGGGGGAGGGGGGGGTTGTTTGATTTTGTAAATCTTGCACATTATTTTTTAAAGAGAGAGAGAGAGATCCAATAGCATGCAGTTAGTTCAAGAGATCCCCTCCAGGTTGTATTCCATCGAGTAAATAAAAATATGTGCTTTACTATTTACAGACTGTGTGCTTGGAAAAGTTATTCATCTTCTCCAAGCCCCAGGTTCCTCCTTTATGAGTGGGGATTGTAATAGTTCCTACCTTATAAGATGCTTTTGAGGATGAAATGAGTTAAAGTGCTTGGAACGGTGTCTGGCTCATTGTAAGTACACAATCAGTTGGCTACACCTGCTATTTTATGTCGTGGTGTCTAACCATAGCCCCACTGCTGACTGCTGTGTACCAGTGCTGCTCACAGAGCCTTATGAGGTTTAGAAGTACCTCCTGCATGACAGAACACAGTTAAATAGAGTTGGATAAGTTTATTTCCTTGAACTAGAATTCTCTGGAAATAGGTATTTCAGCAACGGATAACAAATGGTCATTACCATTAATCAGAAACGTAAAGAGTATTCACGGTTCCTCATCACATCTGTAGCCCTTATTCTATTGTGATTTATCCATCAGTGTTTCTTTTTCCTCCTCTAATCTGTGAACTCTAAGGAAGACTGTGATTTATTCACTTCTAATTCCCCTGGATCCACCATAGGAACTGTCACAGAGCGGCTCACCGAATATTTGTTGAGTGATTGAATGAGTCAGCAAATGAACAAATAACCAGACAGGCATTCGACTCTCCAGCCCTCTTATTTAAATATTTCTCTGCTCTCCGGTTTGAGCAGTGTACAAGTCAGAACTCGAAGCCCCACAGGCTAACCACATGGATGGCCACGGGGTGGGTTTCATCTACTTGAAATCTATTAAAAGGTCATCCTTCAAAAAATTTTTAAAGCTTCTTAAAAAGAAAAAAATTCCATCATCATACGTGCTTCAGCCATAATTTTCAAAATTTCTTCTTTGAGAAAACATGAAATATTATATCCACTTAGATAAAATCTTTGGTATTTTTGTTGATCATTCATGCATATATGTTATTAAAGATGAAATAGAATTGAAAGGTGGTCCCCAAAAGGGAATATGATTTGATTTATGGGAACTAAAAGGACGGGAAGAAGAGATAAACATGGTTAATTTACTGGATATTTTTCCACACTTGGAAAAAAAATTACCTAATGTGTATTGAATAGAATGAAGTATCAGTTTCATTTGGAGTTTTGTTTTTATTTGGGTGCAGTAGGTGAGTTTTTTTTTTTTTTTTTTTAAGAAAATATCTAGGTTAGATTCTGTTTGAATGATCCCTTAGTGTCTTTTTCTTTTTAGTAAAACTTTGCTTATTTCAAATTGAGTACAATGCACAGCTGGATTCAGTTTGGCTCATAGTTCACCAAGGTAATATGGTTCATTCTGGTGGTGTTGTTTTGGTGGTGTTGTTTATACTCTGGTTTAGTTCATATCCCTAGTACTTATGTGGAGGTCCAGGATTTTTTTTCTAGAATAGCCAATGGAGATCCCAAATGGGATCAAATGGGGCAAACTCCATAAATCTGGAATGTGAGCTGAAGAAGGAGATCTTTCCATGAGTTCCATGAATTTCCACGGGTTCCATAGGGGTCCAGGGGACCAGTATTTACTTCAGAACTAAAGAAATGTGAGCAACATGTTGGGATTTCATAAGTAGCTGATTGAAAACCCTTTCCCCTATAAGTTCAAAATTAATCAAAAAATAGATACAAGAATCAGATAGATGAAGATCAAAACACCATCCTCATCGCTGGCATAGCTCAATTAGAAAACGTGGCTGGAACGGTGGCCCAGGAACTGGCCTTCACATCTTGCCTCTCACACCCTCCTCCAAGACAAGGGATTGGGATGGCCCCTTTGTAAAGCAGATACTTCCTCCATCAACCACAAATGGGATCACTGTCTCCCCACCTGAATAACCTCATTAGTTAGGCCCAGTAGAAATGGATTTCCACCCTGTATGCAGAAAGTAGAAGCCAGGCCCAAGGCAGGTGTGCTTAGGCAGACAGACCTGAGAGAGACCCAGGAATGGCCGCACGGTGCTCAGACCCTCTCCAGGCACCACCGGTTGGATGGGCCACTCCTTCTCTTTTGGGGACAGTGAGTGAAGGGGAGAGACAAGCTAGTATTGTTATGGCAAGGAAGTCCTCTCTCAGAAACATGAGGATGAGGGAAGAGCTGTCCTCTTTGAAGGTGTTTTATCCACTCCCTTCTGTTTCTCGCAGTTCAAAGCAGCACTTTGAAAACTTCGTTCAGAGGTTACCTGAGTCCCCAAGCAAAAGCATCCTCATCCTTGCAAAGGAGCCACTCCCATTGCTTCTCTGTGGCTTCTGCCTGAGTCAGGAGAGCCTTGTTTTACCGTCTACAGAGATTCCCCTTTCCATCAGGCCTGTCCCTTCCTCAGAGGTCCTTGTCCTGTCACTCCTCTCATCTCTAAGAACTGAAAGCCTGTGGCCCTTTCTTTTAGAATGGCCTCGTGAATGCTGTCATTGAAGCCCAAGTGTCTGCCACCATTTAGAGACATTTTTCTCTCTCCCCCAAACCCCTGCCTTCTACCCACCACACACCTCTCAGAAGTTCTGGTCTAAGCCAAAGACTTGGACCATTCAGAGAATTTCTGGAGCACTTAACTGCAGTCAATGCCTGTATTAGAAGCCTTCCTAAGGAATTTTAATATTCCCTCTATATATGTAGTTTTTTCTATACTTACCGAATAAAAGAATCAAAATGGAGCCATCTGGGGCTAACACAGTGATTGCTATTGTTGACAATTCTGTTGTGCTCTGCTGGCCATGTTGAATGGGAATTCCTGTGCAGGTGGATTCACTCATTCACTCATTCATTTATTCTTTCACTTACTAATCTTTACTGAGTGTGCTTGGCACTGTACTGGACCCCGGGGTTACAAACAGGAATCATTCTCAACTTCTATCTTTGAGGACTCAGTCTGGAGGGAAAGATAGACACACAGATATTTCACAGTATGGCCAGGTAAGCCACATTACTGAAGCACAGACTCTTGTGGCAGCTCTCTGCCTTAGGGTGAGGGACATTTGGGTGTCATTTTTAACCTAGGTCTTGAATGAAGATTGCAGGGTGCAGGAACCTCTTGTGTAAATGATGGACAGTTTTGGCAGGGCCTGGTCTCCAGTGGGGTGAAGGAGAGCAGGGGGTACCTCAGGATTTATGAAAGACAGGCTTTATAAGACGGAGTAGGGAAGTTAAGCTTCTTTCTGTAAGCAACAGGAAGCCACTGGAGGTTTTGAGCAGAGGTGTAACTGATCAGCTTTTTATTAGGGAGATCACCCTGCATAGGAAGGATGGTATTCGTTCTTAGAAAGCTAATCCTTAAAGGGCAATAGGCATCTGGCCGCTGAGAAGCCCGGCTTTTAGCTTAGTGTTTGGAGGGTCTCGAGTGATATTGATGTAATTGAGCTTTTAGCAAAAAAAGATGAAATCATAATAGCCAATATGTCTAAAATGAAAAGAACGTGATTTGCCTTAAAATAATGCACCCCCTAAAAATAAATCTTTAATTCAACCTATGAATCTTTAATACCCAGAATGCAGCATAATGCTTTGAAATTGAAACTTGAGATACAGGCATTGCAAAATCAGCCCTACAGTAGGTTTAGGGCATACAAATTGAGCAGTATGAACTATTGACACCTCCTGGTGGCAGCAGATGTGTGCTGTTTGCCTGGTCAAAACAAGAGGGAAATGAATCAAAGGCATTAAAAATAAACAGCACTGGCAGCCCAAAAGGAAGGCATGGGCGGGTGAGATGGCAGGGTCATGGGGCAGGCCCTGTGGAGGCCTGTCTGAAGGGAGAGATGGCACAGGGAGATCTGCCACCGCAGTTCCTGCTGAAGGGGCCAGAGTAATGGCACTTCTAACAATTTCAAACCAAAAGGTAGATTACTGAGATAGATGTTCCAGAATGTCCACTGGCAAGTTTTTGTTTGTTTTTTAAGGAAATTGCTATTATTTCTCAGTTCTAAACATCAAGCCCAATAAATGCTTTCTCATAATAATCTCTATCAGCTCCATAAGCACGTTTTAACCTTCCCAGAACCTTTTCACTTACAGGGTTGTATTTAATATAAAAGTTGACAACTCAAGAGAAGAAATACCTAGAGTCATCTTACTTCTCACTTGTGCTTTTTCCATTTACATTATTTAAAAAAAAATCATGAAGACATTAACCTGTGAGATGTTGAATAACAAAAACCAAAAGGCAACCAAATGCCATTTTAGGTTGACACCCCTACCTACTCACAGAGGAAAGCTACCGGAGGGTACAAAGTGAGAAGTTTGGTTTCCAACTCATTGCATTGGACATGGAAATGGCTCAGAAGTGAGATGGGAGATTCCAGGCTGCTGACTCAATTGCTCACTCTCTGGATGACCTAGGACATATCCTTTAGCTTCTCTGGGCCTCAGTTTCCCTACAGGTAAAATGAGAAGATAGAATCCAAATGATCTCTGTCTAGTGGGTGCAGAGCTGCATTATGACTTTTGTGAGTCTTAAGCACTTTTGTTTTCATGAGCCTCATCCTCCATTAAAAATAATATTTAAAATTATGTTTTTTTACTGTTTTGGTAGAAGACAAATAGATTCAAGTCTGGATTATATCTGTCTTCACATCAACACAGTTGAAGCATGTATCTTGCCTGTTGAAAGAAGCAAAACATTCTCGTGGGCCCCTAAAAATGCTACAGGCCCTAGGCACTGTGCCTACTCATGGAGAGGTTGGCCCTGAGTGGGTGGTGGGCAAATCCGGATAGCCAGGAGAGGCAAAATATCACAGAGGTTCAGAGTGTGAGCTTAGCTTTAAATGAACCTGGAGCTAAACTTGAGCTCAGCCACTTACTAGCTGTCTGACCTCAAGCAAGTTATTGAACCTTACTGAGCTTCCATGTTCTCAAATGTAAAATGAGATAATAAATCATACTAACTCCACAGGTTTTTTTGGTGAGGGTTAAAGGAGACGGTGCCTCCTGACTAAAGCCTCACTTAGCACAGTGTCTGACAGTGCACGCTGGATAAATGGTGGCTGTTGCTGTCCCTCTTTTTCTAGTGGAATCATCGTCTTCCCTAAGAGTCTGACCAGTTTGAAGAGTGAGGTTGCTCTGCTTACAGCGGGGAAACCTGTGTGCCCACTGCCTTCCTCCCCAACAAGGTGAGTGGGGATCTTCCCTCCTGTAGGCATCAGGCTTCATTCACAGAAGCACAGCCTTGGGTTCCTCTCTCAGAGGAGCATGGGGGACTGTCAGGCTGGAGAACCAGCTGGTGGCTGTCCCTGGGCCCTGGGCACAAGCTGATGAGCCTTGTTCGTGCTCACAGTCTTTGAGGGCAGTGACAGCAACAGCCATTATCCTTCTCTGAATTATTTAGTACATTCAGTTTCTTTTCCAAGCATTGTTTTTACTATGTACAGGGATTATTATAATCAAAAAACAGAGTGCAAGACTGACTTACTTGAACCTGACATTTCAGGTTTTTACTAGAGAGCAAAAATGTTCCTTGACGAGCGCGCACTTGTGTGTGTACATGCATGTGTAGGTGTGTTTGGGTCTTTTGCTATCCTAAAGTTTCCATACCTATGTTTGCTTAAGATTCTGTGGGTATGTAAAGCTCATATTGTTGATCAAGCAGGGTTATTTTTGCTTTACCAAAGGCCAATCTCATAGGTCAGTGGTACTCCCTTGCTCAACCGCTATTCTTTGGGCATTAATTTTAATGTTTAAATAGCAAGTGCATTTTCCAAAGGCTGCATAAAGTGCCAGATAAGTAGAAGACCACTGGCTTGGGAAGAGCAAATGCTCAGCGAAGCCTTTCGCATAGCGAGAATGCTGAATATATCTACCGTTATTTAGCATCAGAATCAGTTATGGTTGTCTGACTGATGGACAATTTTTTCCCGACCTGCTCTCTTTGCAAGTGACCTATACTGTCTAGACAGTTGCGTATTATTTATACATTCATTTCAGATTTTATTTTATTTTTTCTACTAAAGTTGTGCAGGTTTCATGCAGCCAAGTAACTATTAGAAATGTACTCCATGAAAAACCGTATAATTGCACCAGGAAAATGCTTGCTTTCTTAGAGTTGTGTCGCCATTAAAAATTTTTTTTAAAGTTTTTTTTAAGAAGACTATTATATGAGCTCTGAAAAAAATGAGACCAAATTCCCCAACCCCTGCCTCTCCCCAAACACACACACACACACACACACACACACACACACACACGCACGCACGCACGCACGCACGCACGCACACAAACCCCTCCTATCTTCAGAGTACCAGCAGCAGGACATGGAGAGAATTAAAGACAGCTAATTTCAAAGGTTCTTAATCAATTCAAGTTGATCCCATTTGTTGATTAGGGAGTCAAAATGCATTATTTGCATTCTGTTTCAAATTCAGAATTTTTTTGAGGAGTTTGAGGCTGGAGAAATCTTTTACAGAGTGATCCCCTTGGGCAGAAAGGGAGTTAAAATTTGAGAACTCTGGCGAGGCTGATGGGTTGTGAAAGTTCCACATGAAACATTTATAACGCTCCTCTCAGGGTAGTGGGTTTTGGTGTGTGTGTGTGTGTGTGTGTGTGTGTGCATCCTTCAGTAATCAGGAACCAGTAACTGAAGCTTTGTCTACATAGCTGGGTTGTGAGCAGAATATCTTACCTCCATCCAGATACTTGGTGCTGTGTAGACATCACTGCCAGAGGAAGGAGAGCAGGGCAAAGTTCAGAGATTAAAGGGTGGGTCACTCTCTTCCCGAGGTGTGTCTCTACGGGCAGCTGGTTGGTTAGTTCTGATCGGTTCTCAGGCCCCCAGTCTGCCCAGTCCCACTGCTTCAGATGCCCACTTTGCAGCACTGTACTTTCCTAGCTTCCTTGTGGGGTTCCTTCAAGCCTGTGACCTGGTCAGCTCCTGGAAATGTGTCCTGGCCTAAGCAGGAAGAAGTGAACCCCAGGGCTGATTCTCTTGGGAGAAAATGCTCCATGTAGCCAGAAGTGAGGGCACGCATCTGGACGTCCCTCCCGTCTGATTTCACACCCCATTGCCTTTTGCTAGGAAAATCCCAGCTCTGCTTAGAATTGATGTGTGTGTCCTACATATTGGGAAAACATTACTTCTTTGGGGCAAGATTATACATTAACCTATTTGCATCTCATTTATGTCAACTGGAGCTGGTAAGGATGAACATTTTATAGGAATTATATGAAGGAAAAATGTAAATCTACTTGCATTAAATTTGTTCTATGTCTTTGGAACTGTCACTCCAGCCCCCACATACCTATTGACACTGCTCCTATTGGGAGTCACTATTGACATCTTAAAATTTACCTTGGCCACCAACAGCCAACCATGTTCTGTTTATCAGCCAACACCAATATTAGATTATAAAACTTGCTTATCATGTGGCTAAAGTTATTTTGGATGTAAAAAAATCACATAATAACGTAAGTATACAGTCCTTAACATTCTTTCAGAAGAGGAAGAAAGTTTTACTTGCCTAAATATCAATTCTAAAATACACCATTTCCTTCGATAATACCACAAACTGGCCCTTTTCAAAGGCTGTTTCTTTCTCAGCCTTGATTTTATTTTCCGTTCCACTCTTACAGTAGAAGATTAATTCCCACATTCTGCACATTGCCGGGAGTTCAGTGCACATGTTTACTGAGGTGTACAGCTCTCAAATAACTTTGGTGCTTCTTTCACCCACTGTTAGGAAGTATATTTAAAAGAAATTGCCTTTTATAGATTTAAATTACAAAAGTACTGATATCATGCAAAAGGCAGTTTAACTCATGCAAGCATACAAATAGGTAAATCTTAGGGAAAAAGATACCAAGGCTAATATGAATGTAAATAGGATTAGCTGCCTGCATTAGCAGTGGCTGTGAAATTTAAAGGACTTTCTGTTAGGTTATTCTTTAAAATACACCTATATTCTTGTGTGCATTTGTAGATATTTGGGAATATATTTTACTTTGTCTTCAGCTTGAATTTTGAAACATGCAATTTTGAAACAGCCCTGACTTCTGCTCAAGGCAAAATAGAAGTGAAATTTAACCTTCTCGATGGTTAAATATTTATTGACATAAAATTTTAAATCTCTAGGAAAATATAACAAAGCGTGACCAAGAAAATATAGATTCATATTGCAAAGAAATTAGAAAACTGAGCTTAGTGTTATTATTTCCCACTTAGGTGACACCTTGTTTGTTCTGACACATCAGTTGAGATGTTAAATGAGCAGCACAGAGCAGGTACTGGCAAACTGCAGCCTGGGGCCAAATTGGGGCCAAATCTGGCCCACTGCCTGCTTTTGTGCATCCTCTAAGGCAAGAATGGTTTTTACATTTTTAAATGGTTGAAAAAAAATTATATAAAATTACAATTTTAGTTTCCATCATTAAAGTTTTATTAGAATACAGCCATGCTCATTTTTTCAACAATTGGCTGCTTTTGTACTATAGTGACAGAGTCGAGTAGTGTGACAGTAACCTTATGACCTACAAGGTCTTAGATATTCACCATTTGACCTTTTACAGAAAAAGTTTGCCAACTTCAGGCTTAAAGTGAAGGTATCTTCATGCACTTATCTATTGAGAACCATAAATTGATTATTGCAGTTGGAAATCATTTTTAAGAAGCTCTTCATGTAGCAGTTTAAAATTAGACTGTTTCCTTAGCTGGAAGTATCAGAAACAGATACAGGTAAAAAGGCCTATGTTTTAAAAAACTAAGAAGCACAGGAATGATTCTTTGGGAGGAGGTGTAGTAGAGTCATGGGAGATGAGCCCAGCTCTGAGGCCTAAATTCCTGGGCTCAAATCTCCGGTCAGCCACATAGGATATTTGCTTAACCTCTCTGTGCCGTAGTTTCCTTACCGGTAGAATAAAGGTGACAATGAGAACTTGTCTTATAGGGTTGTTGCCAGAATTAAATGAGATGATGCACATACAATGTTTAGAAGAGTGTCTGGACTTTGCAAAGCTCTATTAGTGCTAGCTAGTATTATTATTTGTAAATAGGATGTTTGCATTTAAATCTTCATAAATTTGAGAATAAACTTCCATCATAGAAGCACTTATTCTTTAGGCCAAAACATTTTCAAAGGGCTCCTTAGGTTGCAGTGTTAATGGGGTTTTGTTAGCAGAACACTTCCATGTGAACTGCATGACCACTGATGGTAAAGCACTAAAAATCTACCTTCCAGGAGACATTGATCATGTTTCTCAGGCTGTACTAATCTAACCTCAAAGGATGTGATGAGATCAACAGAGCTGGCGAGTTGATTTACTTCAACCTCACTTGTCCTATATAACAAAACTTTAGATCTCGTAAAGGATATTCAAGGTCATCTAACCCATCATTTTCAGATGAGGACATCAAGGCCCAGAGACTGGGATGGACTTGGCCAAGGCCACACAGTAAGGAATGATAGGGCCATGGACAGAATTTGGGTCTTAAAACTCTCAGACCTGCAGCTTTTTTAATGGTAAAAATCATGCATTCAGCACTCTTCTACCTTGTACCACAATACTTAGCACAATGTTTACTACATATTAATTACTCAGTAAACACAAGAAAAACAAAAGCAACAAAAAAGAATGAATGAATGAACAAAACAAGCTACTTGACACTTGCAAAGCCCCATAGAACACACACAAACATAAGAAAGAAAGAGATTTATTCCAATGGTGAAATGAAGAAAACTCTCCACAGGGAATTTTTCCTGGTAGATCTGTCCCTGTTTCCCATATCTGAGAATCTGCAGAGATTTGTAGAGCCCAGTCCATCATTCTTTTGCCAGGTAAGAGTCTGAATTATTACTGCTTCTGCCCATACACACTAAGTTTATGTCTTTTCCTTTATATTTTTAACCTACTCATAATTCATATTTTAGTGGTATATTTTATGAATCTCTATAAACAACCTTCAATCCATATTGGAATAAGGGATGGTGTGCATAAACAAATAAATAAGTGAATAGATATATGGATGAATAAAGAAGTAAATAAAAAATGAATAGGAGAATAAACGAATAAGTAGGGTGGAAGAGAGACAGTCACTTGGCCATTAATCCCTTTTAGATTGGCACACAGTAGGTGCTTAATGGATATAGGTTAATTCAGATGGCTGAATTAATGCATTTCAACATGTAGAGCTTTTCAACATGTAAAGTTGTAGCAAAATGTAACCTCTCCATTAACTTGAGTAAACTGGGCACATTATTTCAAAGCTCTTGAGTTTAGACAGGCTTTTTTTGTCTGTCCTCATAAGGGATCTGGGAATATAAGGACGCCTTCTGCCCAGAGCAAGTCTGATACATGAAAATCTGGATTTTCAAAACAGATCAAAGAAGGGTGCATCTCATTACCCATTCATTCATTGAGTCCCTACATGTTTGCTGGTCCAGTACTAAAGGTTGGGGATCCAAAGCACTGTTCTTGCCCTCATGGAGTTTATAGTCTACAGGAACAACAGACATTTAATAGGTAACCACAGACTATTACAACATAGTTATACTTCACAAAAGAATATGCCACAGGGTATGCCATGTGAAGACTGTCTGGCTAAATGGTGCTTTATTTAGCAAAACTTTAGTGTGGTTTTGAGGGAGGAAATATTTAACAATATATGAGTCGGAACGTGTTCTCCTAGGGCTTAATGGTGTGTGATGTGCTTCCCACAAGCAGAATGCATGCTCACACTCGACCGTCAGCCCTCTGGGAGTTTCTGTTCTCAGTGGAGAGCTTACAAGTCCAAGCGCCAGAGAGACTCACCCGATCTCGTTCGGCCTTTGTCTACACTGGCCACTCTTCTAAGGCTGTGTGCACAAAGCCAAGTTCATTTGGAAGAAGTGGGAAACAGGTCAACTTCTGAGGATGTGGTAAATAGATCAGACAGCCCAGCTGATGGACCACATGTCGGGCTGATCAATTGGCTACTGTCTCAATGTGATTATGGATATCTATTATTATCTATATGATATCATCTCTCATAGATAATAAATAATTGATATTTTTATAAGCATCATTAACAATTTATACATTTGACAAGTATTGATGGAAGCATTTTATGAGTGTCTAGAGTGTATAAAACATCGATCTACACACTGTAAGGTGTGACCATGAAGGTGTGCTACTCAGATCTCCCCTCAGGAAAGACTTTGCCATTCGGCTGCAAGAAAGGCAGTGACCTGACAGCCTCCAGCAATTGGCCTTGAGAATTCACCTCAACATTCAGCTGTGGCCATGCTCTTCCCAGGCAGTCCTGAGCCAATAACCAAGTCTTGGCCACTTTTGCTCAATGCTGTATTTTTGTTTTATCAACCTGTGCTCTGGAGCTCCCTGTCAAGCTAGCTAAGACATTACCAGATGAACAGCATGTTCGGAAGCTCTGGCTTCCCAATCCTCCTACCACCCTGAGTATATATAGGTAAGAAACAAAAACAAAAACAAAAACAAAAAACAGCCAAAGTGCTTTTCCTATACTCTTATTTAGAAATAACCAGCACAGAAGACTTCTGAGACCAATTGTGTGGGTTTTTTCCCACACACACCAAGTAATTCTGCAGTGGACACCAGCTGGTTCTTTTCCAATTCAATTCTGACACTATCTACCTAGAAATAGCCTCACATCTCACAGGTTAGGGCTCAGTCCCCAAGACTCACCCCCACCCCCACCCCCAGCTTCAGATGCCAATAACAAGCCCAAGTTGTTTTTCTTGTAATTCTGACTGGCCAGCTATAGACTGGGCTTCCCACTCTGTCTCCTTGGGCTTGATTTATTTGCTAGAGTTGCTCACAGAACTCAAGGAAATACTTACAGGTTTATGGTTTATTATGAAGTATATTACAAAGGATACAGATGACGAGATACATAGGGTGAGGTGTGGGGAAGGGGTGTGGAGCTTCCGTGCCCGCCCCAGATGCACCACCTTTGAGGAACCTCCACATGTCCAGCTATCTGGAAGCTCTTGAACCCTGTGCTGTTGGGTTTTTATGGAAGCTTCATTAAGTAGGCCATGAATGAAGCATGGACAACCATGTATTAGACAAAAAAGGTATCATCTAATACTAGTAGAATGGGTAGGGAAACCCAGCAAGGCCTGTCTGTTCAGATTCTTCTTGGCCTCTCTGTGCAGCATTCCTTCCTCCCAGGCATGGGGCAGGACCCCTCCTGAAGTGAGGGTCTTATCACCTACAAACAGACAAGGTAGGCCAGAGAATTTCTTTACAGTCAGCTCCAAGACAGAAAGGCAGGGGAAGATTAGAGTTGTGCCTTGGGGAGCAGGAACTGTGAACAAAAACATATATATGTAACAATATCACACTCCCCCCTTTTCCTTTCATAGGTGTCAGACCTGAAGCATGGTCTAAAGGTTCTCCCTGACCAGTCCTGCTTTCTCCCTTGTCCCAGGCTGCCTCCTAAGACAGCCCCCCATGCTCGTGGACTTCTGGTATTCCTTCCCTTTCCTCCAGTATAGGCTGGACCTTGCAACTCACTTTTAAGAAATAGAAGTCAGCAAAAGTGATGGACGGTCACTTCTGAGATTAGGTTACAAGAGACTGTGACTTTGGTCTTGCTAGCACACTCTTGCTCTCTCTCCCACATGCTCACTCTGAGCAAGCAGGCTGCCATATTGTGAGCTGCCCTATGGAGAGTCCCCCGTGACACTGAGGGTAGACTCTAGCCAACTGTCCGTGGGAACTGAGGCCCCCCATTCAACAGCATGCGAAGAACTGAATCTTGACAACAACCACATGAGTGATCCTGGAAGCACGTTCTTTCCCAGTTGAGATGTTAGATGAGTCTGGAACTTCAGTTAACACTTTGATTGCAGCCTTGTGAGACCTTGAATCAGAGGTACCCAGTTAATTTGTGCTCCTATCCTCAATCTATAGAAACTTTGGAGAAATTCATTACACAGCAATGGCTAAATAACACATCCTCTTTTAGGGCATTACTCCCCAGGAATCCTAAGCCCTCACTCCATTGTAACCTTTGCTTTCTGGAGGACCTAACTGATACATTGGCCTTCAAATCTGGTACTTGGGAGAAAAGTCAAGCTGGGAATGCAGATCTGAAGGTGAGCAGCATAGATGTGGAGCAAGGGATGTCAGCATTCCAAAGCAAAATGTTGAGAAGAGAATGGGTCAAAGATGAGATCTACATGCACTGGAAGAAGAGCCAGCCAGAGAGACTGAGGAGCGATCAGAGAGCTTCCTGCTCCATGACGTCTTCCCTCACTCTTCCCCAATTCCTCCCACCCCTCCTTCCCTCTAATGGAGCACTTTGCACACTTTTTCATGATCATTGGTTTCAGCGTCAATGTCCTTAAGAACCCATGAGAGGGCCGGCCCGGTGGCGCACTGCTACAGTGAGCCGCTTGAGAGCGCGGCGGCGCTCCCGCCGAGGGTTTGGATCCCACATACAGACCGGCCGCTCACTGGCTGAGCGAGGTGCGGGCGCAACACCGAGGGTTGCGATCCCGTTGCCTAGATCCTCTATTTAAAAGGGTATGAATATAATATACCTTAAAACCTTTACTAAATTGTTAATACAACATCTTGCTACTTTCAGAACAAAATTTCAGTTTTATGGAAATAAGAGAACATCTTATTCCCATAACAATACTGAATAAATTAAAATTCCAGAGGATTTCAAAACATACTTATATAATTTAAATGAGATTTCTATTTGGAATGCATACAAACAAGAGAGCCAAATCCTTGTCAATAGCATATATAATATGTCAAAGTAAACAGTGAAGAGGGAAAAAAAAAAAAAAAAAAAAAAAAAGGGAGCAAAAAAGGCAAAAAAAAAAAAAAAAAGAACCCATGAGAGATCCTTGAAGGCAAGAAATGGTGCCTTACTTATGGTTGACCTTCCAGTGCTTCACAAGTCTGGTGCTTAGTATAAACTCATTTAATGTTCAGACAAACGGAATCAGCAACATAGGATGTGTTTCATTGTTAAAACACTACTAAGTAAGGAGCTCTCGAGTACTATATGTAAACTTTCTCATTTAACTCTCCTAAGTGTGTGAGGTAGTGACCACTATTTCCCATTTTACAATGAGAAAACAAAAAGTTATGCAGTAATGAGTTGGCTGCAGAGCTAGACTTAAATGCAGGCTGTTGGGACTTTGAGGTCCCCCACTCTGTATGAGAACTAGAAGTCAGGTGAAGGCTCCCTGGGCCTTGTCTGGAGTTAGATTCTGTGTCTCAAGTTCAGGGGCTGAGTCTCCAGACAGCAGAATCTGCCTCCCTTCTTTTTCAGCCATTTGAAAATGGCTGGGAAACTCAGTCCCTTCTTGCTGAGATCTGTGGGGTGACTGTCAAATATTTAGTGTGGCTGATGTTGGCTAAAATGCCTGAATTCAGCATTTTTGGAGGAAAAGACTGGCCTGTACACAAGAATAATATTCTAGTCATTTACCGCCCAGCTTCTTTGGTTGCAACTTTGCTTATTTTTGGTTGGTTTCAGTGTCACGGAGACATAGACATAGTCTATCCTTTGAATTACGCCACAACCATTTGTTGACAAGTGGAAAGTTTAGTCAATAAGCAGGTCATTTTTCTTCATTTTGGGTCATTCATCCTTTAACCATTCCTCCCCCACTCCAAATTGACAAGGTATTTTGTTGTTAAATAGAAACAATTTCGATTAACTGATTTTTCCCAGTAATATCAACAAGTAAAAGACTGCAGGGATTATATACATGCAAGTACAAAAGTTCTAGAAGCATCAGGACGAGCATGTTTTCCCTGCAGTATAGAATCTTCATGCCGAATGAACATCTGGCAGCTATTGTATATTCGTATTTTGGCAATATTCAGATAGTTGCATAATTATTGAGCAAATTTTGGTTAGATGCATGCCACATTTTTCCAGAAGATTTGAAACATACATGAAGATGATCATGGAAAGTGTCCTTAATTGATTTGACTCGGCCAAACAATTGCTTTGAGTGATTTTGATCAAAATTTTTATACAGAGTCTCTGAATAGACCACTTTGGTCAAAAGCTTTATTCTGTTTCTCATTTATAATATAGCAAATAAAATTATTTTAGGGGCCAGGAAATACTTCCTTAATCTTCATATGTCCTTCTGACATTATAAGAAATAGCTTTGAAGAATTGAAGATGTCAGCTCAGCAAATAAAACCAGAATAAGGCAAGGAAGCTGCTTTGACAGAAGCACCTGTTAGTTCCACTTACAAAGAGGCTACCAGGTAGCAGGGCAGGTACAAAGTCAGGAGATGTGCATCCTACTTTCTTGCTTCTTTAGTCAAAGGGTCATGTGTAGACCAGCAGCATCAACATCACCTGGGAGCTTGTTAGAAATGCAGAGACTCAGGCCCCATCCCAGAATTATGGAATCAGTTAACAAGAGTCCCAGATGATTCTTATATACATTGAAGAGATACTCTGTTGTAGTGCTAGCCTTGCCTGTAACTGACCACACCTGAGTATTATTCCCCTTGTTTAAAATGAAGAATTCAGCCCAGAGCAGTGTTTCCTAAAGCAGGATCTCCCAAGCACTAGTATCATAAGATACTCCTTGGAAAAAAGAATTCTGTGGTCAAACCTGTTTAATAGAGCAACCTGTTCATTCACAGTACATATTAGCTTGTTAAAGGCTCTGAGAAGTCCTGCAATAAAGAAACCTTTTTAACTAGCATAAACTTATTTGACCTCTAAACCATTTTTCATAAAATTGAAAACCATCCTGTGGAATTGGGGTTCCATGGAGGACACTCTGAAGGAAATTGTTTTTAAATTCCCTTCATCTCCATGATCCTACAAAATAAACTTTCTCCTCATGGAGAGTAGAGTTAGCTTTTATGTTTTGACAGATTGTATCTCAGTAATCTTCAACCAAATCTAAATGTCTCTCTTCTCAGCTTGTTTGAGCCCTTAGAAGGCTTGACCTAGAAACCTAGGTCAAAATAAAGTTGGTACAGGGTGACCAACCATCCCTGTTTGTGCAGAACTTGCCTGATGTTAGCACTGAAATTTCCTCATCCCCAGAAACCCCTGAGTTCCAAGCAAACCAAGACAGTTGATCACCCTAAAAATAGATCAGTCTTAACAAGATTGACAAATTGTTCATGTTTCCTTTCTCTTTTCTCTCTTCCCTTCCCAATCCAAATCCTGTCTTTGCCCCTGCCCCCAAATTATTAGCACAGGCAGAATTTGCCTAGCAAGTTGGTCAAATTGAAGACAAACAAAAAGAACAGTACTTGAATTTTCAGGCACAGATTATGTGGGTTTCAGTTCCAATGAATGGATTTGTCCCATTCGGCCATGCTGATACAGGAAGAAATCCCAAGTTCAAAGTAGCGAGTCTCTGCTTCACCAACAGTTTCACTGTAATGTTGAAAAATAAAGATCTGCTTTTGAGGAATCATTACTAATGCTAAGAGTGTCAGATGTTTTTGCATCTTTTATCAGTTCTTGAAGAAATGTAGTATCCCCTACAGTAATGAAATCTAGATCACTCAAGTTTCTGATTATGGAAATTTTGTGAAGAAAGTACCCAAATTGCTCCCATCCTTGAATATTTTTTTTTCCTGAGCCTTTCAAATATATTATATTTGATTGACGAGATTCACATATGTATACAAACTTCCTAGTTCAGAGATTTTGTTTCCTTGCTATGGTCCAACCTCTGTGAAGTACACAGGTTGAGAATTTCTAACCCAAAAATCTGAAATCTGAAATGCTCCAGAATCTGAAACTTTTTGACCATTGACATGATGCCACAAGTGGAAAATTCCACACCTGGCTTCATGTGATGACTTATGTGTTTTATGCACAAAATTATTTAAAATATTGTATAAAATTACCTTTTCAGTCTATGTGTCTAAGATGTATATGAAACATAAATAAATAAATTTTGTGTTTAGACTTGGGTCTCATCTCCCAAATATCTCATGTTTTGCAAAATATTTCAAAGTCAAAAAAATCCAAAATCTGAAATACTTCTGTTCCCAATCATTTTGAATAAGGGATACTGAACCCGTACTTCCTCGTTAGACTCATGGAGTTTCTGAGTCCTCCCTCTAGGCCCTGTAATTCTCAATTCCAGCCTCATTTCACCATGCATTACGTTTTTATAATTTCAGTTAAACAGAAAATTTAAAAGACACCCTTGTGACCAGAATTGAATGCTTTCTTTTTTGCAAAAACAAGTAAGAGCACCCTTTAAATAACAATATTTTCTGATGTTAATGTTGAATTAATCCAAGAAATGAATATGTATTGATGGTATTCTTTTGGGTTTTGAAAATCCTTACAACCACATAATTAAATGAGTGCCTTTAGAAATACTGATAAAAGCCCTTTGCCATTCAAATATCTGTACAAGACAATGGCCGTAAGCTGTGGGTTTGGGAGATTAGTTTGGCCACCAGCCAGTGTTTATCACAATATTTCCATCTCAGCTGATAAAATTTAATCATTCTTATTTAAATAGAAATCAGAATTAATGCAGGTTTTAAAGAGAAGGAATAATAAACGAATCGCACTATCTTTATTTTAGAGCTCCTGGCATACATTGTCTATTCAGAATGGAAATGCTAGTGGTTGTTGTTCTGCTTTGGACTTTCATTCTGGAGTCCTCAAAAATAATGAGCTATTGCTGCTCGAATATTTATTTCTCCAGCTCTAAGTAAAGTGATTTCTGCCCTTCTCCACAGTAGGATAAGCAGGGCTTTGTGTGTGATGGGAACAGGGCTTGAACTGGGGTCAGCTGAGCATGTGCTGTGTCTCCTGGAGCATGGGTTTGGACCGATCCCTTCCCAGCCTCATGCCTGGGTCCCTTGTGACCAACAGTAAGAGGTGAGAAGGCAGCTGGTGTGGATGGGGTGTTTATGGCAGGCTTTGGACCAGAACCACGGTGCTGCTAGTGAGCCAAGTCCTGAGTCAAGACTGTCACTGGAACAGTTGGGTGAAGAAGTTGAGGCTCAGGGAATGAAAGCAATTTGCTCTGGGTCACCCATGGCGTTGGAGGTGAAGCCATGATACAAATCAGGTCTCCAGACCCCCACCTGGTATTCTTCTGACTGTGCATGGTCCTTTAGTGCAGATCTTGATCTGAAGTGGACATGATCAATACCATTTTGTTTAACTCTGTCTATATATTTTTGGTTACCGTCTCAAATGGCTTATACCACACCAAACCCATTCAAATGAAAAAATTCCCTTCTTCCATTCACAAAACAAACAAATGAACTAAAGGAACCGCACTTCCCCCCAAGATTCCTATTTCTGGAGTGGAGAGGTATAGAGAACCTCTTATTTTTCCTCTTCCTCCAAATAACATTTAAAAAATTTAAATGTCTTGCATTTAAATATAAAAAAAAGAAAGCCAAATTTGTTCATAATGCCACTATCTAGATAAATAGTAGCTAACATTCAAAATAATAAAATAAAATAATTACAATAGATAAAGTTTACTGATCACTTACTATGTTGTAATTACTGTTCTAGGCACTTTAGTATCTTGTGGAATCCACACAACATTCCTATGAGGTGGGGACAATTTTACCCCCATTTTAAAGATGAGGAAACTGAGGGGCAGAGGTGTCAGGCAATCTACCCAAGGTCACCCCACCAACAAGTAGCAGAGCTGGGATTCTAACACAAGCAGTCTGGCTCTATGGACCCAGCTCTTAACTTCAATTTCCTATAGCCTCAGAAATGTGGATTCTTACATTAGCCAGTGAGAAGGACTTAACTAAATTTTAAATTTTATCTCATCCCCAAACTTCACTATGCATCCTATTGTTTCCATGGCCATACAATTTCACTCAAGTAAGAATTAGGCCCCATTAAAGTCAGTTAATGTAAACAGTCAGATGTGTTAGAAAAGGCTTTTTGGAATCAGTTTGACTCTATTGCTTTTGACTTTGTTATGAATTTCAGTTGAATTAAGGGTGTATCAGACTTCAAAACATCTGGTTAGGTCATTTAAGAACCTTCCTGAGATTTCACAACTCCTTAAGACTTCCTTTCAAATTCAGACATTTCCTCTGTCACCATACTCTTACAAATGTTTTGAGAAACACTGAAACAATGCTTCATTCATTTCAGTAAATGTGGCAAAGACCTTATTAACCTGGTATAAATGAGAATGAGACGTTTCACATAAGGAAAATTTCAACATAACTAAACCTTAGATTTTTAATAGCTGGATTTTTTTTTTTAAATATTACTCTTTGGTAGTTACATATGTCTTTTTGTTTGTTTCCTTGTTTTAACCATTTCTTGAAAATGCAGAATTATGATTACAATCATTATTAATATTCTATGTGCACAAGTGAGAGTCCTCTGGGAAAACGCTCTTTTGGAAACTGGGACTTCCACACAAATGACAGGTTGCAATGATAATATCCCATAAACTACATGATACCCTTAGATCTTTAGATAGAAGCAGGATGGATATAACTTGATGATAATGCAGTAGCTTGAGTACAGATGCCATGCTTGCATTTTGACAGCATGATTGGCTCTTAGGAATAAGAGTTGAGAGGGTTGAACTTGCCCATGCTCTCTACAAGAGGCGTGACTATACCCAGGTGACATTCCCTAAAGGGACAGGATACAGTTGGCCTGTATCTTTGGTGTTACCTCTGCTGCCGCCACAGTGGGATCTCTGTCTCCAGCCTGACCAGATAAAACTAACTTGGATTCTCCGGGACTTCCTGGCAACCAGGACAATGCCATCTCCCTACTCAGAGACATTACACGGTTTCCACTTTTTCATTATTATAAACAGGGCAGCAATGGACATCTTGGAGGTACCTGTCTCTTTGTGCATACAGGCAAGGTGTCTGAAATATGCACCTAGACATAAAACTGCTAGAGAATAATCAGCTACTGCTGAACTGCTCTCCAAAGTAATTACATCAACTTACACTCTCATCAGCAGTGTATCAGAGGGTCCCCGTTTCCTACTATTCTCACCAGCACTTGGTCTTATCTGTCCTTTTATTTGTTGCTCTCAGCTTGTGTATTTTCATCTTCTGTCCAACCAATGTTTTTAATGTAATAGTTCAACTGGGAAACTTATGAGTGAGAGAAACGTTCATCTATTTGCATCAGGCAATGACTTATGATCATGTCCTGACTTAAAAATCAATCAGGCAGAGAACAAAGTTATATCCTGCATGACATTGGAGATGGTTCCATCATTTAGTTGCTTAAAAAGGAATACTGAAGCTGGTCAGTTAGCTCAGTTGGTTAGAGCATGGTTTTATAACACCAAGATCCCCGTACTAGCCAGCCATCAAAAGAAAAAGAAAAAAAGAAAGAAAGAAAAGGAATGCTGGTGTTTACATTTCTTAAGTATCCCTTTAGAAGTCCGCTCGACTGAGACACAAGAAAGAGAAACCTTCACTGATGTTGCAGCTAGGCAGGTCCTGACCTCCCAAGCTCAAGTCTCAGGGGAACAGCGCTGATCCCCAAAGACACAAAAGGCAGAGGGTCTGGACTTCCATGGCATGCCTATAAGATTTGAGCTATATCTCATTGCCCTGGTCTACTTATCCTGGTCTACTTCTGTAAATACGATTTTGGGACAGTTTCTCCTTGTTTCTTATTGTGATTACTGCAGGGGGTGCCCTTGTGTCTCTTCTTGCTGCCAGTTATGTTTACTAAACTCCACTCCTGTTGTCTTATTCCCCAAAGAGAACCTCAGATCCAGGGCCTTTGAGAAACCTCCTTCTCTCTCCTATCACTCCTTTCCAGCTTTTACCAGCCCCTCCCCTCACTAATCCAGGCACTTGACGCCCTTTGGCCCAGGTGCCTAGTTTATTATTTCCACCTCTCAGCCATTTTCCTTTTCCATTTCTCCAACCTTCTTCCCATCTGCAAATCTTTACCTCCACCTACTGGTCCTAGTCCTAACTTGGCTTCTAATGCTGTGTGATTCTTGGTGAGTTGCTTCACCTCTCTGGGCCCCATGTGTGTATCTGTACAATGAAGGGATTGGATTGGATCAGCAGTCCCATACTCAAATGCAGGGTTTAGAAACAAACAAAAAATAGGACTGATACACTTTGCTTGCATATTAAATACTACCTAAAAATACTTTTTACTTTCCCATAGAAAAGTTTGTTGTTATATTTTGCTGAAACACATTGCCCTGTCTGTCTAGCTTTCATTTTCCCATGAAGTATAGAGACAAGAAGATAAGAACAGAGTCACACTCCTCTTTGCTATAAGAACAGCACAGATGTGATGATACATAGCAAATAACACCAGCTTCCATGCTGGGAGGCAAGAGAGAGCAGCAGGAACTGTGATAAACTAGAAAGCAGAGCTCATACTCAGGCTAAGGGAAGCTACTTCAATGTTGTATAGTCCAAGGACGTCTTGGCCAGCCCCCCTCTCCCGCAGAATTTGGATATTCAGAATTTTAACATAAAATCTCCTAATATTTTCTTTTATTGAAAAAACATTGGCATCTAATTCAACACTAAAATTTTTAAAAATTACTATATTAGTGAGCACAGTGCAACCCTAACAAAAGAGGCCTAAATTTGGCCTATGGAACACCAGTTTGCTTCCGTGGGATTGCATGGCCCCTTTTAAGAGTCTGTACATGCTCCCAGTTCATAATTCAGCACCTCTTAATCATGCCCTTACTCCATGGATTTCCAGCACTCACGCATCCCATTTATACTAACCTAGCAATCACTTCATTTATGGCTTTGCAGTTTCTCCAATGGTTTCATCTCATTATCTGAACTGGGAGCTCCTTAGGGGCAAGACAGACCCAGGGCTAGGTTTTAGGGAGGATTGCCAGATGGAAAGGCCATAGTCCCTGCCCACAAAGGGAAGAGCTGGGAAGGTACACCACTGACCCTGGGCAGAGGGGACTGGAGGAAGTATGGCTGAGAGCACAGAGAATTTTCCTTCTCGGGGTCTCTTTGAGCTATCTGGTGGTTATCTCCATCGCTTCTGCATCCACCAAGACTCAGTTTTATTGTCCCTTGCCCAAGCCACTGCAGAAGCCCCCTGACTGACCCCCCAGAGCTACTCTGGGCCACCCTTCCGCCTACTTTTGGAATCGCTGCAGCCAGAGTGACCTGATTATGTCACGAGGGCCAACTCTAAAGCTTTGAAAGGCTTCTCACTACTCTTCAGAGAAGCCCCAAATCCTTAATGAAGTCTAGGAAGACCTGCATGGTTTGTCCTCACACCTTCTCCAGCCTCATCTCCCACTTCCCCTTTGTCTTCTCTCTCTCTTTTTTTTTTTTTTGCCTTTCAGTTTCTCTAATATGCTATGTTTCTTCCCATTATGGGACCTTTGCACATACTATTCCCTCTGTTTAGACTCTGCACTCTGAACGCTTCAGATCTTAACACCAGCCTTGGTTCCATGGGGAATCTTTTCCCGAGCCTCCAGGCCAGGTCAGGCTCACCTGTGGTCTATGAAACTCCAAGCAGGGGTTTTACCTGTTTTCTTGGCCATTACATTTCTAGTGGATTTCACAATACCTAGCTGAAAGTAAGCAATCTGTGTTTGTTTAATGAATGAATAAAAGTAGAATAAAGAACTGAAGAAAGGACATAATTTTAGAAGGAACTGCTAGGTTTCTTGGTACTAAAAATATGCTCTCATCTGACTCCTCCATCAGAAGATAAGGTCTTTAATTTTACAGTAAGAAATATTTTTAAAATACAATTCCTCCAGGAGAGAAAAAGCATCCTTCTATATCTTCTTTCTGAGAACAGAGTTTAAAAGTAGTCAGGATGAAGGCTGGGACAACCAGGACTGTGCCCTGTGCCTGATCATTTTTTGATCCATCACAGCACCAATTACCACATGGAGAGATATGCTATATATGAGAAAATGCATATGAGTTTTAAGGGTGCAGAGTTTAGAAGGCAACCTACTACCTTGTCCCTTGCTATCTCAGGCATGGTCTATAATCCTGCAGCATTGACATTACCAGGGAGCTTGTTAGAATGTAAACTTCATGTGCACAAGCACTTTTTCTTACTCACTATTGTATTCCCTGTGCCTGGAATGATGCTTGGCACCCAAGAGAGGCTAGATAAGTATTTGAATGAATGAGTGATTGAGGGGAAAAATGCTGGAGTGAAGGGATGTGTGAATGAGGGGATATTTGGGATGAAGGAAGAATGGATGAGTGTGTGAACCTGCCTTCACAGGTGTGTAAATGACGGATTGTTTCCCTAAGGGCACATAGCCCCAGAGGAGGAGCTCAAGATACCCCTGTTGGGAAAATATAGGAAAATGGTCAGGGCCCCTCAGATGTTCAGAATCTTGTCGAGCATTTGATGTAAATATGCACGTGCGCCCAGGTGTTCATTGGCTATTGACTAATGTAATTGTGCATGTGTACCCAGGTGTCCTGGGTTACAGACTTAAGTGTAAAGGACTAATGGCTCTGACCCATGGGCCCCCCCGGAGGGGTGGGGGCCCACAGGGAGGCCGCTTCTGCTGCTGGAGTGTGTTGCTGAAAGCTGTTGCTGCCAGTGTCCCCAGGATGCCCCAAGAGACTGCTACTGCTGAGGACAGAGCTCATGTCATCTACCAGTGGTTCCTGGGATCTTTCCCAGTTACCTAGCATGGATCTGCATGTGAGGGGTCTGGTGACCCCGTCTGTACAATGGGTTTGAAGGGTCTGTGGGTCCTAACCCCTAGCCGGGATAATACAAACGGAAAACTTAGCGTAACTAATGTAATGAAACATTTTGGCTTTAGTTATGATTTGCCTAACTCGACAAGTGGCGTAGTCATGTAGCTATTCTGTAGCTTCACAACCCCTAACACTTCCACCTGGCCTGAGAGGCAGAGCTTTGACTTCAGTACAAGGAAGGGCCCAGGGGAGCAGCTGGACTCCCTTCCCTCTTTCTTGTCCTCACCTGATCAGTGATATGGAGGGAAGCCCATGTGTCGGTCTAGGGCTCAGACCCTTCAAAACTGTTGTACAAACTGGGTCACAGACCCCTCACATGCAGGTTGTGAGTTAGGTAATTGAGAAGGATCCTGGGAGCCCTTGGCAGCATTGACAGGTTCATTCCAACATGAGCTCAGTCCTCAGCTTCCTCAGCAGCAGCAGCAGCTTCCAGCAGCTTCCAGCAGCAGCATTGGTGGCCTCCTGGAGCATCCCAGGGGCTCTGGCAGCAACAGCTTGCAGTAGCAGTAGCAGCCTCCCTGTGGCCCCCCCACCTATGGCATCTCAAGGACAGGGGGTGGAGGGGGCACTGTGGATCAGAGCCATTTATCCTTTATACTTAAGTCTGATAACCCAGGAACACCTGGGTGCAAATCAGACAACTCAGGAACACCTGGGTGCCTACATGCATCCACAGACAATAGCCAAGGAACACCTGGGCACACATGCACAGTTATCATTTACATCAAATGCTCAGCAAGATTCAGAACCCCGGAGGGATCATGACCATTTACTTTTACTTTCCCTACACCATGTTTGGGGATTTTAAAAAAAGCTGATCTGTACCAGTGTTTCTCTTACTCCCCCACCTCAACACAGCTGCTCACCTTGATCCTCAGCTATTGCCATTATTAACTGAAACAAGCACAGGCCCAATCCCTTGGTTCTTGCCAAGCCCTAGGCTCACCTGTGCTCCTTGCACAAGCAGATCCCAGCCACAGAGGAGAGAAAAGAGAATGACCACCAAGAGCTTGGTGATGCATCTGAATAGGTCTGTGAACCCAAGCAAAACTTAAAGGAGAAACTACATCTTCTTCCTACTGTAATTACCAGGAGAAATAGGACTGTAAATTGTTAAATACTGAATGGGAACATGAAATGTAGTATATTGTTTGATAAATTCTCTATTATCAGGGTGAACTGATCATCGTTAATACTTACATAGTGCTGTGTTAGGCACTGTTCCAAGAAGTTTACTTATATTAACTCATTTTACCTTCATAACAGTCCAGCAGAGTACTATCACCCTCCCATTTTACAGATGAGGAATTTAGGCTCTGAGAGATTAAATAATGTCAGCCAAGGTCACACAGCAATTGAATAAGTGGCAGAGGTGGCATTCAAAGCTATGCAGTCAGTCTCTCCAGAGTGACAGATCTCGAGCTCTACTGTACACAGCCTCTTCTGAAGTCTGAAGATGATCAAATAAAGGGACGCGTGCATGCATTCATTCTGCAGATCTGTGAGCATCTCTTATAATTGAGGCCCTCTGTGCAGGGAACCAAAGGCAAAAATAGCAATCCCTTACCCTGGTACAGTGGTCTAGAAAGTGCTTCCTTGATGATCCAATGACCCTATTCACAGATGTGGACACCTGGAGGCCAGAGAACTTACATGACTTGTTCAAGGTCACACAATTAGAAACAGAATGAGTTTATACCTGAACATGGATGTTTTGTCCACAGGACCAGTGTTTCCACCTTAATGCTATTGTTTAAAATACCAGAGGAGATCAGCACAGACACATGTGATAGGAATATAACAAGGTAGTAATGACTTGTGCTTTTATAGAACATATAAAACACTGTGGGTAGGTATAGATTATGATTGCGTAATGACCTAAATGCCACCAGCCTAAGCAAAATTCTCACCTCCTTTATGAACTTTCCTGGAGAGAAGGAGAAATTCCACAGTTAATTTTATTTGTCAACTTGACTGGGCTATGGGATGCCCAGATAACTGGTAAAACATTGTTTCTTGGATTGTCTGTGAGGATGTTTCTGGAAGATATTAGCATTTGAGTCATAGGCTGAGTAAAGAAGATCACCCTCACCAATGTGGGTGCATCATCTAATCCATTGAATGTCTGAATAGAACAATGTGGAGGAAGGTTGAATTTACCCTCTCTGCTTGAGCTGACATCAGTTTTCTCCTGCCCTTGGATGTTGGCACTGCTGGTTTTCTGGCCTTCAGGCTCAGACCGGGACTTATACCATTGGCTGTCCTGATTCTCTGGCCTTTGAATTTGGACTGTAACTACATCACTGGCTTTCCTGGGTCTCCAGCTTGCAGATGGCAGATCAGGGACATGTCAGCCTTCATAGTCATGTGAGCTGATTCCCATAATAAGTCTCTTTCTATGGATCTATGTATATCCTACTGATTCTGTTTCCCTGGAGAACCCTGACTAATACAGGGAGTGTGTTGTTTTAAAAGAGTAAATTTAAAGCATCCTGTGAAATGCACAACTAAACCAGCCATGATTTTCATTCAGAAGAAAGTAATGTCCTGAACTCCACAACATGATGTAAAAAGTCCTGTTTCCCAGTTTATAAAAATAATTCTAGGTCCACATTTTTCCCCCTTATGGATTTACTTGCCCACTGAAAAGGTTGCCCTTTTGTAATGAACTCTCATTAAAATGCCCAGTTAGTGACATCGATAAGTGTATCCTTCGGAGAAGGACAGCATGCTGGGGCTATAATAACATGGTCTTTCGGTGTTCTTAAGGCATTGATTAACCCTCACTTGCCAGAAATCATTAGCAAACCGATTGCTATTTTCTGATCGTTTTGAAGGAGATAAGTTTTAGTAAATAATCATTTGCTGCTTTCCCAAGGGGAAAAACCAGATTGAAGTAGCTCTGAAACGCCGCATTGTTCATTTTTTAGTGGGTGTATTTAGGGAAGAATGGAAATTGCATTCCAAGCAGCTAATTATAGGATAAGCGTGCCTACTTAACCAGGCAGCAAGCATGTCAACTCTGCACAGAGCTATCACATTATATACATTTTCTGTTCTCTGGATAATTAACAGGATCAAAATATTACTGTCAGATTCAAGAGGAAAATTAACACATTATCTTAATTGTCTTTTCTACTCAGGTACAAGTCATTACCATTTCAAAAAGGACTTGTCTAATACATTGGAATTTTAAACTGCTATTCCTGAAGATGCAGTTAATCCTTTTCCAAACTTTGATCTACCGTTGTGATATCTTTGGACCCTGGCTTCCATTCACTTTTGAACTGTTTAAAATGGTTATAGAGAATGCAATGGTGCACTGGGTCCAGTTTGTACTGCCTCACAAGAGCCAACTGCAAAATTTTCAGAAATTTTGTAAACTGGGTTAGACAAAGCTATTATTAAAAATTAATTTTATAAACTTACAATTAAATAAATTATATCAAGACAATATAATCATTATTATAACACTTTGTGAGTATTTTACTACATTTACCATTATGTATGTTCTTGTGGTTAGAGCCATTATATCTGTGAAAATACTAAATAATGGTGAGCTAGTGCTTGTCTCTTCCCAGCTTAGCATTCAGTGACATTATATTGGTAGCATGAAATCATTCATGGTGAGAGTATTTACACCATGGAAAATGGAAGATACTACAAATCAGGGCTTCATTGATTGTCTAGACCAGGGGCTGGCAAACTATGGCCTATGGGCCGAATGCCTACTTCAGCAAATAAAGTTTATTGGAATAATTGTTTACATATTGTCTATGGCTGCTTAAGTGCTACAACAGCAGAATTCAGTAGTCCCTACAGAGACTGTATGTTCTCCAAGTCTAAGATACTATGTGGCTTTTTACAGAAGAGTCACTGACCTCTGGTCTGGATTAAGAAAGTTATGAAGGAAATGTTGAAAATGCAGATGAAATTTGTAAGAGTATCATGTCAGTAGCTACTGCATTTGTGACCTGCTCATGTAACTGAAGAAGCCAGGTATGTCTGTCTTCAGGCATGGCTGTATCTAGGAGCCCAAATGATGTCACCAGATTGTTGTTCAGTTTTGCTTTCTTCTGTATTAACTTTATTTTCAGGCAGGACTTTACCATGATGTGATAAAATGGCTTTTCAAAGTCCCCGACTAATATCCTACCTATAGTCTAGTAACACCAGCTAAGAGAACATCACTTTCACAGTTGCTGCAGCAGCAAAAGCCCTGTGATGTATTAACCCATCGTGGGTCATGTGCTCAGATATGAACCTATCACATAGATAAAATGCCTTCATCGTCTAGGCCTGGGATGTGGACTCCTCAGAGCAAAGGGTTAGGATCAGCAGCAGCCCCGCCTGAATGCCAGAACTGAGAGGGAAGGAGTGTGGATCACCAAAAGAAAATCAGGTGTCTTGTTAGAGAATGAGGCTTTGGATGCTGAGCAACCAAAAGCAGCAGATGCCCACTATAACTATCACCTAAGACCTTGCTGCTCAAAGGGTGGTTGCTGGATGCCTTGGGTTGAATGTTCCCCCAAAACTTAATCCCCATGGTGACTGTTGGGAGGGTGGGAAATCCTATTATGGTAATTGGAAGGTGGGGCCTTGAAGAAGTGATTAGATTGTAGGATCATGTTGTAGTAAATGGATTAATAATGGTGGTCAGGGGTGTGGTTCTGTGGGCTTTAAAAGGAGAGCACGTGACAGTCTTTCTCTGCTACACCATTTTCTGCCATGTGAGACCCCTGCATTGCTGTAAAGCCACTACCAAAGAAGACCCTCACTAGATGCGTCCCTGGACTTTGGACTTCCTAGCCTCTGAAGCTGTAAGCAATAAATTTTGTCTTCTTACAAATTACCCAGTTCCAAATATTTTGTTACAAGCGACAGAAACAGACTAATACACTGGGCCGGCAGCTTAAACACCACCTGGGAGCTGGTTAGAAATGCAGAATGATAGATCCCTTTCCAGACCTACTGAATAAGAATCTACATTTGACACAATCCCCGGGTGATTTGTATGTATATTATGGTATGGAAAGTGCTGTTCTGAGCCAAACTTCTCACTCTGCAGGAAACCAAGACTCGGAAGGTTGAATGACTTGTCCAACGGCACCAGGTTAAGAGCTAATTCAGCTCCAACCAGAACTCAGTTCTGAGCAGCAGACTTCGTTCTCTCTGCTGCCCCAGCACACCTGACAACACAGCACATCGTCCCCTAAACAAAATGCCTACAGGTGCTCTCATTGGCCTCTTAGGCTGGAGATGACTCAATTTCTACACACTGTCAGGAAAAAGGTTTTAAAGTAAGACCAGAAATAAAAAATAATTCCCAGTGTTTCCAAAAAGATCCCATCTTCAGCTCTCCATTGCAAGAAATGCAAAGTTAAACTCCCAAACTTATTTATACACATGCTGTGGATGTTGCATTAGTCCCCAGGCAACAACTGAACTGGTCTTGTTATATTTCTGTTGGGCTAACCCTGCATCCTGTGTATTTTCATCATCATCATCATCATAAACACAGCAACAATGATAACAATAGATATTTTTAAAAGCCAACAGTGCTCTTCACTATTCTTGGGGCTGCTGTGGAAATGCACAAACGTTCGGCCTCTCCCGTATTCCCTTACATGTTGACACCAGGAATGACACACATGGTTAACAGATTTTCCACATGTTTTTCTCCTTGGCTGACATCTCCCCACTCAATCAGAGTGAAGGCTGTGATCAGAGAGAGTGTTGATTGACCGCTTAGAGGGCATGAGCCTTCATGAAAACACAGGAATGACAGTTTATATAAATATCCTGACACTTTTTTCTTATTCTCCTCCCTCCCTTAAATTCTCGCTTTTATTTTTTTCTTTGAGCTTAAAATTAATATTTTCTTTGTGGACATGTACTATCCCGGCATGCCTCAGAGCTCACTCAAGCAGCTTGTTAGCATTTCCTACTTAATTGAATCTCTTTCTCTCTTACCCATGTGGAATTCTTCTGCCACGGGTTTCCGATCGATCTGATGTCAAAAAATAAGAAAAAAGACCATCTCCTTCAATTGCATAGTGTAATATATTGTTTCCTTTAGTAAAATAACCACCAAGATTCAGACTTAGGTTGATGTTATTTTGGGGACCAGGTCCACAAAGTTCCAGTTATTTGGGTAATTTGGGCAAACAGACCCTTTCTCGTTTGTCCAAATTAGTTGGTTAATTGCAGCTGTTTGGTTCTGACCTGGAGGGATTTTGGCTGCTTCCAAAGTACAGGGAAATAAATGATGTCATTTCCTTTGGAACAACATTAAAGTTAGAAAGATTTTAATGTGTGTAATTTTCCTACTGATAACCTTTTACTTTCTGGACACCCTGGAGTGGAAGGAAGATTATACTATGTGGACAGAGGTGAAATTAATTTTTTTAGTTTGTGGTGTCAGAAACCTGTTATAATTGTATAGTACATATTTCTAAAAACTGCTTCAGCAACTGAAGAGGTTGGTAAAATAATGTCTTCTAGTCATTCAGATAATTCTAACTGGCAGCAGGCTGAACCCAAAGTCTGTCAACATCCACCCAGGATATTTTGGGATTCAGGTCGGTCCTGGGAACGGAATTGGCTGTGACCCCATCCCTTTATCAGCACTGTACTTTTGCACAGGGGTAGATCTTCCCCTTCCTCTACCTTCATCTAGTTCCTGCTTCCTCCTGAGGTTACACTGAGCATCTGTGCCATGGTCCCAGACTTCTAGGGGACATAATTACTACAAGACAGAATCTTGGATCCTTTTTGCAAGTGTGTTTTCTAGGCTTTCCCACTTCTGAGAGTCCGAGGAGGCTGCCTGTTTGCATTCCCTGATACCTAGGGGATTCTGTGCCCCAAGGCCAGCCCTAATATTGAAATATTTAACTGCTTCTAACGCCACTCTTGTCCTAGGATACTCTGGAAAGTATCTCTTAGCTCACCTTTATTTAGAGGTATAGAAAAGGTCAGGTTAAGAACTGTGCATTCAGATCCTGGTTTTGACTATCTTACTGTTTGACCATGGGACAGCACATTCATTCCCCTAGGCCTCAGTTTCCCCACTGATAAAATGAAAGGCATTGGCTAAGGTCGAGATTAAATCCAAACCCAGAAAAATGAATCCATTTTAGAAGAGGATTATCACATACCCCAAAATAGAATCTGGCTCTTCCCACCTCTGAAAAAAGATCTAAATGGTTATGCATTTATAAGACCCACCAAAATAATGGCCAGTCATAAAAAAAACACAGTGGAGTAGTTCTTGCCCATAGCATAGGTAAGCCTGCTGTGTCTTCCTCTGTAAGGAATGTTTTTGTCTCTGCTTCTGTGAATGTCTAAAGACTTCTAAAGAGAAAAATTCAACTCTGGTTTTCCCCTTTGTGGGCCAATCTTTTGAACTGCAAATATATGAGCAGAGACTATTTATGCATTCAACTTCTCCTGTACATGTTTGTTTGATTGGTAAAATAGAAGGTAAGGGACTATTTACAGATATCTTTGAGAATAACGTAAGTACACAAGGGGGCCAGGAATAATAGGTTAACATCACAGAAAATGTAGGCTGGGTATAAACTTCCCAGCAGTTTGCATGATTCAATTATGAAGTAGTATCCCATAGGAAGGGCTTTGATCATCTGCACTTGAGACGTTTTCAACTTTGTCGGATTTTTGAAAAATGTCTCAGTGATCTTTGCAAAAACAAGAGGATAGGCTGCTGAATATGGGGTCTTTTTCTGCATTAATTTCTTTCTCTTTTTTTCCTCCACTTGCTAATTTCTTTGAATAATGATTACAAAGAAGTGTAACAAAGGATTCATTCAGGATTTCAGAATAGCAATGGCATAAATGTATCTTGTAGAGTGTTATATAAGCCTCATCCAACGGTGTTGGCGCCTGTGCGAAGGGAAAATGTTTTAATACTCATGACTCATAAGTGTATGTAAATTGCTTATCACTGACTTGGACTTTCTTGAAGACTAGAATATTCCATTTTCATTCTTCTTTTTTTGGTTAACTGTTTTAAAGTAAAAAAAGACATACATAGAAACACAGACACATGTACACCCCCAAAACAGGTAGTTTTAAGGCTTATTATAAGGCAAACATCCTTACAATCATCACCCAGATCAAAAAATATAACTTTGCCGGTCACCCCAGATGACCTTTTATGTGCCCCATTCTGATCACAGTGTCCTCTCTCCCCATGATCCTGACTTTTGCAAGTGTCACTTCCTTGCATTTTTAAATAGTTTTATTAATCATGTGGGCATCCCTAGACACTATACTTTAGTCTTGCCCATTTTTAAAGAAATCTTATGTTTTTAAAGTTTCTTATAATCCATAGTTTTTCTCCCCATTCTTTTCTTTTCCTTGACTATTTCTATTGAAGAACTTAGGACATTTGACCTTAGAGTCCCACAGTCTGGATTTTGCTGACTGCAAATGTAGGGTGCAGCAGGTCAGTATGTTCCTCTCCCTGCTGTTTTTTTTTTTTTCCTGCAGTGAAATCCAGAGACTGGATTGGACTCGTGTTTGATCTGTTTGGGAAGAATATAGTTGGCAGTATGTTCTTTTTTCAGGAAGCACATGAGTGTGTGTCTCTTGTGATATTAACAGCCATAGACATTCCATGTTTAGATCCTTTCATTAATTTGGCTTCACAAAATGGTTGCTATGGTTTAAATATGGTTTGTCCCCACCAAAACTCATGCTGAGGCTTGGTCTCCAACTTAATGGTATTGAGAGTTGGTGGGACTGTTCAGAGGCATTTGAGTCACGGATACCATCCTGGGAGTGAGTGAGTTCTCGCTGTCATGAGATTGTATTGGCTACTGTGAGAACAGGTTATTATAAAGGTTATTATATTATTATAAAGGGGCAACATAAGGTTGCCCCTTATGTCTTGTCTTTTTTGCACATGCCTGCTCCCTGCTGTCACATGTGCTCCTGCCAGATGATGCCATCTGCCATGCTGTGATGCAGAATGAGGTCCTCACCAGATGTGACTGCTCTATCTTGAACTTCCTAGCCTCCAGAATCATGAGCTAAATAAACTTCTTTATACATTACCCAGTCTCAGGTATTCTGTTATAGCAACAGAAGATGAACTAAGATGGTGGTAATATTTTAATTCTATTTTTTTTTCATTTAATAGAAATACAAATATAAGGAAATGTTTCCCCTCTTCTATACTTGATAGTCCAGTGGTACCATTTATATGTGAGAAGTGTCATGACCCAACTCTCTGGACTACTTCTACAATTTTTATGTAAACTAAAACTGTTCTAAAATAAAACATTTATTTACAAAATGTCACTAGAAACTCATGAATTAAACATATTTGATGGAACTCATTCAATTGAAACTTTTATCATTTTAAAGCTTAAATTGTTCCATAGCTACTGCCTTCAAAGTTGGCTCTTGAGTCCTTTTCACATAACCCTAGTCTTTGAAAGTTTCCTTGGTATCTGATATGACAAGATATTCCAGGCTCATCAGCATAAAGTCTTGTCATTGAAATATCTGATGTCTAATTTTCTTTCCCTTGTAAGTCTCTTGCTCTTCTTCCTAGATTTCTGAAGGATTTTCTCCTTCCTTCCTTCCTTTGTTCCTTTTTTTCCTTCTTTACTTTTTTTCTCCCCTAAATTCAATTATTTTACTAGAATATGTCTTTTTTTTTTTTTTTTGTCCTTTTTGAGACCGGCCGCACTGCACTCAGCCAGTGAGCTCACCGGCCATCCCTATATAGGATCCGAACCCGCGGTGGGAGCGCCACTGCGCTCCCAGTGCCGCACTCTCCCGAGTGCGCCACGGGCTCGGCCCCTAGAATATGTCTAGATGTTGGAAGCTTTGAGTCACTATTGTCAGGTGCACAGTGTATTCTTTCAATATGTAGTTTCAAATCTTTTTTTTCTCCATCAAAGTTTTCTTGAATTATAATGTTCAGTATTTGTTTTCTTTCCTTCCTTTGCTTTTCACTTTTAAAAGCATTTCTATTGTCCATATGTTGGATATTCTTTGCCTCTCTGAAATATTTGTCACTTTATTTCAAAGTCTTTTTAACTCTTCATTTCTTTTTTGTTTTGTTTTGTTTTGATTTATTTACCTTAAGGCACAATCTGTCATATTTATTTGTACTTGTGTTCTTTCTAGTTTAATTTTTAGTTCTTATTCTTCTTATTTTTTTTAATCTCTACTCCTTTTCTTTCTGTTACCTCATTTCCAGAATTCTTTCATTCTGGTTTATATAGTTATTTTGTATCTTGCATATTTTCTTATTGTCTTTTAGCTCATTTTGAAACAGAAGTGTATAGTTTTTATCCATTTTGTGAGCATATTTTTTCCAGCAAGCTTCATTGTCTGTAAGAATGCTGCACTGCACCTTCTTCTCTTTTTGTCTTATAATAACCTCACATGGGGTTTGCCTTGATACATATCTTCATTCTTATTTTGTATAAAATTAGCTTTCCTAAGCTTTTAGAAGGGAATGTTGTTCAGGATAGATTTTTAAAACTTTACAGAATTCCCTGTTCTCATGTTTTTGTATAGTATTGAACACTCTGATGGCTTACTTTCTGACATTTCCTGACTCTGTTTCCCTTCCCCATGTTTATTTGAATGTTCTCCTTCCTTTGTGTCTATTCACTCTCTCCTGTTTAATTTTGATTATGTTTCTACCAGTTTTTCCTCGATGTGGGGTCCTTTCCTAAAAGGGAGTGCTGACATACTAATTTTGGATGTTGAGAGGAGGTGGAATGCCTCACATTCACCCACTGTTGGATTGAGCAAACTCCCCCCCCCCCCAGTTTTGGCTGCTGTGCTCATACTGGTCCTTGCTTTCTAGTGAATACTTGTGAGCTATTCTAAGATTACTGTTTCCAGGTTCATCAGGTGCCCTGTTGCTTCCCTCTGCTTCTTTCTGCACAGGCACAGATACTATGTAGATCTAGTAGCTGTTGGTGGTTTACTTTCACCTATTTGTATTTTGAAGCTTATGGGAATACTATAGTATTAAACATATAGTTTAATTTTAAGTGTTTTCTATAAGCCTTTGTTCTTTCCATCCAATGGCTTTATTTTTGTATTGAGAATTGAGTAGATGAAAACATTATGCCACAGCTGCTCCCACTTTATTTCCCAAATTTCTCCATTTTTCTAACCCATTACTAAATTGATTCATCATTTGATACCAAAGAGATAAATATTAAAATATATCATCTGGGACATAAAGAACATTCCTAGTTGTGCTTTATTTTGAAATATTCATAGATAACATGGGTATTCTTAATTTATGGAATCTGGTAATTTTGAAGAACTTTTAGTAAAGTTATAAATCAACAAAAGAGAAATAGACACAGAGGAACAAAGTATGCTAATCATACATCTTAGAAAGCTGTTCATCTTAGGTGATTCTAGGAGACTTTAAAAATTTTTGATAAGCTGGCAAAATAAGAATGCTGACTTGCCTATCAAAAATGATGTAATTGCACAGTCCCCTCAAATCTAATTCCAGATACTATTCTTCACTGACTATTGAGAAACTTGGTGTTCAGGGATAGTCAGCCTGTGATGAAAATTATCTGAATCCCTCTTTCTTCTTTTTGTTTTTGTTCCCCACATCCCTCCTTGGCCATACCATACCATACCATTAATATTACCATAACAGTAGTTAATATTCATATAGATTGCTCTTGTTTTCAAAGTGCTTCTCTCTATCCAAAGCTACTGAAGCCTTAGAACTTTGTAAAACTATGTAACAGTTGGAGATGTGCTCAGCTGCAAATGATGGAAAGCCCAACTAATAGTGCCTTAAGCATATAGCAATTTATTTTCTTATAAAACAAAACCCAAAGATAGTTCAAGGTTGATAAAGCTGCTGTTCAGGACCATCATGGACCCACCTTCTACATTTTCTCTCTTCCATCCTTACTGTGTATCTATTGTCTTTTTGGTTGCAAAATAATTGCTGCATTTCCAGATATTACATGGGCTATTGTCAAGATTGGGTTTTTGATGCTAAATTATGACAAAACAGAACTCAAATACATGTAAATATTAAAAGCATATTATTCACTCTTCCTTAAATTCTATCTGTAGAGAGAGATAGTTGAATCCTAAATAGAATGGTCTCATTTGTCAAGATACTCTGTTGTAAAACTATAGTGCTCTTCTGACAGTTTCATGAAAATGTTTTGGAACTTTTCATCTGAACTCTGGATACTTCTCATTCTACCATTTATCAATGTGTTATTGTCCTAGGAGGGGATACACCTAGTCCTGGGGCTGAAATACTGGAACCTGGATTTTACTTTTCTGTGCCACATGTTCATCAGAATACTTGCCAAACTAGGTCTTATTTGCTGTGTTGAAAGTTTGTTCCTCTTTAGTTGGTGACTAGTTGGGTACTTGTTCATTGTTTCATAGGTATTAGTGAGATTATTGGAGTTCACTGCTTTCTTCATTTATTCATTTATTCAGTAGACATTTGACATTGTTGGCATAACATTTTGCCAATGGTAGGTGCTCAACATGTAAGGCATGGTGCCTATCATCAAGGCTGTTACAAATATAGACATTAAAAGTAACCACTGTTCTAGAAATGGGAGCTTATATAAAGAAATTCACCAACTCTCTAAATAATATCAAATCTTGCTCTATACAGCTGGCTGCCAGTGGCATGGAAGGGGGATCTGTTTGGGTCATTCATTCTGAGTGATTAGAGTCACCTCTCCTAGGTGCCATTAGGCTGATCATGTGACTACCACCACACTGGCATCACAGATCTGCATCTTTCTAAGTCCTAGACTGTGTGTGAACACCACTCTCTCTTCATTCTAGTAGATGGGACTAGGCAAAGGTGTTTAAATAAAAGATTATCAGATGTTTGACCAAAGGGAATGGCACTTGACTCTGGCTTATCATTCATCACTTCTCATCGTGTGTTTTGATTTCTTAACAGTGATTCTTACAGTATGCTCACTTTAGGACCAGGAGCACCTAAATTCATGAGTGTTACACATCTTTGGTTTTAGGACAAATATGGATGATTCTAAAAGTCTTAACATGCTATGAACTGCTTAACAATAGTACAACTAAAATACATTTCACTAATTTTGGAGTTAAAGGGGACCTTAGAGGCTTACCTACTGAAGATGTCCAATCTCTTCTTACAGGTAAAGAAATGCAGACTCAAATATGTTGAAGGATTTGTCCAAGGTCACATGATAGGTAAGGAGATGAACTAAGGTCTGGCTCAAGGAGTATGGATTTTCCAATCCTGCGATTTTTTTCTGTTTGCAGCGTGTCGTATACTGTCCTTGAAGATACACATTTAAAAAGGGCCTCTGACCATCCATTTCACCACTAGTAGCAAAACTATTTTTATTTAACAGCTTCTGATGCTTCACAAACAGCATTTCTTAAACTGGGTCCTTTGGCCCTAGAGATTTGTGTGGGTTTATAAGAATTCGACTTTTCTTTTCAAAGAGAATTGACTAATGCTGATTATAAAAGTCAAACAGACTTGTGTTGAAGTGGATCATCTCAACATCACAGAGGATGGCAGTATTATCCAATGTAAATTGTATTTTTGTATACCTCTTATATAATACCATTTTTCTCTGTTTAGTTATCATGTAATAGTGTCTTTTCTCTTTCTTAAAATCCTTTTTTTTTTTTTTTTTGGTACAACTAATTGGAAGGATAGGAAACAATACATTTATTATTTTTTAGAGTAACTTTTAGAAAAGAAACAATAAATTTCTTTAACTCTTCCATCTCCGCTCCCCCTGCCCTTAGAAAACACTATTTTCTACCATTACATTATGCTAGTCTGAGGCCTTCTGTATTAGTGCAAAAGAGTGAAGTGTCATAAGATCATCAAAACTCCATGAGGAATGGAAATCATGGAGTAATTTTTCACCAAATAAGTACCAAATTGATATCACGCTATTATGCACTTTACGGCTTTTGCTTAAGCCTAATATTTGGTATATCTATATTCCAAAGCAATGGAGGTTTCCTTATGAAATAATCAAGAAGGTAATTTCTGACCTTGGACCTTTTGGATGACAAGTTGTCTTAACTGGTCCTCAATATCACAGAGAAAGCCAAAAACAAGCCAATTAACACCTTACCATGTGGCAGGTACTCCATGTGGCTGGAGGACATTATGTACATTGTATTCAAGTTCATGGCAATCCTCTAAAAGCAGGTGTATTAACTTTATCTTGCTGATGGGAAAACTGAGGTTCAGAAAATCATGACTTTCCCAAGATCACTCATCAATTCAGTGACAGAGTCAAGGTTCATACTTGAGTCTCACTTATTCTATAGAAGCATTCTCTCCAATATACACACCTCCCCCCCCCCTGCCTCTCCCCCCCCAAAAGCACTGGATATGCTCTTCTGGAAACAAGCAATATAATTTTAGGGACTCCCAAGACAAGGCACAAAGTAACCTTGAATCAGTGGTGACTAAGATTTTTCCTTTTGTATGCTCCTTTTAATATTGGTGCTTATGTGAAGAGAGAAGACTACCTTTGTGGATCTTGAGTCTTCATGCCTGTCTAACACTTTTTAATCTCCTTTTTTAACAAAGAGACAACAGCCTCAAGCACAGAGCTTTGGGCAAGCAATTATGTCCAACTAGAATTGAATAGTGTTGTGTTTATAGTTACTTGTGTTTATTTTTTCATGACTTTCTTTTTATTCCAAGTGGTATTAATTTCCCATTTATGGCAGGGATTTTAAAAAGTTCCCTTTTAAAATACTTCTGTCTAGATTTTTTAAAGTGAGTCAATTTAAAGAAAAATGTTAAATAAATACTAGTCAAGATCATATGCAGATATAGAAACTATGTAATGCTGGTACTCAAAAGATGAAAATGTTGGAAACACTGCCCCTTTTCCATGCTTCACTTATTTATGGCCGGCGGGAAGCTATGCCCATGCTAGCCACAGAAGGACCTGGGGACATGTTGCCATTTCCACTACTGTTGTGCAGGCACTGTCTCGTGATATTTCAGTGTATTCTCAGAATTGATTTATAAAAGTCTTCAGATTGTTCAATAGACATTTTCCCAAGATCTCAATTTTCATGAGCTCCAGGATGGAAGGGTTGGATCAGATCCGTGTGCCAGTAAATATAATAGAAGGTAGAGTGTAAAAGGGCTGGAACTGAGGCAAGAGCAAAGTGCGGTAGAGTCTCCATGCACATGGGTCACTTCTGAAAGTAGGGATCTGGAAGGCTTCCTGGAGGAAAAGGCAATTTGAGCTAGGCTTTGAGGAAGGGGTAATCTTTGACTACATGGATATGGAAGTAAGGAGGGGAGAGGCAGAAAGAAAAGTACTTCCAGCAGAGAGTAGAGGAGCACAATCTGAGTTTGGAAAATAGCTAGTATTCAGTGTGCCCAGAGCCCTGGATGACATGGTTGGAAAGGCAGATTGGAGCAAAACCATCAAGGTTCTTAAAAATAGGCCAAGGAGATGGGGCTTATTTTGGAATGGAGTAGGGATTCACTAAAGGTTCCTCAATAGGGAGTGGGAATTAATGGGATCAGTCACTTATAAGATTCAGTTGCTCCAGAAACCTGCAATTTCCCAAATTTGTCTTTTCCTTGCGTATATAGGTCATCTACCTCTGTGGCCTCATTTCCATGCCTAGGAGTCCTGTCTGAAGTACCTGTCATGCTGCTTAAAATTCCATCAGTATAAATTCATTCCTTCTGGGCTTCATGGTTCGGGTAAAACATTCGTGGAAGGGCAACATATCCAGTTCTTAAATGCTGCACTGAGTGTAGAGAGTTGGACTTCCAAGTGGGCAGTTACTCAGGATTGAGGGTTTGAGGATTTGGGCTCATGGCCACCTTTCTATCCACAATAACAAACACAAGCATCTTCCCTTTTCTGTTTTTGCCTGATTTTTCACATGGAGATTATAGAGGGTCTTCTACCAGAAACCACATTCATGGGAAAAGTAAAACAGTTGGCAGGTTTGTATGCCCAGGTGGTGAAGAGATGACTCTCCTTTTGGAGATTTTGGCCTATTTATCTCTGGCTGCTGGAGGAGAAAGCTTGAGGCCTGACTTTTTGTGTGCATAGGAGGCTGATTTTTCCTTCCTGTGTTTTGTAATTTCATGCTGTGACCTCATTTTTAGTGGAGCTTTATGTGTGGGAATCTTGTCAGGGCTGGTTTAGGAGTATGTCCTTCTAGTATGCTTGTTTATATCTGCCAGATGTCTCCGGAGCTATTCCCAGTTTCAGACCACTCAACTTGTGGGTTCCAAGATGAAGTTTAACCAGAGTAAAAGGATGAATTCTCATGGGAGATATTTACGTTTTTTTTCCACCTGGGCCCTAGTCTAGACAGTCAAGCTTCCTTATCTTTCTATGTTAGAGAGTTGATTTCCTAGTCCATCTTGTCACTCAGGGTGTAGCTCTTTGAGAGTCTTGGCTTTATGTATATATAAAGACTTAGTCCTGTATGGTTAAAGCCTAAACTCCTATTTAGTCCAGCGTGGCGATCATGAATCTCATCCTGGGACAGCTGCAGCATCAGTTCTCATATAACCCTCAAGACTTCAAATGCTTCTTTGTTTTAAGCCTTTGGGGATTTCCCTGATTTTTTTTTTCAAGCTCAGCTTTGCATTTAAAAGGATGTTCATTATGTGTCATCCAGCATTCCTAGAAGGTTTTGTAACCAGAGATTCTTCAGATTATCTAGTCTAAAATATTCCCAGATATAAAGGTATGCAAAGAAAATCAAAAGCCCTCTTTCACTAGCTATACCTACCCTACATGGGTCGTGGCTGAGTTTTCTCAGAAAATAAACATTCTGAGGTTTTGCAAGAGTGAGGAAGAAAGAATAGGAAATTCAATATCTCCTTTGTAGATTAAGAACTAAGTTAGGAGTGTTCCAGGCAACTGCACTGTGTGAAGGAACAACAGCATCAGTGGCAGGACATTTTAGGATGTGATGTATGGCTTCTTTTTCTTAAATTGTGGAAGAATAATGCAATAGAGAGAAGGATATTTCATTGTAATCTTTTACATCTGTTCACAAGATACAAAAGGATAAAATAAGATAAAGCAGTGCTCTCTTGAGAAGTCCATATTTTCAAAGGCTTTTGGCATTAATGTGCTTATTAATTGTCATAGATCGTTGTTGTCATCAGAAGAATATTGTATAATATATAGTGGTCTTTATAGAACTAAGAGATGGAATTTCAAGTTTCTATCTTAACCTGAGCCACTTAAAATAAAAAACAAAGAGCATTAAGTCCTATTCATCTGTAGGGATCCTAACTATAGTTTATTGGGGCTCTTAATTCACCCTGAAAAATGCTGTCATTATTGAAAGTGTCCAAGCTGTTAACTCAAAAACAACATATGCCACATTTACATAATGATTTGCATATAATTTCCATGTAATTCACTTAATGTCAAAATGTACAGTTACGTTTCCCGCCCCTCTGCCTTCTACCCCCGTGCCCCTCCCTGGCCGTGCTGTGTTAAATTGGAATATCTTACTTGTTGGAAGCTGTTTATGTATGGCTTTCCAAGAGACAGCTGGATAGATGTAGTCTGTCACATTGGTCAAAAAAGGTTTGGCCAAACATGTTTATATTTCCCAATGGGATTGGTTGCACTGACTGTCTGCACTGTGACAAAACTGATACCAGTCACTCTGTTTCGCTGTGACACATGGGCTCATTTTACAGATGAAGAAACTGAGGCTCCAAAAGATTCTGCCGGGTGTGCCATAGCCTCCTGTTCTTTCTCTGCCACAGAAATCCAAAGGGCATACAGAAGGCTTTCTTGCATGTCTTTATAACATGGAGATGTGCTTTTTGAAAAGAATATGATCTGCCACAGCCCCTGAGATTATTTGTGACGCCAAAGGGGTGGCTCTTGGGTTTGTCATCAAGCACAGAGAAGAATTCTTTCATCTTATTCTATAAACACATTTATCTAATTTGAGTGGATGAACTTTCTGCCTAAATGAATTGCGGTCCACCAGGCATGCCATGCATTTTTTAGCTTCTAACTTTGCTTTCTGTATGAGCTGCTTTCCCACCTCGCCCCTCTCCCTGCATCTCTACTTGGCTAATGCCCACTCAGTATTCAGTGTTCGGTTTACTACCAGGATGCTACCAGGATGCCTTCATCCATACTCCTACCATGAGATTGGATGCCCCTAGAGTGAACTCCTGTATAGTCCTTATTGACGTGGGTTCTCCGGAAAGCAAAACCTTGAGACAAGGACGTAGGAGTAAGTAGTTTATTAGGGAATTGAGCCTGCGGTGCAGGAGTGAGGAAGCTAGGAGAGCAAAATGGGAAGAAAAAGGGCAATAACAGGGCACTTTATTGAGGTTGCTGTTGGGAGCTGTTGCACAGGGTTCTCCTGCAGTGCATGGAATGCCTCCGGCACGTCTGTGGGGAGGATGGGAGGCTGCAGCATGCATCCCCTGGGTCAGGGCACATCGGCTAAGTGTTGGCCCAGGAGTTGTTAATTCCCCCGTACTTTGTAGCTGTGCAGGCACGTGGATTGGGCAAACTCTCCAGGGGTTCTGCAGTGTTGGGGGCACCAAGGGGCAGAAAATGAAGCTGTGTGGCACTCAGGTTGTTAGCTTGAAATGAGTTGAAACCTGCCTGGCACTGTCCACCCAGCCAAGGCTGGAATCAGAGGTAGGGCCAAGCAGATGTGAACTGGCTACCACATGTGTCTAGTACTGCATTTCCCAATCCGTATTGCATTTCTTTCCTCCTCTAGATGGCAAGCAACTTGAGGACAGGGCTGTGTGACTGTGGGGTTCCCACACAGACACAGTGTTCTATAATTATCTGTAGAAAGAATGTATCAGGTATCAAATCTAGTTTAACTTCAACTTCACAAAAGGTGGTTACCACTAAACTTGGAAAATCTTAAGAATCGGTTTCTTTAATTTGGCCTTTTTTCTCCCCAATTCTGTTTATTCTAAAAAGTTAGAAGAAAGTAAATGCATCAAAGAAAATGCCTCATGTACACATTATAAAATTGCCAGAAGCAAAAAGAAAACAAGGTTAGTCCAGATTCTTCACGTGAAGGTATCAGCACATTTTGGACAAAAATCATAGCTGATGTTTGGTTTCATTCAATGGAATAGTCTCAGATGAACTAAGCTAAATGGGTGACAGCCAAGGTCGTGGTCAGAGGCACTGCAGTGTTTTCTAGCAGAACTATGTTCATTTTTCCCACTTACCTCTTCTTTGCTTTCTCTTTCATTGTCCTTCCTGCTCTCTCATTTGGTCCCCCGTTTCTCTCCTTTATCCCCTACCTCTTTTGTCCTTCCTCCACATTTAGAGTTTTGGCTCTCCAGGTGGGCCCACAGTATAGACCCCCCCTGGAGGCCCAGAGTGAAGCTGTGAATGGTGGCATTTCATAGGTGCTGGGCACAGCCCAGATGTCACCTCCCTCACAGCACTGACAGACACACCAGTGGGACGGGCGTCCACTTTCACTTTGGGCTGCACATTTTATCAAGTAAAGGGGTAATGGGAAGTAAAGGGGCCAGGTATGCACTGTTCCTCCCCAAATAAATACAGAGACCTGACAGCTAGGGGGCTGAGAGGAAGCCATATAAGTAGACAGCACTGAGGCCTCCTTATCTGGTAGGAAACCATTAGATAATACAGTTGGCAAGCCTGCAGAGGGGACTTAGCAACCCCTTCCCACCCCCACTCTTGAGGGTCTCTGTGGAATTCTAGGCATCGTGGAAGACTTGCCCTTCAGGTTAGACCTGACTTGAGGGCTGTGCTGGCATCTGCCCGTGGTGACCTCTCAGAACTGCTCACACACCAAGGGGCCAGAGGCTACTGTGGCAGAGGCAGGAGAGGGTCTGAGCCAGAGGGACATTTGGTATCAGAGAGGACAGCTGCCTTTCTTCCCTCTTCCCTCAGTAATTGTGACATGCTGTGAGGGAATCCCTGTAGACACAAATAGCTGTGCCCGGTGCATCTCCTGCTGGAAGCAGCCATCTTAGGCACTCCTGGAATTGCCACTGACCTCTGTGTGTGTGTGTATTAGAGAGAGACAGAGAGAGACTCTTCCAATGCCCAATATTCATTTATTTAAAATAATAATAGCTAAATTTGTCAGGTGTTTATCAAGTTCCAGATACTGTGTTAGCTATCATATGATCTCGTTTAACCCTCAAAACAACACCCTGAGGGGTAGGTTCTATGAGTATTCCCATTGCACAGATCAAGGACTGAGTCCCAGACAGGTTAAATGACTCACCCAAGGTCATACTGAGCAAGTGGAGTTGCTGGGCCTCTCACCCCGCTAAGTCAAGCAATGAAAACCGAGTCTGTAATCATCGCGGTAGATGGTTAGAGAACTGCAGGATTTGTTCTTGGCTGTGCGTAAGCATGTGTGTGTGTATGTGTGTGCCTGTGTGCAAGTGTGTACCTGTGTGAGTATGTGCATACCTAAGTGTGACAGTATGTGTGTGTGTCCTCTTTGTGCGTAGGTGTATAGAGAGTAGTGGTTAAGAGTACAAACCAGAGGCAGATGGCAAAGGTCCAAATTCCAGCTCTGTTATTTCTTGTCTGTGTGATCTGTTTAAGCAGGTAGCTTAAACACCTCTGCGCCTCAATTTCATCATCTGTAAATTAGGCATAGTAGTACCCAGCACATAGGATTGGGAGCATTTAAGAGGGTAATAACGTGTGAATCCCTTAGGACATGAGTACATGCTGTAAAAAAGTGTTACTAGCCCTAGTAATAGCATAGTAATGCCCAATAATAGCAAATGTTCATTGATAGTAACAGTACTAGGAACACTTGCTGGGTGCCGGCTTTGACTCAATGCTCTGACTACATTCCCTGCTTGAGTCCTCTCAGCATCGCTTCTGAGGTAGGTATCATTATATCCACTTTATACCTGAGGAGTTGAGGCTCAGTAATATTAAATAATTAGCCCAGAGACAAATATCTAGTAGAGGTCAGAGCACAGAAACAAGCCTTGGTCTTCACACCCTCCTGTCTTGCGCATGTTTCCTGGGCTCATTCGTGTTGATTTGTACACCATTCTGCCCAATACCTTTCATAAGACTTAGATTTTTTTTTTTTCCTGAATTAGGTAATGCCCAGCTGCCTGCTTGAGAAAAGTTTGCCACAGAGCTGCATTTCAATGGCAACCCCTCACAGTTTTTTAATTGCCACTATCTCTTTGAACATTTGGAATTTGTAATGAAATCACTTTCCAACCCTGATTCATCCCAAATTCAATATTCTGTTTCCTTTCAGCTTTTTTGTTTCCCCAGCAATGAAAAGATCAGTAACTTTATAAAACATCTGAAAACATGGTGGAAGTTTCCTGGGGCTTCAAGTGTTGTGTTATGTTATCTTTGGAATAACTTTGAAGTCCCACCGGTGTAATAGAAGCCATTATTATGTCATGGAGCTGATTAGCATGCCTGTGGGAAACATTAATTCATGCTGACATCATAGCTGGCTTTGCAATCAATCAGTTTGTTTGGCTTCTTTTTTCCCACTCCCACCACACCCTCCCCAATGCTCTGAATGTAAAGGTGATGGGCTGACTTTCTGAGGATAATGGGACATGTACGGATGCCCCTAGAGGGGGCCAAACTTAACCATAGCAGCCCGGCCTCCTGACAGCACCGGGAGGAAATGATGAAACAAAGCCTTTGGCAGAAGCAGGGAGAGGGCTGCTGGCCCTTTGATTTGCCTTGAAAGGTTTTGATTTAGTTGGCATTCAGACTCTTGATAAATAAAACTTTTTAACTCAGTAGTCAGCATGGCTGCCTGAATCCATTTGGTTCCGGTCATTTTTGATTAGGCTGATTGCTGGTGGCTCTGGCATTGCAGGGAGCTGCACTGGCCTTCATTGGGTAAGACAATCACATTCCAAACTATCTCTTTCTTCCATACAAAAGTACATTTCATTGACAAAGGAAGCTGTAAAGAGGAGACATGTAGACTCCTATTATCTCAAATTGTTAATATTTAACATGCATTAAGGAGCTATCTTTTTGTCTGTTCGCCACATACAATTAATTTAATCACCAATGCACCGTTAAGTATCTATCAGAAATGTGAATTTTGTTCACGATGTATTAATCTGGTAATGATGTCTTTCCTTTTACCTTTAGATTTAGTATGATTATTTTATGTTATGTGGAGTGTTCTCTAGGGAGCAGGGGAGAAATCATAGTAAGTGTTTGGAAGAACCTAATTTGGGGTGGGGAAAGTTCAGGGCTTTTCTAGTTGTAATACAACTTGGGCTTCCCCTGTCCCTTCAGGGAGTGTGTGGCCTGCTCTCCTCCCTTGCTGTCACCTAGAGACCTATGTGGTACCTCTCTGGGGGTTGAGATGAGAGTGCTCAGGAAATTAAGATGATCGTTTTCTTGTGTCAATTTTCGACCTGGAAAATGGAAATCTTGTTGTCTATTGTGAGCCAAGGCTGGAGAAACATGGCTTTATTTTCATAGATGACTGCATTTTTCTACCTGGGAACTGCTGACCCACAGTTATAAGCCCCCGAAGCTCCCTATACGCCCTCTTTAAGGTGTTTATCACACTCACAACTACTTGCTAAGCATTTGTCTTCCCCACTAGACTAAGCTGCATGAAAACAAGGAGTATAGCTCCCATGTTCGCCACTGTATCTCCAGTATTGGCTCATAGTAGGTGCTCAATAAATACTTCTTGAATGAGTGAGTGATTCAGCCTGAGCCTAGCAGGAAACAGAACTCACTCAGATGGTTCAAGAGTCCTTAGTGGAGGGATAACTTCAGAAACATGGGCAGCATTAAAGGAATGAAGAAAGGATGATGAAGCAACCAGACACCAGCAGCAGCTGGAAGCTTTTGACCACCCCAAGCTTAAAAGAACAGACGGGAGTATACAATACACTGTTATTAACTGTTGTCACCATGCTGTACCACAAGTCACTGAAACTTACTCCTCCTGTCTAATGAAAACCTTATATCCTGTGACCAACAAAATTGCTAGAAGAGTAGATTTTAAGTGTTCTCACCACAAAAATATGACAAGTAGGTGAGGTGATGTGTGTTAATTAGCTTGATTGAATCATTCCATAATGTATGCATATGTCAAAACATTACATTGTACCCCATAAATATATACAATTATTATTAGTCAATTAAAAATGAAATAAAAATTTAAAAAGCCATTGTTGCATAAAAAAGACACACACACACTCTCACACACAATACTCACACACACTCTCACACTCTCTCACACACTCACACACTCTCACACACACATACACACACACACACACACACACACTGACATATGTAAACGCATAAGGAAAGGAATGGTATTACCAGCCTGGTGAGACCTGAAACCTTAAAGGAGGGGCCACCTAGCAGGAACTATGGTCATGGAGGGTGGTAGTTCCTGCCAGGGAATGTGGTCCAGAAAAGGGAAGGGGTGGAGATAATAACCTCAATTTCTCTCTCCTCCAGTATCCCCATGGTGCTTCCCATTGACCAAATGAAAATGCCATCCAGCTGGCAGGAGAACTAGATGATCTTACAGATCAGCCTTTCAAGATACAAACAAGGCACAGAAGGGCAAAAATAGATCTGGGGTGGGGCATGCCAGTACAACAAAGTAGTATGTAAACCCTTCTGCCCAGCAGATAGACAACCAGAAGGAAAAAAAGAGGAAACAGAACCACCAAGATACATAGCACAAAACTCCCTCTTGTTTGGAGAGGAGCCTCACAGACAGTGACCCTATTTATTCTTTACTCTACAACATTTCTAACAGTCTTTGGGGTGGTGCTTCCTAAGCAAAGTAGAAGCAAGACATTCAGAAAGGAAGGAGAAGCTTCTTAGAAGCTGACACAATTATAGTAGGCAGGGCAGCCTATCATCATTTAGTACGAATTCCCCCTCAGAACATCACTGTTTTAAAATTCAATGTAGCCATCCATATCTATCGCTTGGATAAAGAATGATCCACACCCTCTTGGCAATAGGCAGGGAAGTATTTTATATTCTTTGAAATGTTTCTGATAAGAATCATATAAACTAAATAAAAGACTGCAATTTGAGAGGAAAAGCACTGAATATTCTGTAGATCAGCTTATTTCTCCAAGTGCTAGATGAATGGAACATTGTCATAAATGTTTAGACTGCATACAGTGTGATGGAGGATGAAAATTATGACTAGCTTTTACCTAGGCTAACCAGTGTGTTCTTGCATCCCCTTCATTCATCCAGCAGTGAGATACATTTCAACTTCTTTCTAAAAGCCAGAGCTGCCCAAATATGGAACTGTGCTACCTTAGGAGATGTTGAGCACCATTGTGACATGCCTAGTTCCATTTCATGGTTGGACAAATGACCCTTAAGATTCATTCCCACTCTGAGATTCTGTATTTTTATGTTTTTATTTAACTCTCACAATAACTCCGTGATTTATTATTTGACCCATTTTATATGAGGAAGCAAGTTTTGGGAAATCAATTGACTGTCTATAGTTACACAATAAAAAATGGTAAAGCCATATATGAAAACCAACATTTCTTGAGTACCTAGATACTGTTTTAGGCCTCAGGATTATACAGATGCATAAGATATAATTCCTACCCTCCACATGTTTATCTTGCCATGTGGAAAACAGCCGTGTATTCAAACAATCAAAAATAATATTTGGAAAATATCATAAATGAGGTCTATCCCAGATGCAATAGGAAGAGAGAGAAGGCAAGCTTCATAGCAGAAGTAAGATTTGAGTTGGTTTAAAAGATAATTGGAGATTTCCCTGGCAGATGTGGGGTGATGGACACTTTGGGTGGAGAAAACTAAATATGCAAAAACATGAAGGTGCCAGAAGGTATGTTTTTTGGTCACCTTTAAGAAATCCAGAATGGCTCCATTACAGGAATCAGATGGGGGAGAGAAAGGATAAAGAGCAGGTAGAGAGTACTGATGCTCAGAAAAGTAAAGTGACTTGTCCTAGGTCACTCAGCAGACAGGGCTGCGAGTTGAAGCCAGATGTACTCATAAATCCAGTGCTCTTTTGGCTGGATAATAGTTAAAACGGGGCTGAATGGGGTTAGAAAACATACCCAGGGCTTTCTCCAGGTGATCCTGCTTGGCCACAGCAGACTTCCAGTAAATACATATTTTTCAAGCCCTCAATACTAGTGCCAAACCTGTGGGGAGCACAGAGGTTTAAAAAATTCATACATTCTCATTGTGTCAGAGAATGAGACTTTTGCAAAAATAAAACATGTTATACATAGAAACTGCCATAGAAATCCCCTTTTCCAGCTGAACTGCTGGTTAATCATGCTCTGTTATTTTCTTCCTCCAGTTCATGCTATGTGCTTCCTCATTTTATTTTATTTTATTTTTAATTTTTCCCCCTCCATGCCCCATCCTCATTCCAAATCCCTGACTCCCCATAGATGCACCCTTCCTGGTGTATTTAACTGAGGCTCTTCTATATCAATGTTGATATATGCATCTCCTTGAACACATTTTGTATAGCTTTGTTTGCTATAAATGAGGTGATATTAGGACTATAAATCTCATGCTGCAAGTTTTTGGAAGCACCCTATAATCAAACACATGACTATTCCTGCACCAAAATGTATAAATACTCACACTGAGTGGGATACAAAGAGATTCTAACTAGCCTCATGTCAGTTCAGGTCAAGCTTTGCCACCAAAGAAGTCTGTGCCAAATTTATGGGGAAAAAATTATACTTTTAGAGGTTTTTGTGTTTCAGAACTGCAGGTAAGGGACTACGGACCCTGAAGCCTGTTTTGCTCCTCTGTTCTGACTCTGATGGACACTTCTACATTTTGAACTCTGCTAATTCAAGCAGTGTGTCAAAGGAAGGCTTCATCCACGTCTCCCTGTGAACCTTTGGGAGAATGTCTTCACAGTCGATATCCACAAGTGGGGTGCCCTAGGGTCCTAGGATTTGTGCATATTTACTTTCTCTAACTGCCACCCAATTCCTCTTCAGTATGGCCGCAGCAGTGAAATTCCCACCAGCAATGCATGAAGGAGGGTCTCTCTTTCCTAACATCCTCACCATCACTTAACATTATTTGATTGTCTGATTTTTTCTCCCCAATTTGATCAGTAAAAAGTGCCACCACAATCTATTTTTAATTTGCATTTCTCTGATTACTTGTGAACCTTAAGTAACTATTTTTGTTTCCCCGGCTGGGATACACCTATTTATATCTATTTAGTTTTCCATCTCTCTCTCTCTTTTCAAAACCACGTTATTTGTTCTTTTGCATCTTATCTAAGTAATCATGACTCCAAAGTTATAAATATGTTTATCTTAATTGTTTACTGTATTTGTTAAGTTTTACTATTCATATATCCATCTTTAATTTACATAGTTCATCTGGTGTTTGTATTTTTGTATATCATGTGAGGTTGTGATCCAACTTTTCTTTCCATGTTATGAGTCAGTTTCTCTGTTTACTAATGAATCTGTACTTTCCCCATTCATTGGTGATGCTACCTCTGTTAGATATCAATAAAACATGAAGTCCTGTTAGGATGTTGATATGAATTGCATTGAAATATAGATTTATTTGGGGAGATTTGACATCTTTATACTGCTAAACCATTCCATCCATGAACATGGTATGTCTCTCTAAATTCAGGTTTTCCTTTATGCCCTTTAAAAATGATTTTCTTTTTCTTCTTAGAGACCTTTATATTCTTTATAATTTTACTTGCTATTACAAGTAGTATCTTGTCTTTTAATACCATTTTATGATTTGTTATTGCTAATATAAAGTCCCTATTGACTTATACCTGTCTTAAAAAGGAACACATTCAAAGTTTCTTGATTGAGTATGCCTTTTGTTCTAGGTTTCTTTATCAGATTATGGCAGTTCACTGCTATCCTTTTTTAAAAAAAAATTTAAAGAGAAATCTTAAGTATAATGTTATAAAAATTTTCTATTTCTATTGAGGTAGTCATGTAATTGTTCTGCTTTCATTCCTTAATGTGGTTAATTCTATTGATTTTTTTTTCTGACATTAAATGTTCTTGTATTCCTGGAATACATTCTATTTTGTTTATATGTGTTACTGTCAAAATGTATCGTTAAATTTGACTAGCTATTTTTCTTCTGTGATCACATCTATATTCTCAGGTAAACTTGGCTTTTTTCTTCCTTTTCTTTCATACTGTTTTTATATGTTTTTTTCTCTGCCTGAGAGAGGCTTTTCCTCTCAATTTGCTTCCAAATCACTGCAATCCTGGCCTCCAAGAGACACTAATTATATTCAAGACAAGTTGTGTGTGTGTGTGTGTGTGTGTGTGAGAGAGAGAGAGAGAGAAAGAGAGAGAGAGAGAAAAAGAGAGAGAGAGAGAGGAGAGAGCACACGCACCTGGCCTAGACTGGAGGAAGAATATGGATAATGTATATATAAATATGATTTTGCCAAATGAAAATGGTGCTAGGAATGGGATAAAGAAGCAGAAGGAGGACAAGTTCTATGGGTTCTCTGACATATGCAGAGATTAGGGTTCTCTCACACAAAATACATTTCAGTTTGTTTGCTTGTTTTGTCAAATTTATTCTTGGGGACTGCTGTTCTTGTGATCCATCCTAACCTGAGATATAGAAATTGGAAAAAATAAGGTATTTCATGGTATTAGTCATTAGAAGTGAATAATTGTGACCTGACATATTATGGGGGAAAATAAACTTTTTAAAAAATCGGGGTGAGAAAAGAGAACTACTTTCTTATATATATATATATATAATGTACCAGGTGCTATGCTAGGGCTTTATGTATGATAAGATCTCATTTAGTCCTTAAAAGTACACAATCGGTTTGATACTGTATCCCCAATTTACAAAAAAGGAAACAGAAGCTTCAAGAAGCTAAATAAGGGGCCGGCCCGGTGGCACACTGCTACAGTGCGCCGCTTGGGAAGCACAGCGGTGCTCCCGCCGAGGGTTCGGATCCCACATACAGACCGGTTCCCGCTCACTGGCTGAGCGAGGTGCGGGAGCAACACCGAGGGCTGCAATCCCGTTGCCGGTCCCGGTCCAGTATGGGGGCGACACCGAGGGTTGCGATCCGTTGCCGGACACGGAAAAAGGAAAAAAAAAAAAAAAAAAAAAAAGAAGCTAAATAAACCAATTCAAAAGTGGTAGAGCGAGGATTCAAACCTGAATCTGTCTGATTCTCTGAGTTTGTTTTTGTTTGTTTCTTTTTAAATATATATTATACTCTTGTCTTTGGTTTTACTAATCTGCCTTTCTCCTGTCCTTGTGAGTGTATATAATTATTTATTTATGACCAAACAACCCCTCCTAACCTGTTTTCCTTTCACTATGGAAATAACCCATGGGTAGTACTTGCCAAAGCAGCCTGAGTTAGCCTATAAATGTTTCTTCTTCTATCTTAAACCCAGGGGAATCTCCTGGCTGGTTGCCACAGGAACCAAGAACAATAGCTTTGAGATTCTGTCTGCCCTCAAATCAGTTCAGGGTCTTGGAGAAGTGACCTATTTTACAAGTAAAACAAGAAAGAACAGTCTCTATAAGTAAGTAATTTCTGTTTTTAATTCTTCTGATGGATGAAAGAATACCTGATGGCTGAACTTATAGAAATTTGAAGTTTATAGAAAATCTTTAATTGGCTGAAAAAACTTTTAAAATGTTTATGGCAGAAAATAAGTAGAAAGTAATAAGAATAGTAATGTATTACATAGCTATAGTTCTTTATAGTTGTCAAAGCATATTCATATTCTCTATTTATTTTAATTCTTCCAACAATGTCTTAAAACAGACAAGACAAGCTTCCATTTTACAAACAAAGAAATTGAGACAAGAAGTTTTATCCAAGTGAGGTTGTTTGCATTAATTCCCTCAAATTCTTTGCTACTAACTATATTTATTCCCTTCGTCACATATCACTGATATTTCTCCCAGTGAGAGGTGGAGTATATTATCCTGAACTTTCATTCTGTGTTTGACCATGTAATATAAGCTTGAAATTGCTTAGTGTGTGTGCCTCCATGTTTTGGCTTATTCTCTTGTTTTTTGGACTTTGCCCTGGGAAAGACAGTCCAGGCTGGCCAGCTATTCCAAGGAGGAAGATGAAAGACACGTGGAGCAAAGCTGCCTCAGCTAAGATGCCCCAGCCAAGCCCAACCTGGAGCAGAACCTTCCACCTGACCTGCAGATTCATGAACTTCAATTATATATGTTCATTGGTTTAAGTCACAGAATCTGAAAGATAGTTTGTTACACAGCAATAGCTGACTGATACATCAAGAAAAACCAGCTAATACATGGTAGAGCTGGAATTAGAATCTAGATCTCCAAACATGTAGTTTTATACACTTTCAACTGTGCTGAGTTGCTTTTCATGCAGAGAGACATTTATTTGAGCATGAAAATATCTCAAGCCTGAGTCTTTTATGGGCAAAGACCAGGAATATTTCATTCATCTTTGATTCCCTAGAGCCTTGCAAATGGTACATACTCAGGAAATGTTTATTAAATCGTTAAGAGACAAAAATATTAGGAATATACCTCTATCCCTTTGGTCTTATTTTACAGTTTCTGGTTAATAAAAATAGTCAAAAAGGAAGGTATATTACATATGGGCAGTGAAAGTCAGCTTCTAAAAACAGGTCCCAATGACTGCACAAAGAGGGCATAATCATCATTTTCTTTTACAGACATCTGTCCATATGTGGCATATTTCCTCTCTGAAGAAAGATCAAACCCCATAAAATGCATCATTTATATGCCACTCCCCATTATGAAACAGCATGGAGACCATTAATGAGAAGCAAAGGCTAAAGGAAGAGTTTCATGAGTCGGTTTCAGGCAGACAGTGGTGAAAATGCACAGCCCTTTGGGAACTGCACACATGAGAAAAGAACAAACATCAAGCCTGATTCTTGCTGCCCCCACCCTCACCCCCGTCCCTGCTTCCCCAGTTGCCACAACAGCTTGAGGTAGAGAATTTGTAAAACCCACATGGAGAGCTTTTTCCTCTGATTTTTTAATCTCAGAAGTCCAACAGTGCCGATGAAGGTAGCTGTGACATTTGCAATTTTCCATGCACCAGCCCATTCCATTTTCTTTCCTGGTGCTGCTTCCATGGTACAGTAAACCTCCAGCTCTAACAATAATTATAGCCAGAATAAAATGAGGAGAGTAATAGGAACAAAGCGTTGCTGTAATTGCCTTTTCATTATTTGCTAGCAGTTAGTTATTCAGTCACAGGGAAAAATTACACAGTAATTGGCTGAGAATGGGGAAGCAAATTCTGAATCCCACAACTATGATATTTTTACTTGTTGGGCTTTAGACCTTTTATTCATATTTTGATTAAACAGCTGGAGCATTAAACTGATATATGAATGTGTCCTTGGTCAAATTCCAATGTGTTTGTTTCTACTCCATTCAAAATGTTGAATTTAAAGTAGCGCTTACAGTAGACCTGTAAATACTGTAGTCTATTGACTTTCAAATAAATTCCTCCTCTTTACCCAGTTCATAAAGAAAGCACAGTGGGTGTAATAGCACAGACATCTTTTAACAAATCAGTTTTCATTTGGATGCTCTAAAAAGAAAAAACATGAAACCGCATGGTGCACTTTTTTCTGCATTCATATTTTCCTCTGATTTAACTTTATAAACCCAAGACCTTTATAAATGGACCATTAGAAAACATCTACTCTTCCTTCCTCCTACAAGTAGAAAAACTGAGACACAGAGGGAGGATAGAGATGTTCAGAGTCCCCAGCTCTCTGCTGTTCATTGGGACTGGAGACCAGGACCCTGACTCTATTCTATCAAAACTCTATTTTGTCTCCACGTTCCCCTGCAAGAGGGGAATTAGAAAAGTAAGACTTGGAAGACTTATGACTGCGTAGTTATCATCTCCACATGCACTTGCACAACCACACAGAAATACAAACTTTAATGGGTGCTACGTGTTGCTTGACTGTGGAACTCTGTTTAGGTGTTGTTTGCTCCATGCATATGATCTTGGTATGATCTCTATGGGTAAGCTCCATGGCTATGACCTGTTCTTGGGTCATTCTGGGTATCCAAAGACGTAGCCTGGGGCAATGTGTGCCATGATACCTTGGGAAATATTTGATGATGACAGAGAGTGAGAAGACTTCATTCTTATCATTGAAGCTTAGGGATCTTTTTACTCTAGGTGACATAAGTGTTATTTTGGTTCAGCAGGCAGAGTGTTTAGTTGTGTCCACATGGAAATTGCAGGAGAAGGAAATGTAGCTGAGAAAGTGCACTGTAAAGAACAAGTCTACTGGCTTGTGTGCCTATGTGTGTTTGTGTCTGTGTTGCGGTCTGATGATGAAAGATGGAAAAATTGCCACAGGGTCTTTCTTTAAAGATGGAGATTTTCTGTTTAGTAGATGGAAAGTGGCAGATCATATGCACATGGCCTTGAACTCATTTCAAGAAGTAGGTAAGAAATGCTCAAGACCATGACTCTCAGGAATTGGTTCTAAATAGTCCAAGGGGAACAAACAACAGGGATGGTTGGGAAAGGAATGGATGTAAATATATGACTAACACTGAGAGCCCATACATAAGCTTGGTGCTTCACACACGTGATCTCATTTAATTCTCATGGCATCTTTATGGGGCAAATCTTATTATCCCCATTTCATAGACATAGAGACTAATTCTTAGATTAAATGACCTGCTCAAGATCATAAGCTAGTAAGGGGCAGAGCCATGGATTAAAATCCAGAAGCTAAGATTTGACTGCTGAAGTCATTGGCAACCTTTAGCTCTTGCAAATAATTGGAATTTATGTAATTTCCCAAGTCAATCCACAAATCATTTACTTGATGCTTACCTCTGCAATGCACATGAGGATTCAAAGGTGAATTAAAAGTTCCTGTTCTCAAGAAGCTTACCATCTATCGGTGGAAATCATGAAACAAGCATGAATGGGTCAGTCCATGGAAGAGGTCATGCCTCTGACCACGGTAACTCAGCTTGGGTTCCCCCAGAAGCAGAAACCAAAAGATTCAAGTGAAACTAGTTTACTTGGGAGGTGATCCTGAGGAACATGGATACAGAGTAAGGAGATAAAAAAGGGCAGGAAGCCAACACAGGGTGTGTTGAAGGTTACCACTGAGGGCATGGGGGGCTCATTCCCCCTGGGAAACTCTAGGCAACAGCAAAGAACATGCCTCAGTGCTATACCAGCAAAAGGGTGAAGAAATCAGGGTATTTATTCCTAACGTCCTTTCCATCATTAGTCCAGGGCTGCTTCTGAGGGCATTAACTCTTAGTGTTTCCAGTTGACTCTGTGCATGGGCCCAGGGCACACCAGCAGCCAGGAAAAAGCACTCGCAGGTGTTCTCAGTGAGCATCCTTCCATGCCTGCAGGTGAGTATCAAAGGTGGGGTGCTGACAGTGGCTGCCCCAGTGGTGACAAAGTATGTCACAGAGGGGTGGCATTGCTGAGCAAGACTTCAAAGGTGAAGAAAATGGCATTCTAGAGCAAGGTGACCACCTGCATGGGAACATAACTCCTGACCATCCTTTTCTAAGGACTCCCCCCACCCTGTCCTGCCCTGCCCCAGGCTCTGTCCCAGAGGCAGAAATTGTCCGATATGCTAAATTCAATCCCAGTGGAATCATTCTCTTGCATACTATATTGTATTAGTCAGAGTTCTCCAGAGAGACTCAATAGGATATATTATAAATATATGAGGTGATTTATTAGGAGAATTTGCTCATGTGATTGTAAAGAGAAGTCCTAAAGGGCTCAAAACCAGGGAAGCCCAATGCCATCCTTGGTGTAAGTTCCAAAACCCAGAAGCTGAAGAGTCTTGAGCTCTGATGTCCATGGACAGGAGAGAAGAGTATCCCAGCTTCAGCAGATAGAGAAAGCGATTTGCCTCTTTTTTCCGTGTTGTGTTCTCTTTGGGTCCCCAGCGGATTGGACGGTTCCCTCCCACATTGAGGGTGGGTCTTTCCCACCCAGTCCACTCAGTCTCTCATGCTAATCTCTTCTGGAAACACCCTCACAGACACACCTAAAGAGATAGTTTTACCAGGTTTCTCCGGCATTGCTTAATCGAATCAAGTTGCCACCTAGAATTAACCTTCACAAGTCCACCCCTTGTCAACTTGGTGTCCATACTATCTCCTTAAATCATACTTAATCTTCAAATGGGACAATAATGTAATAGTTTTGCATAACATGATGCAAATATCCTGCATACAACCGAGAACACATTAGTCCCTTTCCCAGAAGAGGAGGTAAAGTCCTTAGATAATATTTATCCTTCTCCAGATATTGCATGACCTAAATGCAAATACTATGATGTAAAGTTAACAATATTTGAATACTGATATAAAATCAGTAAGCCTCATGGTACATGATAAAGAATAAGAACAAAAACAAAGATAATGCTAAATATATGTATACATAGAGATATATTCTTAGCACAATAGGGAGGACTATTGCAATCCTTGCTTCTGTGACTGGTCATGTGGCTGAAGCTCGTATTTATAAGCACTTTCCCCTACTAGCCATTCTGTATTCACTTTGTCTTCAGCGAGCGCCTCAGCTGGTCACGGTTCTTCATGCAGTGGAGGGACCCAAACCTTCATCCCTGAAGAGTCTGGGCCATTCGTAGTCTTGCCTGGATTTGGTTGTTGTACTTTTCTATTGACCTTAATCACAAGGCATGGTAATACTGAGAGACACCCTAAGGGATCTCCTGTATTCCCGACATAATCTCCAGTGTCTGCTTCCCCACTGCATGGCCACAGGCATCGTCTGTCCAGGAACAAGGAAAGAGAGTGTCATGGCCAAAATTGGGAGCTTTCAGGAGGAAGAAGAGGGCTTTTTAATGCAGTCGCCTGATTCAGGGTAAAACACTTTATCTCTTAGTCTTCAGTGGGATGGGTGGCAAAGTGAATCATGTTTATTTTTCTCACTAGACCAGCCACACTATTAGTAAGCTTCCTATTTGACTGTCGTCTCTAGGCAGAGAGGAAGCCCAAAACTCCTCCCACCTATGAGGCAGGGACCTAGAAACCCAGACACCTAAGTTTTTCCCTTAGGTTGATGTGGCAGATACTGGGGTTTAAGGATATGGAAAATATTGCGAGGGGTTGTAAGGCTGCATTGCAACTTAGAGGACAAAAAAGTACAGGAGGTGGGTGGGGTGCTGACATTGTCTGCCCCAGTGGTGACAAACAAAGCATGTCACAGAGAGGTGGTGACAAACAAAGCATGTCACAGGTGGAGCATGACTTCAAAGGTGAAGGAGCATTCTAGAGCAAGGTGACCACATGCATGGGAATATAACTACAGACCATCCTTTTCTAAAGACCCCCCCCCCCCCCCCGGCTCTGTCCCAGAGGCGGAAATTGTCCGAGATGCTAAATTCAACCCCAATGAAATCAGTCTCTTGCATACTATGTGAAGCCCATATTTTTGTCCTGGCATTCAAGGCTCTTTACAATCCAGCCCTAGCTCACATCTTGACACCTTCTTACCAGCCCATCTTGGGCTCCATTTCCTACCCATTGTCACCATTTTGTATTGTTGTCCCAAGTCCTGCCCTTGAGGCCCAGTCAGTCTTTCAGGGTCTCGGCCCCCAGCCCACCTCCTGTACTCAGGCTTTCCCAAGCAGCTCGTCTGTAGATCTTTCTTTCCCCCTGTGCCTGTGCTCCTGGCCTGACACTCTGATGCAGCCTTCATTCACTTCTAGCAATAAAAAGCTGTAATCCATTGCATACTTTTCCAAAACTCCCCAAACTCCAGAAACTCTAAGGGTTTTTTGTTTTTGTTTTCATTGGTTTGTTTCTTCTGCTTTTTTCCTTCTTATTAATTTTATATGGTAACAAAACCTGATCTAGACTGACATACACCTATTGATAGTTTTTATCTGATCTAAATATTCATATGTTTCATTGCATAAATATTCATGTATTTGGTTACAGAACGCAGCCCCAGCCCCTGCTGAGATTTTATATAAGAAATGATGTGTGTACCATATTTCTTTTCTACAAGCTGAACAGTTCTGAATTATGAAACACATATCTGGCCCAAAGGATTCAGATATGGGGTAGTGTGCCCGTAATAATAATTATAAGAATAACAACGTCAACAGCAATGGACACCGCTATAGTCCAAACCATTCTAAGTGCTTTACATATTTTATGCTTTTAATCCTCATGAGGACCTGATAAGGTAATATCCCTGTTTTCCTAATATCCCTTTAAAAAGGGAGATTCAGAGATGTTCTGTAACTTGTCCAAAGTCACACAGCTAGTAAGTGCTGGACCCAAGGCAGCCCAGCAGAGTCCAAGCTCTTACTGCTACACTCTGCTTTTTCTGAGTGCCCAGCCTTGAGGTTGTTCACAGCACTCAGCACGGACTCGTCATCTGACTTGTCCCTGGATGCTCTCTTGGGGAATCCTGTCTCCTTGTGATTGAGCTCCAAACCCCAGTCCTGCTCTGGCCCATTGAGTTGGTGCCAGGATTTGATCTCTCTGGGAGACAAGTTCCAGCAGCTTCTTGCCAACATTAGTGCTCCTCAACTCTTCTAACTCCACAGCTTCAGAGAGAGCAGCTTGCTTCTTGCAGCCCAGCCCTGAAACTAGCTGCTGAGTGAGCGCCAGATCTGTAGTCCCCCTTGGGTACCTCCTCTCAGCCCTCCAGCACACCATCCCAGCCTCTCCCCTGGCTTGCAGCCCACCTACCTTGCCTGTCCCTCTAAGGTTAGAGACCACATAGGTCTGTGTTCTGAGCACTATTCCAGGACCTTGAGCATAGTAGGACTGTAGTGACACATGGTGGCAATAATAAATGACTGAATGAGGAAGTCCAGGTCTAGGCTCCTTTGCTAGAGCAGACATGGCCTTGGTTTTTAAATTACTCTCACACTTGGCTTTGTAACAATCTGTAGCAAACACTTGCATAGTGCAAGAGCTAGGAATTGAATCCAAAAAAAATTGGACCCAGAGTCAGAGGTCTTAACTATGATGACAAGTGCTTGTTAACCTATTCTGTGTCAGTCACTGTGATATGCAAATTACGTGCTTTGTCTCTGTTGATACTCACAACAACCCAATGAGGAAAGTACTGTTACTGCATCCTTCTACTATATGAAGAAACTTAGGGACTGAGAGAGGGACTTGCCCACAGCCTCATACCTACTCTACCAGTCAAATATAACCACAGTAACTGTGTAAGAAGCCACTTCAAAACCCAGTAACTTAAGAAGACACCATTTATTCTTGCTTACACATCTGCTGGCTGGGGCAGGTTTCGTGATCTCATTTGGGCTCTAACAGGCTGCACATTGGGTTCTTGGCTCCACATGCTGCTCATCCCCTTTGGATCAGTCTGCCATGATTTTCTCATGGTAGTAGCAAAAGCACAAGAAGAAAAACATGATCACCCAAACATGGTTTAAACCTCTGATTGTATCATACCCACTAACATCCATTGGCCAATGGAAGTCACATGGCCGAGCCCAACATCAATAGGATAGGAAGTACACCTGACCCAGCGTGAGGCCATGGCAAATAGTATGGCCACACCCAACATCAATGAGGAGGAAGGTGCACGCCATCCCGGGACAGAAGGGAAATGGAAGGCAGAATAAATACCGCCCCACTAACTGGTAGAGCCAGAAGTCACCCAGGCCTTCCAAGCTCTAAAGCTATTATCTCAAACCTTCTCTTTGAGTAGTAACAAGTACCCACAGCAGGCACTTTGCTTGTATAGGAAGCACACTCTGTACAGTCTATTGTGGTATTTTTTGCCCTTGACCTTGAGTCAGAAGACATAAAGCAGTTCCTACAGCACATGGTACATGGTGGGATAACCTGAACAGAGGAGCAGAGCAGGTGGGTGTGGGCTCTGCCAGGCTGACACCCTCCCCTCTATGCACACGGCCCTGTCCTTGTGCTTCTCTCTGGCACTTGGACCTGTCATTAGAGGGTTAACTGCCTTGTCACCTCCTTACACGTGTTGCGGCCCTGAAATGCATCAACAAAGTCCAAAGCAAGTACGTTTGAATTCTTTGCCTGGCATACCTGTTTTCTTGCATTTACAAGGGATTGTTAGAAATTCCTAAATTTCAGCGCTGTGTTTTTACTGGAAGAGAGGAACGAATAGAAAAAGCTCCCAGTGGATTAATTTATTTGTATTTTGTTCTAGCTGCTGACATTTAGAAAAGGCTTGAAGATCTTATTAATGTTTGCTATTTTGATCTGCTTTATAAGATGATATATTAAACCACAGAATCCTGGAAAATAGACTTGTTATTTTCCTTTTCAGAGGTGCAAGGTCTGAAACTATTTTCTCAAGTGCCAGGATGGCTGGTCCTCAGCTCTGGTGAGATAGCACTGAGCACGGCACTCACCCTAGCAGACATTGAGAATAGATCCCAGCACTGCTGCCCGACAAGCCCAGTAATGGCACCAAGCCCAGAAATGACCTCTTGACAAGGACCTCTAGGCAGCCACTACCACTTCATCAGGGTTAATGCAACGTAGTCACCATCCTTGCTCTAAAACTTTTTAATTTTTAATATGCTGGTGAAATGACTTTATCCAAATCTTTATAGAGTTCTGATAAAGATACTGCCATCTTCTTTTGTTCCAGTTCCCATTCTGCCACTACTCGATTCAAAAATCCTCAATCTCTAAACCTTAGCTCCTTGGGTGTGGATCAAGACCATCCTCCATCTGACACTTCCACACCCCAAGACTAACATCCTTCTAATCCCTTTATCACCCCTTGCAGTAGGCAAAATTCTCATTTGGCTCCCTAGATCCCTGCCCCCTGGTGTATATGTCCCATATAGTACCCTCTGTTTGAGTGTAGGAGAACCCTACAAATATATTTAGGTTACTGATCAGTTGACTTGGAGCCAATCAAAAGAGAGTTATCCTGGATGGGCCTGACCTAATTATGTGAGGCTTTAAAAAGAAGAATTGAGTCCTTCCTGGACTCAGAGAGACTCTCCTGCTGGCTTGAAGAAGTAAGCTGCCATGTTGTGAGAGGGTCTTTGGAGGGGGCCACAAGGAAAGGACCTGAGGGTGGTCTCTAGTTGCTGAGAGTGGTCCCTGGTCAACAGCTAACAAGACAACAGGAACCTCAACTGTACAATGGCAAGAAACTAAATTGTGCCAACAACCACACATGCTTGGAGAAGAAGGTCTAGAAAGGAATACAGCCCAGCCGACAATTCAGCCCCGTGAAACCCTGAACAGAAAATTCAGCTAGGCCAAACCCAGACGTCTGATCCAAGGAAGCTGTGAGATAATTGTTATTTTAAGTCACTAGGTTCGTGTTCACTGGTTACGTAGCAATTGGAAACTAATACATCCCTATTCTCAAGCCACACTCAAATACTTGTTATTGACCATAGCCAGGCAAGTTTTCCTACCTCTGGAAAAACTTTGTTCATGCCTGAGCCCTTTCTCATCTCTGGACCTAAACCAAAACTCAAATGTTACCTCCTCCCTGAACCCTTTTCTTGGTAGGCCTAGACGTGCATTACTTTTTTTTTTTTTTTAATTCCATAGTTATTTTTCTTTGTTTTGGCCTTGTATTGTAAAATCATCTGGGTACGTGTCGTGTTTCTCCTATTAGGCTGTAGACTCCTTTGGGAGGAGTCAATGTCTGATTCATCATCTTTTTACCCCATTACCAAACTCTCACACTACCCAGCACACAACAGGTGGTTCATAAATGGTTACTATGTGAATGGGTCTCTGCAATGTTTATGTGAATTTACAATATGTATTTGACTAACTTTGTATTTAGGAGTTTTCCATCCTTAATAAATAATATTTTGATGATATTAAAAAGATTTTCCAAAAAATCCAATTAAAAAATTGGCAAAGGAAATAAATAGACATTTTTCAAAGGAAGACACACAAATGGCCGACAGGTACATGAAAAAATGCTCAGCATCACTAAACATCAGGGAAATGCAAGTCAAAATCATGTTGAGATATTATCTCATCCCAGTTAGACCAGCCATTAGTAAAAAGGCTGAGAATAATAAATGCTGGTGAGGATGCAGAGAAAGGGGAACCCTCCTACACTGTTGGTGGGACTGTAAATTAGCACAGCCATTATGGAAAACAGTATGGAGGTTCCTCAAACAATTACGGATAGAACTACCATATGATCCAGCAATCCCACTGCTGGGTATATATCCAAAGGAATGGAAATCATCAGGTTGAAGGGACACCTGCACTCCTGTGTTCATTGCAGCTCTATTTACAATGGCCAAAATATGGAACCAACCTAAGTGTCCATCAATAGATGACTGGGTAAGGAAAATGTGGTATATATGCACAATGGAATACCACTCAGCCACAAAAAAAGAATGAAATTCTGCCATTTGCAGCAACATGGATGAGTCTGGAGAAAATTATGTTAAGTGAAATAAGCCAGACAAGGAAAGAGAAATACCACATTCTCACTCATAACTGGACTCTAAGAAGGAAGAAAGGAAGGAAGGAAGGAAGGAAGGAAGGAAGGAAGGAAGGAAGGAAGGAAACCACAACAATGTGTTGAACTTTCAGAAGGAGAGAACAAACCTAAGGATATATATGGTAGGGAGGGAGGGAGGGGGTTTGGGAGTGACAGGTCAGGTAAAGGGCATAAAGAAAAATCACAATTTGTAATAATGAATATGCTAATAATAATAAAAATAACTTTAGAAAGGTTTTCATGACCGAGAACCAAATGGAGACTTTCATGCCCACATGCACACCCTCACTCTCCTCTCTCTCCTTCTATTTAATTCAATTCAGTGCCTAGCTATTGTGTGCTAGGTCTTGTGGTTGGTCCCTGCCTTCGATGAACTTAGAGTCTCAGGGGGGAAGAGTGACCAACCATCTTGGTTTGCCTGGGACCAAAGTGTTTCTCAGGATGTAGGACTTTCCGTGTGTGTGTGTGTGTGTGTGTGTGTGTGTGTGTGTGTGTGTGTGTGTGTGTGTGTAAGGCACAGGGGAGCAGTGACAGAGGGTGGGGAAATTTGGGGCAGGGATAATATCTGCAAAAATCAACTTGACAACATACAAGGAAGGAACTGCAATCACCTCTGTGTTAGAGCATCGAGATGAGACAGGGGTGGCAAGAAATGAGGCGTAGAGAGAGGCCAGACTGAATTGTTATGGGGAACGTGTAAGTCATGCTGGAGCTTGGGCTCATCTGGTAGGTGAAGGGGAACCACTGATTAGTATTAAACAAGGGCGTGATATGGGTCCATTTGTATTTTAGATGGCTCGTTTTGTTCCCTGGGTAAAGGATAGAACTGAGACACCCAAGACAGGTAGCAAGGTGCCAATGAGGAGGCTGTTGGACTTATCCGGGGAGAGGTGACAGTGGCCTGAATTAGACAGTTGCTGTGGAAATAGAGAGGAGTGCAGAGACATCAAGACCACAGACTCAGGAAGACTTGGTGATGGATTGGGTAAGGGGTTGGGTGGTGAGGAGAAGGGCAGGTCATGAATGAAGCCAAGGCCTCTGGCTTGCGCTCCTGAGGCAGCTGTGGTTCCAGGCTCAAGATGTGGCACAGAGGGAAATGCAGACATGGTGGGGCTGGGGGGTCGAGCTGTCAGGTGGGAGGCAGAGGGATGAGATTAGTTTGGTTTTCTGAGTTGAATTGGGGAAGCCTGTGGGGCCTGTGTCTTAGCAGGTCGCAGGAGTGAGGGCTAAAATATGCCAACTGGAGTGTCTGCCTAAGAGATCTTTGGAGACCTGGCTGAAGCCAGCCGTGGCGGAGGGGTGGGGACGAAGCAAGTCTGCAGTTGACCGGGGAGGGAATGGAGGTGTGGAAGTCTAGGTAGTGAGGCCAGCTCTTAAGGAACTTGGTTGTCAAGGCAAGGAGGGAGATAGGGCCATAGCACGAGGAGGATGTGTGGTCAAGTTGCCCTACAGACCACCTCGGTTAGATCTTTGGTCCCTTTGGAAAGATTGTTTGTAGGGTTGCGTGGTTCCTCTGGACTGAGAGATCTTAGAATCTGTCATTCATCTCTATGTGCCAAGTACTTCTTAGCATAATCCTAGCACAAAGCAGGTACTCAGTAACTGTGTGTGGGACACTAGATAAGAAAGCCTAATTACAGATACAAAATCGTAACCACTAGGAAATTTGCATTGAGGTTACTAGAGAACGAGATATAGTTTAGACAGAACTGCTGCCCTTCTAACATCAGTGATATCTTCCTCGTATAGTTTCAGGCCTTTGAAAAAAAAGAGGTAAAAGGGGCTGCTAATTGTAATCAATATCCATTTTCACAAGGCTTCTAATTTACAGTAATGTTTACAGTCTAGTAATGAACAATAATTAGAATCTTTGGTGAGGTCCATCATCTACTATAGAAAGTAAATATATACCAGCCATCGGTCACTGAAATAAAAGCCAGATTCATCTAAGAAATAAGTTTCGGGTAATGAGAAACTGCAGAAGAAATATTTGATGGAGGGTATGATGAAAAACAAAAGTTAGGCTCTTTATAAATTAAAGTTAAGAATCTAAGAGGATTGGTTACTTCTTACAAAACGGATGGAATTGGATTGAGGGGCACAGTCAGTGGCTCATCTGTGTTATGCCACCAGAAAAAAATGTCATTAGGCACATTATTTTTTATTTTTATTTTTTTTTGTCTTTTTCCGTGTCCGGCAACGGATCACAACCCTCAGTGTCGCCCCCGCACCGGACCGGGACCGGCAACGGGATCGCAACCCTCGGTGTTGCTCCCACGCCTCGCTCAGCCAGTGAGCGGGAACCGGTCTGTATGTGGGATCCGAACCCTCGGGCGGGAGCGCCGCCGCGCTTCCCAAGCGGCGCACTATCCAGTGCGCCACCGGGCCGGCCCCGATTAGGCACATTATTTACCTTTTCCCCACCACTCATTATCTGTTGCCAAAGTCAAGCCCAATGTCACCTAGAAACCTGGGCATCTGTTCCTCTATGGCATGGGTGCATCTCTTTGAGGCAGCGTGTCTGATGGGAAATGCCAGGTATAGATAGAATTCTCCTTACTCAAGGAAGAACAAACAGGGGAAAGCTTTACACATGGGGAAAACTACCAAAGAATATTCATTCCAAAGACCCAGAGAAGAAAAAAGCATCTGAAAATGATTTACTTCAAGAAACAGAAAATTAGAAAGCTATTTAGCATTCTCCATAGAATGCTAAAAGAGAAGGACATCTTTTTGATGAAGGTGCTGAAGACCATAGGGCAGATATAAATTGACAGCAGAATCTCATACAGTGAGAGAGAGCCAAGAATTAGAAACAAATTAAAAATGCAAAACAAAATTAAAATCTACATCAGAGACAAGAAAGGACAAAACTGACCAAAGAAAATCGAATGCGTGAAGTGATGAGGGACGTGAGCCCCTCTATCAGGACCGAGAGATTAAAGCAATGAGATAGTGTAGGAGATGGCCATGCACGTCCAACCTATGGAGTACACATAGTTCTGAGGAAGAACCAAGCAAACCTGGATAAAAGCAATAGCCGAAGAATAATTAGAGATAAATTTCCTGAGCTGAAAAGATCTGAGTTTGTAGATCTGAACAGCTCATCACATTTCAGTCAAAACCATAGAGGACAGGAACCCAAACTAGCCCACATCCTTATCTCAAAAAAATGAAGAACATCCATACAGAAAAAAGTCAGATTGTCTAAAATAGAATAAAATTCAGGAAGCCTCTAGATTCTTCTGGGTGAACCTAAATGCCATAACAACAAAGATAAACAGATATTTGCTGTGAAGATAAAGTGAAGGGGGTGATAAAGAACGATGACAGTTATTATGTCACAGGGGTCACAGAGGACCTCTCTGAGGAGGGGACACTAGAGAATAAATGGAAGAGCAAACCAAAGCTGTGGGAGCAACACATAAAGGACAAGAAGGGGGAGACGACTGAGATTAAGGAAGAGTTATGGAGCTAATATGGTTTAGTGGCGGGGAAGGGGACACAGGAGATGAATTTGGAGAGAGAGTCGTGGAGCTGATCATGTAGGGCCTTGAACTAGAATTTCAGGTTAGATTTTGTTTTAGACACAATGGGCAACTATTGTATGGATTTCGTTTAAGGGAATGATGTGACTGGACTTAACGTGTTGAAAAGATCACAACAGTGTTGACATGGAGAAGACAGGGATGGAGCAGGGTTGAATAGAAGTGGGGAGACCAGGCAGGAAAGCTACTGCAATAGCCCAGCTGACTAACAGGGCATCAGCTGTGGAGACGATCAAATGACCCTACTTGGGGTATATTTTTAAGGTATTTGCTGATGGATTTGGATGTCTGGTTTGACAGAAAGAGAGAACTCAAAGGTGACACCAAGTTTTGTGGCTTGAAAAATAGGTAAATGGAGGTGCCATTTTCTGAGATGGGGACACTGGGAAAAGAGCAAAGAACAGAAAATTCAGAGTTTCAGATTTGGACATGTTAAATTTTAGATGGCTATTAGATATACGTACTAGTAAGGGTGATACTAGTTACTATAACATAAATCCCCATATTTCTGTAGCTTAAAACAAGCTTATTTCTCACTCATGCAATAGACCAATGAGGGTATTTTTGTTTGATGAAGAGACTTCCATGTGATGACTCAAGGACCCAGGCTCCTTCCATCTTGTGGTTCTACCCTCCTCTAGGGCTACATTCCACTAACAGATGGCAAAGAGAAAGTGGGAAAGACGCATTGGAAAGAATTAGTTATATGGCCCCATTTAGATGCAAGGGGGCTGGCGGATGGGAAAGGTGGTCCCTGGCCAGGTAGCTACTTCCTAGAGACAAGTGCACTATGGAAGGAGTCATGTGGATCTTGGATGGTAGGTCATCTCTGCTTCAACATCCAAGTGAAAATGTTGATTGCCAGGTAGAATGCAAGTATGGTAGTCAGGGGCAAGATGGAGGTTGGAGATGTAAACTTGGGAGCCATGAGCATGAAGATGATATATAAAGCCAAGGAGAATGTATTAGATCATTAGGGTCAGGGTTGACAAAGTACAGGTCACAGCCAGCTGCTTTTTTTCTAAGAAAGTTGTACCGGAACACATTGTCTATGGCTGCCTTCATGCTATAACAGCACCACTCGCCTGAAGAAAGAGCTACTGATAGTTTCTTGAGTATCCTTCCAAAAAGTTTATCTATATATCCACCCATGCTCAAACGTATATGTGCATACACATACATATCAGTGGACAGTATTAGTATATACATTTATCTGGGGTGTATATGCATACCTTTTTCGGTTTCAAAAATGTGATCGCGGGGCTGGCCCGGTGGCGCACTGGATAAGTGCGCCGCTTGGGAAGCGCGGCGGCGCTCCCGCCTGAGGGTTCGGATCCCACATACAGACCGGTTCCCGCTCACTGGCTGAGCGAGGCGCGGGGGCAACACCGAGGGTTGTGATCCCGTTGCCGGTCCCCGGTCCGGTACGGGGGCAACACTGAGGGTTGCGATCCGTTGCTGGACATGGAAAAAGACAAAAAACAAAAAAAAAAAAAAAAATGTGATCGTACAATACATATTGTTTCATAACTTTTTTTTGCATTTAATATATTTTGGACATCTTCACATAACAATGTATATTAGTCTCTTCTTTCTATGTCTCTCTGTCTGTTTTTAGTAGCTGCCTAGTATCCTGTTGTATAAATTTATCATAAAACAACCCCCCCATTAATTGACAGATTATTTATGTATTTATTATATCCATTTTTTTACTCTTCCAATGCTTTAATGAACATCCTTATACATTATTTTTGAGCACTAATACAATACAAGGCTATCTGCAAGATAAAATTCCTAGAAAGTAAATGACTAAGTCAAAGGGCATATATATATTTTTTTCATTTTGATAGTTATTGACCAATTGCCCTCTGGAAAAGTTGGGCCAATATGCATTCCCACCAACATTATATGAAAGTGTTTATTAGTCTTATAACCATTTAAAATGTAAGAACGGATTGATTATGCTGACAGAGAAATATGTTTAAGAATGAGTAGGGTGGTCACTACATTATATATGTGACTTTGACTGATTTCTTTAGCATATGATCCATGCCATAAACTCTACTACGTTGTATTTATCTAACGCAAATCTCATCTGATTCAAAAAAGCCTTTTATAATACACTTTGTAAAAATCTGATTGGATTTAAGCAGTATTGCATGGCTCATACAAAATCATACTGATATATTACCTTACTTTGCCTTTCAATGTGACATATACAAGAAGTCATATTAAATATATATATCATGTGATAAATGAAATGTTTTCTATTTTAAAATGTTTACCATACTTCTTCCAGGTTCTATTGCAATGCAAATTTTGTATTATGGTTCTTATTGCATTTTTTCTTGCAGCTAGATCTTTATTAAAGTCAGTCAAATGTTGTGCTTTTCATGTTATAAATAGGCGTCATATTCATCTAATGCAACTACTCTAAAAATCAGATTAGTAATTAGCTGGACCAACTGATTGGTATGACTTCCTGGATGCAGCTCTTTCATGTTGAGCATTTACTTTGTGCTTGAAGGATTTGTTTGTGTGTTTCCTATGTGTGATGAGAGCTTTTCGATAATTAGCTCCTAAGGGATGTCGCAGTCCAATAGTTAAAGAATAATTACAGACTTATGAAAAGTGAAATGGCCTTAGCCTTTTGTTGTGGTGGTGGTTTAATTGTATGCAGCAAGTCCAGGAGGCGTCTCATTTCAAATTGTGATAGTGAAGATGTAGCTTTCATTAAAAAAAAAAAAAAAAAGTGAGTTTGGTAAAATGGCAAATTGGTATAATTTTAAAAACAAACAAGCAAATCACCCCATTAAAACAAGCCTTGTGTTATTTCATTAGTTCATAATTTTGATTACAAATTAAACTGTGGCAGAGTGAGAAGTTGTAAGGTTATAACTACAATGAGATAAAATTTCACATCAAAAGGCATCTACTGGGAGAGTGACATTGTAATGGGCTTAATTAGTGCCAACCACAAAAATGAAGAGTAGACTGACAGGCTAGTTCTTACAGATCATATAGTTTAGGGCTGAAATGAGAATTAAACACAATAAAAAGAATATATTTTCTTCAGTGCCTTTCCTGTTATTTTTGAAAAATTGGCTTTTTGGGGGAAAAAAAGTTTTAAGTCAAACTTTAAGATTATTTTACTGCATGAGATGCTACTTTATACAATAAAGTAATGTGTTAATCAACGTTGCTGCAATAATGCTGCATAAAAAAACACCCCAAAACTCAGTGTCTTAAAATAACAAGCATTTATTTGTCAGCCATGGGTCTGTGGGTTGGCTGCAACTTGACCTGTGGGTTGGACTCAAGTCTGCTCCACGTATCCTTTTTGGACCAATGGCTGCCCACAGCAGGTTCTTCTCACGGTGAATGGCACCAAGGCCGAGACAAAATGCACAAGGGCACGTAAGGTTTCTGCTAATCTGATGTCCATCGATCTTCCGTTCATCAAAGCAGGCCACATGGTGCAGCCCAAGGTCAAGGGGGTGGGAAAGTATGCTGTGCCCAGAATATAAGAAAAAAGGAAGGAAATATGTGCTAAACAATCATTCACATCATCACAGGGACATATGTTGATCATCATGGCTGAGATTATCTTCCCAGCAATAGCAGTTAAGATCCATGAACATTTTGATATTTTTCATTAGTCTGTGATTGCATCAGGACACACTTAAATTGGGAAATGCTAAAGAAAAGAAAATATGATGAGACCATTTCACTTGAGCACTGGAGGTGACAGGACATAGGAAAAAGCCATGCTTCTTGTGAAGTGGGGTTTGGGTCAATGGAAGTATGACGCCAACAGAGTTAAAGGAGCATCTTCCATCTGTTTACCTTTAGAATCTTCCAGGCCAAATGGTTTTATGTGAAAAGTAAACATGCTCTAAAAATGCTGGGACTTTACCTAAACTTGCATTGGACCCATGCAAAACCTGACTTGATTCAAAGCATCCTATGAGATTGCTTATCCCAGCACCAATAAAATAATCCGCATAGTTGAGGCAGCCTTGTTGAAGCCATGTACCTTGGAATGGTGAGCTAGGGTATGGTTTAGAAGGACAAATAAAATTGTAGAACTGCTTTGGTCAAGGGACATCACTGATTCCAGAATCACTGATCTGTTTTCTACTGTTCTGAGCAGTTCATGGAGGAATTCCCAGCTACTCTGTGTCCCCTCGTCAAACAACTGGAGGAGCTTAAAGGTGTCCTCTGTACAACCCTGTTTTGTCCATTACATGGAAGATGAGATCAAAAAAGAAAACTCCTTGCTCGTGAACCTCTTATTGGAAATTGCAATAGCCTCTTGGAAATGGTGAAAATATTGCTAGAAAAAAATTCACAGTATATGTGTATAGCAGACCCTGTTCCTGCCCTGCCTTTATCTCCCAGGACTCACCTTTTCCTGCATCCTGATGGCTTCTTGCTGTAAATATCTGAGGGTCTCTGCCTGAGTAGGCTCGGCCCATGCACCAGGCAGACCCAAAATGCTGGAAAAGTTGAATGAGCTCTTGGGAAAACTTTGAAGCACCTTCTGCACTGTCTCCCAGGATTCGCCAGCAGAACTGAGCCCGAGTGGCCCACAGCAGTAACACGCTTGATAATGCACCCTTTATTATCTTCTTCCCATTCCCTGACTCACTCACCCACTCACCTACAGGTGCTTCCTGGGATCACCTCCAAAACAAACTACTTGACTCAAAACTCCATGTCAGAAACTGTTTTGGGAAAAACCCAACCTAACACACTTTACACCTGCAAAGCCTGTATATAAAGAACTCCTATACATTATCTTAATTCAATGCTTTTTTTCACATGACTCTGCTAGTGTCAAAACACTCCGCCAAGGATGTTTATAGGCATCTAGTTAGCCGCAGGGAAGTCTCCGTGATATCAGAGCCAGGGTCCTGATTCCAGGAGCCTTGTCAGAAAAGGAAACAGACTAGGAAGGCTCTTTCTGATATTCTGAAGTCCTCTAGTTTGCAGGGCCGAGTCTGAATGCTGGTGTTTGATTGACCTTTGAGCAAAAGATGTGTCCATTCTAAAACAATCGGGAAGAGTTTCTTTATTTCTTGGCATTCTTTTTAGATTTTTTTTTTCCCCAAATGAACAGGATAAATCTTTTAATTCAAGACCCTGCCATCCCTGTTATGGAAGATGCTTCCAAAAAAACAGCTCTAAAGCCCTTTGGGTTTCATATGCTATTCTGGATGAGGGGATCCACGGTGGACAGTTTGTATATTTCCTTGATTTTAAGATACAATCTACTGTAAGATATGCTGTTACTTTAATAATGGCTCTAGTGGGGGAGGGGACACTGCCCACAGCAGATGGGCTCTAAGAGGACACTCTTTGTTCAGAAACTTTAACATGTGCATCTGAGAATGTAGGAATTACGGGGTGGAGCTTGGTCAGTGCTGCTGGAATGACCTCACAGGCACAGTTGACTGTGGCCAATCCTTGTCAGTTTGGGGGCAAGTACAAGTTCGTGGACAACTGGAAGGGCTATAGTGGCTTTTTGACATTTTCTTCTGGTCAGAGTCTTAAAACTAAACTGGGCAACCTTCTGGTGCCACAGAGAGTGTCAACAAGGCCGATTCTGCCACAGATGACCTCTCCAGCTTGACAAGGAACTGATGACGTAAAACTCACCCATTTGAAGTCTTGGGGGATTCTGGTGTTTCTCTGAATAGTCTCACCTGTGCCTGGCCAAGGGAACTGCAGGTCCCCATACTGTTCACTATTGTTTGTGTTTGTGAGTGGGCCGTGTCATCACTTGTCACTCTCAGATGCATGAGAAATGAAGTAGATGGGATGTCAAGGGCAACACGTTTTGCCTCGTTGAAGAGCAATCTGCAGATTTAACTTCTTAGTCAATCCAAACAAAAGAAACTTCCAGTGGAAATTTACTTTTGAGCAGAATTGAAGTTGATTTTTTGTATTATTTGTGCAATCTGTATCTATTTCCTTTTGAGGGAGAGGGAAGTAGCCATTCATTTTGAAAAAAAAAAAAAGAGTGAAAAAGAAAATTTTTATGAAGATCAATCTTATACTACGACTATATGAAAGGAATATCTTTCCAATGCAATAAATGAGTTATATGCACAACTTTTCATATATATGCATTTTTCTGAAGTTTGTGTTTCCTTTAGATTTTCAAATGGGTTCACAGCCTCAATTGTTTTATTTTTAATTACTGATTTAGTCAAACTTCTTTGGAGACTGAGGCTTGCAGGGGAGTTTAAGTGGTTGACCCCACTATGAATATATAGTAAGGCTTTTTGAAGTTGTTGAAAGAAATTTGTACTGTCTGGAAGATGAACGAGTTCCCCTTGCAGCTCTGACTTTACTATTAATTATCCTAATAATCCTCACTGCCGTTCTTATATAGTGGGGGGGGGGAAAGTCCACTATTCGGTCCCATCACAAATGCACGCTGAGTAAGCTGAGCTTAATAAGGTTTCACTGCATATGTCTTCTTTGTTTCTTTTGCATAAATCTCAATTACAATCTATTTCTTTGTAAACAGTGGATAATCTCACAGGAATGTTCTTTCCCTTGTTTCGGGATGACTTGCCTTTTCTGTCTGCAGTCTCCCTCCTCACTTCCACCCCCACTCCAAAAGTCTTAACATATTTCCTCTCCTTCAGAACCTATATAAATGTATGTTCCTTTGTGATGCTAAAAACTAAGCTTTGTTTTTCCAGGCTTTTAGGAGGGACACTTACCTTAATCCTCTTAGGTCTGCTCCCTTGAAGTGATAGCTTTTGGAAGTTTCAAGTTTCAAGGAGCAGGATCTCTTTGGTCCCGGTTGGGTTGACCTTTCCTGGGATTCCTGCCCTGTCACCCTTGTAAGGAGGAGCACTTGAGAAAGATTTTGGGCTCCCATTATTGCTCCATGCTTGGATATCTACCAATGATGCATTTAACTAAAAGAGGACTGGAGAGGAGGGGAGGGGAGGAGGAGAGAGGAGATTTAAATGACAATACCTTGTTTCTACTTTTCTAATATAATTATTTTCCTATATGTGGATGTCGAGGTATTTCTTTTTTTCCCCCCTTTTCTTTTTTCTCTTAAGGTTTTAGAGTCCCACTTATTTCATTAAAATACTGCATTTCCATTATTAGACTTGTGCATTTGATAACAAGCTACTGCCTTTCCGATGTGGCATTTAAAGTAGTTTGTAAGTCCCACGTAATTTCAGGTTACTGATCAACACACCGGTCCTCAGCAAGGTGACTTGATGAAGATTCTCATCTCCCAGAAGCATTGATTAAACACCTGGCACTGCCTATGAGGTAGTAAGAGGTGCACTTACTGAGGGAGAAAAATTCAGAGAGAGCCATTGTAAAGATTCATTTTGTTTTGTTTTAAAGACTCCCCTGGCTATTATTTGGGATTTAGTGAAACTCATTTGATACCCAATAACTGGTCTGTCTTCCAAGGATCTAAACCAATGTCTCTTGAAATAATGTTCAGAGACCTCCACCTGCATCACAATCATTAAGGGCAGCTTGTTCAAAATGTGAATTCTATGCCCCAGATTTGCTGAATTAGAATTTCTGGGAGTAGAGAACAGAAATCTGCATTTCTAAGAAAGCTCCCAGGTTGAAACTAAAGTTTGAGAACTGCTGCCTCTAGCTTCCCACCCCACCCCCGACTGGGTCGGCTTTGCACACATTCTAGAAATTCTGTCTAGTCCGTCTGTCCCTGCTCCTCTCCTAGACAGCAGTGTCTGAGAGACAGGAGGTGTTGTGAGCATCTGTTGGTTTTACCTGTTTGCAGGCATTGATTCTCCCACTTCTGGTAATGGGTCTCAGATATTCCTCTGGGGAACCATACTTCTACTCTTTATCATGTGTTCAGACAGCCACCCATAGAGGTGTGGGGACACCTCTAGGGGTGGACATGTGAGCCAGGTCTGGCCAATCAGAACATTCCATCCCGCTGGCCCCCATAATTGGTTCAGAGGTAGACACATGACAAAGCTTACACTATGAGACCCAACCTGGGGCTCTTGTTAGAGAATTTGAGAAAGAGGGACTGCTGGGAACAAGAACATAAGCCTGTAACTGCTAGGGAGGAGGCAGATCACCTTGCTTCCATGTGGACATGTTCTGCATAAAAGTGTCACCAACAATAGAGACATATGGAACTGAGACATGAAAAAGGGTGGCACGAGGTCCTGTTGACCCCATGTGAGCCCCCGAATTCAGACATATCTGAACACAAATCTGCCTCAAGAGTTTTCAGGTCACTAAGACAATATATCCCCTTTTCTGCTTCTGCCAGTTTGACTTGGTTTCTGACACTTCCCACAGGAGGAGCCCTGTTACAGAAAGGAAATGAAAATAACTGATCTCTTCTATGTTCACCATCGGTCTAGTTCAGACCAAACATTGAGTGTTAGGTGCAGGGCAGATCTTAGACCTATCAGTATTCAATAAAAACATGGTGGGCAAATGGTCTGGAAGCCCAAGGGTATGGATAATTTTTAAGTTGACTCCAAGAGTCTCAAATTAAGTAAAGGCATGGAATATTCTGTAAAATAGTACCGAACACATGCTATGTCAAGAATGAGTGGCCTTATAGGGACAATGGGACAGAATATTTGAATTAAAGTTTCATGCAAAATTCCAGACCATGGTCATAATACCTTCACCCCTGTTAACACATTCTCCCCAGACTCTGTAGCTTAGGGGTGACCCACAGCTGGTCTGGACCTTCCAAATCATGATCAGCCTAGATTTCTCATGCTATATTGGTGCCTACTTGAATTCATGGAAAAGAAATAAGCTGTAGTCATAAACATTGGAAGGAAATTTAATATATGATTCAGAGCAAGGATTTTGAAGTCAGTCAAACTGACCCCAAATGTTGACTCTATCAATTGCTAGCTGCCTAATTTGAACAAGTTGCTTAGAAATTTGTCTATAAAATGGAGATGATAATGATACCCTGTGCATAGGTAACTGAAAGAATTAAATGAGATAATATATGTAAAATGCTTAGCATAATGTCTGGCCCATAGTAATTGCCCAACTAACATTTGTTCCTCTTTTTTTTTTTTAATTGAAGCATAATGGGTTATACACATTAGTAGGGTACAAAGTTGACTATCAGTAGTTATGTGCAATATTGTGATGGTCAAATCAAGATAGTTAGCTTATTCATCATTACAATATGTAAGCATTCTCTGTGTCTGTTAACCAATTTCTCATTCATTACTTATCTCACTATACCTCTTTGACATTTATGTTTCACTTTTACCTTATGTTGATGTGTTTTGCAAGCACATCCCCATCTCTCCATCACCCACCCCTAAGCCCAAACTTTTTAATTTCTTTCATCATACATGTTTATGGGGTACAGCTTGTTGTTCCAATGCATGCATACCTTGTATAATAACCTAATCAGAATAGTCAGCATATCTACCACCTAAATACTTATCATTTCTTTGTAGTTATAACATTCAAGATCCTCTTTCCTGGCTATCTTGAAATATACAGTACAATATTAGTAGCTATTATCACCCTAGAGTACCAGAATTTATTCTTCCTAACTGCAACTTTGTAACTTTGTACCAGTCTACCAACTATTCCCCAGCACCACCCACCACCCACCCCCGCCAAACCCCCAGGCCCTTTCCCTGCCTCTGGTAACCACTATTCTCCTCTCTATTTCTCACTTTTATTCTCTCTGCCTCACTTATTTTTCTTAATTGACCTATGATAACTGTATATATTTATGGAGTATAATATGATAATTGGGCACATTCATACTGTGTGCAATGATCATATCAGGGTGTTTAGGATATCCATCACCTCAAACATTCGTCACTTCTCTATGTTAGGAACACTCAACATCCTCTTGACTAGGTATTGAATGATACACAGTACTTTGTTATTAACTGTAGTCCTCCTAGAATACTAGATCCCACTCTTCCTATCTCTCTACTATTATGTATCTATTGACCACCCTTGCCCCCCTCCCTCTCCCTCTTCTCCGCACCAGTCTCTAGTAACCACTATTCTACTCCCTTCTTCTATGAGATCAACCTTTTTAGCTTCCACACGAGTGAGGACATGCAGCATTTCTCTTTCTGTGCCTGACTTATTTCACCTAATATAATTTTTTCCAAGCTCATCCATGTTGTTGTGAATGGCAGAATTTCATTCTTTTCTATGGCTGAGTAGTATTCCACGGTGTATATATACCACATGTTCTTCATTCAATCATACATGGAAGGACATTTACATTGGTTCTAACTCTTTTAAGCCTAAACTTTTGAGCTCTTTGCAGTGGGTATGTCTGTTAGTCAACTGTGGTTGCCTTCAGGACTCTGGGCCTTAATTTACCTATCTAAAAATGGAGGCAGTTGGGGGGGTGGGTAGAAAGGGCATTGTTGGACTGGAAGCTCATTAATTTTTCTCCTTCTTCTAATGTTTCTTCTGTGATTTCAGCACTATAAGCACTAGGTAACCAACTAACTACAAGTTCCTAAGAAAACACCTCAATTTTGTATTGCTGTTTTTGTCAAGGTCCTTAAATATATCTTTTTTTTTTTTTTTTTTTGCCTGCATAAGGAACCATAGATGTGACTCTATATACATGAATTTGGCCAAGAATCAGAATGACTTCTACTGTATACTTTCTAGTTTTACTACAAATGCTATCAACTGGTAAGAATGTTCTTTTGAAGCTTCCAACCTAGGAGATAAATGGCATTTTTAAAATACCCGAAGATTTCCTCTATTTTTTTCATTTCTTTGATGCATGTAATTCTTTTGACTTCAACCCAATTCTCATCTTTTGGCAAATGACCAACTCACAGATTCCAAGCAATATTCAGAATGTATTCAGCTAAAACAAATCAAGTCAGACAGTTGTCACAGAAGCATTTAACCAAAATTACTTCAACATTTTAACAATGCTTGATGTTTTCAGGGATGTCTTTGAAGTACTGAGCTCCCAAAATATTTAGTGTTAACAGTTTTAGACAGGTGTTTTGCCAAAGACATGTAAAGATGTGTTGAGTGAAGATTATTATTTTGCAGCGAGTTTAGCCTCTGGAAAAAATATTTATGTCTTAATTGGATGGAATTCCACCTGTCATTTTATCACACACTTTGCTTACGGTCCATTTTGTTTAGAGTCCAAGAAAAATGAAAGTCCTTTAGTTGTGAGAATTAATGTGACACATGTTTGGGCTTTGTGGAATCACCACATTTGTTTGGTGATAATTACAAGAGAGTGTTTTAGGAGCTTGAAAACTAGAGTTTGCAATTAGAATATACAAAATTGGGTGTGAAAGGAAAAGCTTAAGAAAGAAAGAAAGAAAATGACAAAAAAAAAAAATGTTGCAAAGCCTCTTTTATAGCAAACCAAAGTTACAGAACTGAAAAATCACTTAATTAAAACTCAAATAGAGAAAGACAATCATTCTATTTTTAGGGGTGTCTATCCATTTTAGGAAGTAGTTTTCTTAGTGTCTGGCACCTCTCAAAAAGAGGTGGCTTCCTACCTTTCTCTCCTCACTTTCTCCTTCTTCCACATCATCATCTTTTCCCCTAGAAGCTTTTTGGTTATTTACAATATGATTTCAACAAGGACTACTGAGGATAGAAAACAACTCAGAATCAGTCTTTAGATCCGAGCAAGGAAAAGAAGTTCTCCAGGTGAGTGTGGCGGATGATGAGTTAAGTCATTGGCTCCGTTACTTGAGAGGAACGAATTTGGTCCACAACTTAGTGGGCTCTGGGAGGCCATGCACATATATGATACATTCCATTTAAGGCCCAGCTGTGTATTGAATGTGTCAGCTTTGGGAGGATCTCAGTTGGCCCCATTGTCACCTTAGAGATGGGGCCCTGGGGGGGGGGAGAATATGGTCATAGGTGAGGTGTTCAGAGGTGGGGGACAAGAGACTGTTTGTTGGAGGCACCATTTGAACCTTGCCTCCGAGTGGTGATATCAAAAAACCTAAACAGTAAAAGGTTCAATTCAAATCGAAGAGCAAAATCCCACTCTAGTAAGGTGGGATCTGAGGAAACAGAGTGAAAGACAAACCCCAGTAGAGAAACTGATTCAGAGATTCATGAGGCATCACAATGCACACCTGTCCCACCCTGCTGCAGTCCATATGGCCCAGTCCTTCTCAGATCATCCCTGAATCTTGATAAGGAGAAGTTGTCACTCACTGGATCTCATCTTGGGGTGGAAGGCTTTTCCAGTAGTGAAAATACTTGGTGTTCTTGGCGTAGAAATTGAGACTCTGGGGGCCCTTGGAGGAGGTGGAGGAGCTCTGAGAGAGATGGGAAGGGTATTTAGCATGGGGGTCAGTGGGGAAAAGCAGATCCATGGAGCTGGTGAGATGCTGTGGGTGATAATACAACTGTCCCACATACCCCAACCCAAAATCTTCAGTAAATCTCTTAGACTCCCTGGTGAAGGTGCTGGCTGTGCCTCCTGTCCATGCTGAAGTGGGGGAGCAGCTTGTGCAGCCACAGGTATATGGAGGTAGAGGAGTGAAGTGAGCCAGGGGCACTCACAGGCGTCAAGGCATAGTTGACCCAGACCACGAGATTGAAGTTCAAGACCAGCCAATCCTGAGGACCAGGGCTCCCAACAGACTGTGGTTGACACATGGTCATCATAAGGATCAAGATAAGGGAGCCACCCCTGTACCCCTTTTTACTAGAGAATGAGCCTCCAGTTTCTTCTTGAGTTGGGTAACATTTTTCTCAATCTCCTTCCTCATTCTCTGGTCTCTCAGGCTGTAGTGTCCTTTATTGTCCCATCTTCTTGGATTTTATCATGCCTGGCACTTGTTTTGATCAAGGTCATAGTCCGGTCTTTGTTTTGTCTAGTGCCTCCGCTAGGCCTTGGTGCCCACTGCTAGAATTATTCACAATTGCCCCTTTGAATTGGCTACCTTGGGTCTATAATCAATGACTTTTTATTCCCTCAAATAAAAAATACTCATGAGGTAAACCAACGTTATAACCCATTATGTTAGTTGAATTTGTAATATGCATGCTACACATATATCCTGAAACTTTTCCTCAATACGTATAGTTTTAACTTACCAATGTCTCTTCACCATTGATCTTACCTTGGTGTAAGGGAGGGAACTTGAATAGCAGGGGATGGGTGAATAAAGGCGAGGCAGGGATACCAGTGCCCACCATGGACTGCTTCTTGCTTCCGTTGACCATGACAGGTGGAAACACATTTGAGTAGAAGCCCAGAGGCTCAAACACAAACCCGGTCTAGCCACACTGCCTTCACCTCCAGCAGCAGTGTGGGAATGTGTCAGATCGTAGTTCCAAGCGTGGGCTACGGAGAGAAGTCCGAGATCTGGATCTGAATCCTATCTGTCCATTTTCCTAGCCAAGAAACCTGGGCCTTGGAAAGACACTTAACCTCTCTAAGCTTCGTTGTCTTCATGTGTATGACTGTAGAAATAACAACACTAAGCTCATAGGATCATTATAAGAGACATAAAGTGCATAAAGTGACTAGAATAGTGTTGGATGCTTAATAAGCACTTAAAATGGTAGCAGTTATTATTATTGTTGTTGCTATTTTATTGTCAGTAGAGAGAAGCAAAATGTGATAGAACTGATTCTTTAGTTACACATAAAATATAGGTACAGATAAGGTAAGCAAATTGGGACACAGTAACTCTATAAACATAGTTATTAAGTGGCATGGTACACCAAGTATCTTACAAATATCTTTGAATCCTTATTTAATAGAAGATGAACTTGAAAGACTCGAAAGAACTATGTCAGGGGAAATATTCACAATGCAGCTTCCAGGAGCCTCAGCCAGCAGCAGTTAATGCTGGACACTTTGATTTGCTCCCGACAATGTTTAGCAATATTCTAAGGATGCTCTAATTCTCTCTCATGTCACCAGCAGTTCTAAGGAACAGGCATTTCTGATGATTGGGTTTCCTGGTAATTGGTAGCATTTACCCCTTGTTCTTGCAGGCAACCCAGCATCCCAAACTCTCAGAATGCTAAATAATAAAACATAGTAATGTCAGGCCTGGAGATCGTCTTGCTGATATTAATATTTTTGGGCTTCATTCAGCAGACAAATTGTTTTGCTGGATAAGCCGTACTGTGCAGTACATTTATCTAGAGAAAGTATGGGAGGAGGAGGCACAGAGAATGTTCTGGGACACTCAGTTTTTTTCTTAAAATGATAGTCTCAAAACTAAACTGTTAGCCCATTGTCATGACAGTATTTGTGAAGAAACCTTACTGGATGTTAGTGCTGGAGAAAGCTAGAAGGATCCACTCTTCCAACTGTGGTATTTTACTGTGACCCAGATATGAGCCAAAATATCCTGTCTCTGTAAGAACCAGAAGAAATTGGCATGATCCCATCCCAAGCATGGCGAGAGCTCCATAACCCTCCTAATCACTCAGGGAATTCTGGAGGGAAGGGAGGGGCTGATGCGTTTGTTTTGTGTTATTTGCTTATTGATCTTTTCGTCCATTTGACTGTGGTTTCAGTTTAGTTAGTTCTATTCCATGGATTCCCTCACCGTACTTCAATGCTAGCCTTATCCCACAATGCTCCAGCTCAGCTTTAGTACTTAAACTTCTCAATTTCAACATGAAAACCCACTCACATAAACCCTCCATGTGCATAGAAGACTTTGCGAAAGTTTGAGAGAAGAGACGGAGGGTGTTTGCATCACAGAAGAGCAGCCTCATTCAAAGTAAACATCAGATATTCCCGTGCTTAACAGTATTTGTTGCAGGACTTGGTAACCTCCTCTGCCCTTGCTTCAATTCCTTCAGCATTTTTTTGTAGAGGACTAGGAAACTAGACCAGATCACTTTGAAATTACCATGAAAACTCAGATGGGCTGCCGCTCTCCCCCCAGTCTTTGAGATGGATTGATGTATTGCATTCTTCCAGGTATACTTCAAATAGGTAAACAAGGTCCAGAGACATGAAATCATTTGTGCAGATAAATGACAGAGCTAGGACCCCAATATATGAGGATACTTCAAAAAGTTCACGGAAGGATTAGAATTATCTTTTAATTCTATTTTTCCATGAACTTCTTGAAGTACCCTCATACAGCCAGGTCTACCATACACATACAGCTTAGTTATTGAGCCCTGTTATTACCACACACATTTCCATAAACATGTCACAGAGCCCCTCCTATCCCCAATTCTCAAGTAGTTCAGTGTTTTACCCCCTCAGCACTAAAATCTTAGTGAACAGAGCTAAGTCTTCCTTGGTACATCAGAAGGACTTGAGACTCTTACTTTTCTTCCAGGACATTATCACAGACTTCAATGACACCAAATTTTGAGGTCCTGCGAAGAATGAGAAGCCACACTGGGCTCATGGGGGAAGCAGAAATGGAGGCACCACAGGCACTGTGGGAACTTCATGGGGAACTTCAAAGCAAGGCTGGCGATTCCACTCCACAGATCCACACTGGGCCCTCGCAGGCTCTGGGGAGGTGATGAAGTCCAAGAAGATATGGCCCTTGCCCTCATGGGGCTACAGCAGTTTAGTTATGGGTGCTACAGCGTCAGAACCAGAAGTTGGCATGCATTTTCTGATGAGCTCAAAGGTGTTTATGGTGATGGGGTAACACAATGTGGAAACTGGGCACCATCCCAGAGACAGGGCAACCACTCATCTAGGCACTGGGCAGTGATGTTCCCAAGCCCTGACACAGCTCTGCCTACGTCTCACCAAGTTCCCTTTGACTCCACTGCTACCAGTCCTTGATCTTCCCATTCTTTCTTTGGTTGGCCTCAGGCCTTTCTCAAATCCTAGCCCCTGAGTCTGGATGATACGTTGCCTGCTTTGGTCAACCCTGCTTCTCCTGGCTGATTTCTACTCAGTGCTCACCTGGACTCTCAAAAATCCCTTCCGCATCATGGTCTTCCCTGAGCATTCCTCCTCCCACCTGCTCTGCCAGCTGTCTCTCTCTCCTTTTAATTTGCTCCTACTGCACTTAACTTCTCCTTCAATCATAACTATAGTTATTAATAGTGTGATTTTTAAATTTTTACATCTACTAGAAAAATATCATGTATGGTTTTTGGTTGTCTTCTTATCCCTGGCACCAAATACAGGGCCTAGTACATGGTAGATAAATACTCAATAAATAGCTGTCAAATGAAAGTTGGATGAGCTAAGGGCAAGGAGAGATGCATTCTAAATGGATACTCCTAAGAGAACTGTGTGGAGATGGCAATAGCAAAACTGCATGTTGAAAGAGGGTGTATCCGCTGGTGTTCATGGTTGTGAGCAACAGAAATGGGCAGAAGCTAACTCTAAAAGAAAAGGAATTTGGCTGAAGCATCCATGGAGAGCTTGAGAACCAGGAGTAAAAAGTGGGATTGAACCAAGGGAGATCCAGCAGTGAGGGACATGACCAAGTTCACTCCAGGAATCTTGGGACATCCCAGGTGCATCCCTCTGCTGGACTCTCCCGGGTGGCACTGCTGGATCTCAGCGCTGTTGCTGTATGCTCAATGCGGTTCTTGGCTGTCCTGCATTTTTAATTCACTCCTGCAAAAATCCAGGTCCAGATGGAGGGTTTGACTGGGCAATCTGGGTGCATGCATGCTCTCAGGAAGTGGAAGAGGGAGTATCTTGCCCTTTTAGCTTTTGTAGTGGGTTGAGCACCTTCCCCACCAATGCTCATAAGATGAGGAATTCTCCCCAAACAGGTAGTCTCTTTGGATGTTGAGAAGACAACTTTAAAACAAATAAAGACAAATGGCAGTTTAGACAGCTAGGAGTTGGAAAGAGAGATATGGTGAGGAAGGGAATTCTAGCAGCGTTAACAGCTCGAGTATAGGCATAGAGGCAGAAAAGTGAAAAATATGTTCAGGACTGGATGGTGGGAGGAAATACAAACAGTGATGAGACTGCAGAGGTGAGTGGGTTTCATATGATCAAGGACATTAAATTCTAGTTGAGAAGTCTAGCCAGTCCAGCTATTCTTTGGAACCTCAGTATGTAAATCGAACCAAAGCATAGAATGTTGGATATAAATTTAGAGCATGTGGAAAAGCCCAGCATTTGTTCTTAGCTCTTCCATTCCCATATAAGCTACTACTTTAAAAGTTGAAAGACATGCTGGAACACAAAAGATGTCTATAAAATGAAGACAGGACTTGAAAGAGGGTTTCGTTGCTTCAGGGACTCTGGGTGGGAATTTTTGTTGGCTTGAAACTTTTACGGACACAAAGGCATTTCGATGCCTGTTTATTTGAGCAAATTTTGGAGAAATTCTCTAAGATGTGATACATTCATTGCCAAGCTTCTAGACTGGGTCCCTTTCATGGACCCATCGAAATGACTTTGAGTCCTTTTACACAGTGAATGAAATTTGGGTGGGTCACTTTCTGCTGCTGCGACCTGTGGTGGAGGGGGGTGGGTGCTGCTGATGCCTATCAGCGAGGGGACTTATCCTCTCCCTACATGGCAGCCTTTTGTGTGCTCGGAGGAGAGGGAGCTTCAAGCACAGGGACAAGGTGTGGCTGATGGGGCCCGATAAACCCCACACAAAAAGCCCACTGTAGTGCTGAAAGGGTCTCCAATGTAGCTCTTTAATTTCCTCGCTTGGAAATGTTTCTCCTCTTTTCATCCCCAGCCTTTATCTTAACTTCTAATCGGCGCAAAGCGGCAGCCTTTCAAATAGAACAAATAGGCTCCTCTGCTTGTGACAAGATGTACCTCATTTTCTCAGCAAGCCTTCAGCAAGGTCACACCTTTTTAATTTATTTTCTGTAAGAAAAATCTAGTTGCTGGATAGACAAGGGCCAGATCTCGCTAGAGGTCATTTCTCGAGCTAGTCATAAAGTGGAATGGGATTAGAGACGTTTAATATCCTCGCCCTCACCTTCCTGCCCATCAGCAGCACTTAGGGAGCACACAGGAGCTGGCCTCGGTGGCAGAGATACTCACCATGGGTTGCTCTGCCCTCTTCCTGTGCTGGGGTTGCCCGCTCACATTTATTTGTATTTCAAACATTGCTTTTACTCTCCAAAATGTACGTACTTAAAATTTTTAATGAAAAAAGCATCAAACAGTGTGTGTTTAACCTTTTCTTATATAAAGGAAGGGACAGAAGATAGTTTGCTTTTCATTTATTTGAGCTCTTCATTTATTTACCTTGCCCACCACCTCAATGTTGGAATTTTTTTCATATAATTTTTTTCAGGTCATGTAAAAGGTGAGTCACTCCGAGTAAAGTTTCATCACATTTCGTAAGTTTTCGTTATTGGATAATTTACTGAAACATCCAGCCAACTCCTTTTTTATTCCCCTAATTCTTTTTGTTTTATACTAAGTAACTTTCTTGTTTTGATTAGAAAAATAGTTACCATGTATATTCATATGTGTACATATATAGAAAAATGTCTAGAAGTATATATTCTAAACCTTCACAGCAATTCCTCCTGGGGAGGTGAATACGGAGAGTAGGGATAGAGGGACTCTATATATTAATCCATGACTTGAATACTTTATCATGATAATGCATTTATGTTTAAAATTTTAAAGAGAAAATAAACAAAAATACCTCTTTTTTTGGTAGAGAACTAAAAGCATCCTAGAAAAGATAACAAATAAATAAAAGTCACCTATAAGCTTACCTTCCAGCAAAAAATTGACGACATTTTGTACTTCTTTCCACACTTTAACCCTGTATATTTATCTAATCCTCTATTCCTTCCACTGCATTATATGGTGGGAATTTCTCATTTTATTAACTATTCTTTTTTAAAAGTATACTCAGTGATGGCTGGTATGCCATTATATATGCATACCTAATGTATTTAGACATTTAAAACCTGCTTGCTGTCAATGTGCAACAAAGATCCTTATATATACACATTTGTGTATATCTCAGATATTTTCTTAGGCTGGAGAAAATTTCTAGGATTGAAGTTACTAGTTCAAAGTAGAGAACAAATCCACAACTATTGACTGATACATTTTGCCAAATTATACTCCAGAAAGACTACATGCATTTAAATTACTACCAGCAGTATTTCAAATTGTCTATTATAATTTTTTCTTTTTTGCTGACTCTCCAAATTTGATAAAAAGGAAATAGTGACTAATTGTTTTACTTTGTATTTTTAAAATTATTAATGATGTTAAACATTTATCATTCATTTATTGGTTGTTGATATTTCTTCTCTTGTGATTGGGCTGTTTGGATTGTTAGAGCATTTGTTTAAGAGGGTTTTATTTTTACTTACTGATTTGTAAACACTCTTTATAGTTGAAACATATTAACCCTTTGTATATAAGATATTTTGCATTCTACCTAATTTGACATCAACCATTTGATTTTAATTATTTAAAACTATCATTATATTTCTTCCATGTTTATGCATTCACACCTACCACTCAAGTCCTTCATGGTATTTTTATTTGTGTTTAGGCTTAGAAAGGTTTTTTCACCCTGAAAATGAGCTAACTATTTAATATTCTATTCAGGTATTTATCCATTCCTTTTTTTTTACATGTAACTCTGTATTATTTAGAATTTATTTTTTATATAGTATAAGATAGAAATCAATTTCTATTTTTCTAAATAGCTAACCAGTTGCCCTAAAACTGTTTTTGCATTTATTTTCCCAAGGATTTGAAATTCTACAATCCTGTGTCCTGTTGCATTGATGTCTGTCTATTCTTGTGTCAATAACACAGTAGTTTGATAATCATAGTTTTATGTTTTCATATTTATCACTACATTGTTCTTTATTTTTTTCACAATACCTTTAATAATCTTGCTCATCTGATTTTCAGATAAATTTAAATTTTTTCTTGTCATTTAATGCCACTAAACATTTAGTACTTACCCAATAAATGTTTTGACTGTGCAAATGAATAAATTAATTTGATTGGAATTGAATTAAACCTATATAACTGGAAAATATTAACATCTTTGCAATATTAATTTTCTCATCCATGGACATGGTATGTCACTCATTTATCTTTTTTAAATTGTTCCTCAATAATGTTTATATATATATTTTAAATAGGCCTTAAATTTTTTTATTAAATTTATCCATGTATTTCCATTTGTATTGCTATAGTAAATTGAATGATAACTTACTTTTAAGATGACATAAATCAAATTGTATTTAGAAAAATTTATTTTAAAATACTTGATATCAGTAGATAGAAATACAAGGTGCTTCATGATCACTCTCATTATTGCCACTAGGAGTATATGTTAGAATAACCTTTATAAAAAATAACTTCTTCATTCATTTATTCTTCAATAAATAAATTATTCAATTATCAATTAACAAATATTTATTGAGCATCTACTATGTGCCACACTGATGATACAATGATGAATGAAAGCAGACACGGCTTCTTTCCTAATAGAATTAATCCTCTAGTGGAGAGACTTCCACAAACAGTAAAAGTATAACAGTGAAAAGTCCTATGAGAATTGGCTTTGTCAGAGAGGTCAGAGAAACCTTCTCTAGGGAAGAGATGCTGGACTGAAGAAGAAATAGGTGTCAACTATAGAAGAAGGAGGTAAAAAAGGTGTTCCAGGCAGAAGAAATAGTACATTCAAAGGCCCTGTGACTAGAGGCAGCATTATACATTTGAGTTACTGAATAAAAAATAAAATAAAACAATGTGGCTAAAGGGCAGAGAGCAAGAGGAGGCATGAAGGGAAGGAGGTTGGTGAGAAGGGTCAGGTGGAACCATGGGGGCCTGGTAAGCCATGCTAAGAATTTATTCCCAGAGGAACGGGAAGAGTTTTAAGAACTCTTTTAAGAGTAATTAATGTTTTATTTGTTTTTCAAAATGATGGCTCTGGCTGCAATTAGGGAGGAAACTTCGAAAGAGGCAAGAAGGATTGAGGATAGATAAAAGTGAAGGCTACTACAACAGTTCAGCAGAGAAATAAAGGTAGAAGTAGACTAGAGAGGTTCTGGTGGAGAAAGAGAGAAGCAGATGGATTCGAGAGATAGTTAAGATGCACAATTCACAGGACTTCATGGTAGATTAGTCACAGGAAATTAGGAAGAAGGATCCACTTCCAGGTACAGGTTTGGATAAGAGGAGATTTGTTGATGTTATTCACTAAGATAGGGCACATCAGAAGAGAACCGGGTTTGGTAGGAAAGAGCCGCAGTTTGGTTTTGGATATGGGAATTTTGAAATGTCGTTGTGACATCCAAGTAGTCACATGCAAGTAGGAAGTTGGATCTGCAGGTTTGAAGTTCTGGCTAGAGAGCTGAGCTGTTAATTCACACTTATGAGTCATCTACAAATAGAGGAGAAATAAATAACTAATTACGTTGAGTAGCATTAAACTTTGAGGAATATTACTATTTGCAGTTTGTGAAACAGTAATGATATCCTACTATTTAATAGGCAGGATTGGACTTTGGACTTTCTAATTCATTTATTGGACTGTTTTTCTGGCACAGAAAAATTAAAGAAACAGAAAATTAAAGCTAGACTTTGCCCAGAGAGCATGGAATATAAGGGAACTATGCACAGGACTGAGCCTGAATGTCTGGGCAGAAGATGTCGAGCCTGCAAAGGAGAGAGAAAGATAGAAGAAGAGATAGAAAGAGTGGCCAGAGTGAGTGTTAAGAAGGCAAGAAGTATCTCAATTACATCCATGGCCAACTGATTTTTAATAAGGGTGCCGAGACCATTCAATGGGAAAAATTCTCTCTTTAAAAAATGATGCTGGGACAATTGAAAATCTACCTTCATAAGAATGAAGTTGAACCTCTACTTCATACCATACAGGAAAATTAACTCAAAATGGATCAACAACCTAAATATGAAAGCTAAAACAACAAAAGTCTTAGAAGAAAGTGTAAGGGTAAATCCAAACAGGTTTGGCAATGGATTCTTAGATAGGACACCAAAAGCACAGACAACAAAATAAATTAGACTTCATCAAAATTTAAAACTTTTGTTTATCAAAGAACATTACCAAGAAAGTGAAAAGACAGTCTACAGAATGGGATAAAACATTTGCTGATCATATGGGAGTATTTGATAAGCATCTAGTATACAGACTATAAAAAGAACTCTAACAACAACAGAAAGACAAATGACTCAATTAAAAAATGGGCAAAGGGGGGCTGGCCAGTTAGCTCAGTTGGTTACAGGTGGTGTTATAACCCCAAGGTATAGATCCCCGTACCAGCCAGCTGCCAAAAAAAAAAAAAAAAAAAAAAAAAAAATGGGCAAAGGACTTGGTAGGTATTTCTCCAGAGAAGATGTACAAATGGCCAATAAGCAGATGAAAGATGCTTTCAACACCATCAGTCATTAGAGAAATTAGAGAAATGACGAATTAGTCCTTAGTCATTAGCGAGATGCAAATTAAAAACCACAATGAGATACAACTTCACACCCACTGGGATAGCTACAGTCAAAACAGAAAATATCAAGTGTTGATGAGAATGTGGAGAAACTGGAACTCTTGGACATTTCTGGGGAGAATGTAAAATGATTCAGTCCCTATGGAAAGCAGTTTGTCAGTGCCTCAAAAAGTTAAACAGAGAATTATCATATCACCCCACAATGGCACTCCTAGGTTTATACCCCAAAGAATTGAAAACAGGTATTTAAACAGGGACACATGCATGTACATCATGTTTGTTGCAGCACTATTCACAACAGCCAAAGGATGGAAACAGCCCAAATGTCTATCAACAGATGAATGGAAAAATTGTGGTATATCTGTACAATGGACTATTATTCAGGCTGTAATAAGGGATAGAATACAGATACATGCTACAACATGGCTGAATCTCCAGAACATTAAGCTGAGTGAAAGAAACCAGACACAAAAGGTTACATATTGTATGATTCTCTTTATATGAAATATATACAGTAGATAAATCTATAGAAAGAGAGGACAAATTGGTGGTTTCCAGGGACTGGGGAGAGTGGGGAATGGAGATAAACTGCTTAATGAGTAAGGGGTTTTACTTTGGAGTGATGGAAATGTTTTGAAACAAGATAGAAGTGTTAGTGTCACAACATTGTGAATGTACTCAACATGACTGAATCACTTTAAAATGGTTAATTTTATGTTATGTGAATTTCACCTCAATAATTTTTTAAAGAAAAAGTCGTAGGAGGGAGGGGCATGGCCCTCAGCATCAAGTATTCTGAAGAGGTCAAGAGGGACAAGTACTGGACCGAGTCCACAATACGTAACAACACGAAGGTCACTGATGACCTTGACAAAAGTTACTTTGGTGGAATGATGGACGCAGCAGTCAGTTTGCAGCATGTTAATGAGGTACTTGGAGGTGAAGAGATGAAGACATTAAGTTCAGACAGGTCATTTGATAAGTTTGACCATGAAAGAGAAACAGAGAAAAATGGTGTGGGGTTAGATGAGGGATCTATAGCCCTGGTGGTAGACCTGGACTCATATGACGGCAGAAAGCTCTCCTACTGGAGAGGATAAGCCATTTGCTTATGAATTCTGCAGTGAGTTGTCAAAATGGGGGTCTTCTCTCAGAGGTGTGTTATGGGTCGTTTAGAGTATTGTATGATGGTTTGGATAATGGCTTTGGAGTAAGGCCAATCTCAGTAAGGGTCCCAGCAGTCTCCTCTGATTAACGGCTGCATGATCCTGAAAAAATTGCCAACCACTTTTAATTTCAGTTTTATTTCACCTATGTAGGGAGATCATTTCTATCTTGTAGGGTGGGTGGGGATTAAACATAATTGTGTTAGGTGAGTACATATCCATCTCTGCTGCTAGATTGTGAACTCCTCAAGGGTAGGGACTATGTCTACATCATCCCCACCACAAGGCCCAGCACATAGTAGATGCTCAATGAATGTTATTCAATGAAAAATACCTATGTGCTGTGTGTATAGTCATGTTTATGCACACATACACACACATACACACACCTGACAATCAAGAAACTGAACACAAAGCACTGACTATTCTTCAATTTCTGAAAGATTATTTGGAGTTTTATGTAGTAAAGTTTTAGTTGCAAGTTACAGCAATGGACTCTAGCTAGTTTATATGAAAAAGAAAGACTTATTAGAGGAAGCCTTAGGAATTTAACAAAAGTCAAAATCTAGGAATGAATTGGAACCAGGCACTTGAACCACCCAAGAGGAAAGTTTGTTGGCTCATTGGCTGCTTCTCCTTCCCTCTATCTCTCTCTCTCATGTGCGCGCGCGCACACACACACACACACACGTTTTATGTCTTTTTGCTTTGATCTCATCTTTCTCTGCAGTCTCCATTTCTCTGTTTCTCATTCTGAGTGGTGAAACATGGTCAACAATAGCTCCCAAGTTTACACATGTTCAATTTCCACCATCCTGAGAGAGACCTTGGTTCCATTTCAAAAGTCCTAGGGAAGGGCTCTGATTGGCCCACACTGGGCCAGCTGCTCCATCTTGGACTAATCATCTGTTACATTTCCCTAGGACCGTGGTATCCACCTAACAATATGGAGGGAGGAAGTCAGGGAGGAGCAGTTCCCAGAAATACATGTAAAGTTGAGTGCTAGACAAAAAAGTTTAGTTTCCCCTAAAAAGGTGTAGTCCAAAACTTCTGAATCTAGAACAAAGAGGATCATTTTCAAATATTCAAACCGCTTTAAGTCACTATTACTGTGATTTGCTTCAAGCAGCCTTTGATCAGGCCCATGCCTTGGAAAGGAGAGCTACTTCAGAGTTATCACTGATGATTACAGGATGCTGTCATTTTCAACACAAGCACAAGCTTGTGTAATGACTTGGGCAGATTTGATGTAGCTCCATGGTAGTAGGATGGCTGTGAAACGAAGACATTATAATGGTTGGGCACTGAATAGAAAATGCTTCATAATCAGGTAACAACCTGGTTTCTTGAGTCATGACCCACACAGAGAGAGCTTCCCAGGATGACCACTGAGTGTTCAAAGCAAGCAAGGCAGGTGCCTTGATGGAGCCCGATGATTTGAGTTTGTAATGTCATTTAACTATTAGTCATTGAGACCCCAAATAACCTCAACTTAGGAAGACAGGGGTTCATTTTTCTCTCATAAAATGACATCTTGAGGAAGGCAGCTCAATGCTGATGCTGCAGCGATGCTCCGTTTCCAGGCTCCTGTACCCATTGCTGTCATGCCGTGTCCATCCTCAGGGTTGCCTTGGCATCACAAGATGTCTCCTGCTGCACCATCACATCTACATTTTAGGAGGAAGAAAGGGAGAGGGCAAAAGCCACCCTCCCCGTCCCCAGCCGAGTCAGCAAACTTTTTAAGGTGCTTTGTCAGAAACCCCACCCAGTAATGTCCACTTATTTCTTGTTTCTAGAACTTAGACATGAGACTACTACTGTCTGCAAGGGTGGCTGGGAAAATGGAGCTTCAGATTGGCTTCCATGCTGGCTTTTTCCCCAAATCAGGGTTCTATGAAAAGAAAAATATACAATGAGACAATGAGTTGGCAATTAGCAGAGTTTGTCTTACCAACTCTGCTTTCTTTGGCATTTCTCGGTTTCCACATTTACATTAATAATTCTCCTATGGGTGCATGCTACTCTGTTTCCATGCTTTGAAAATTATCCATTTGGGGGAATTCATTTGTTTATGCACTTAACTGATGTTTATTGAGCACCAACTGTATGCCCCCAGCAGAGATATGGCACTGAACGAAATAAAACAAAAAATCCCTGCCCTCTCAGAGCTTCATGTTAGTGGGGAAAAAGACAAGAAAAAATAAGTAATATGCACAGTGTACTTGATGGTCACAAGCACTACAGCAAAGAAAACAAGGCAGGGGCATGGGATGTGAATGAAGTGCTGGAGTGGTGGTTGCTGGAGTTTTAGATAAGGGAGTAAGGAAGATGTCATTGAGGTGAGTTTTAGAGTACAGGCACGAGAAAGTGAGGGAGCCAAGTCCTGGAGGAGCATTGTTGGAAGAGGAAATGCAAGTGCAAATGTCCTGTGGTGGCAGGATCTATGGTGTGTGTGCAGAACAATGAGGAGGCCAGTGTGCCTAAAGCCAACTGCAGGAGAGAGCAGTGTGACATGAGGTCCATGGGAGAGGAGGGAGCCCAGTACACAATCCTTGGAGACCACAGGAAGGACATCTGCTTTTATTCTTTTGCCTGGATCCCCAGCTGGAGTTTCTATCAACTGATAAAGCTTTAGCATTTAGTTGTATTTCACTATAATGAAATAGCAGGTTTCTGGTCTGATTGCTGGCCCAGGGTGAATATTCTTCTTCTATCTCTTGAGTGTTAGGCTTATATTAACAGCATTATATTCATACCTTTAGCTGGTATTCCCAATTATACACACACACTCACTACATTTCCAAATGGTTTTTATTTTTGCTGTTTTTTTAAAAAATAGCATTGTTACCCACCAGCTGGCTGTAATGGTGCACATTTTAAGATTCTCAGTTTTTTGGTATAAATTGAGTGACACGGCCGGATGTGGTTGACATGAGTGGGGGAGAAGATGATGATGTGTTAGAAACATATTAAATATGAAGATAACTTCAAAAAAATACTGAAGGTGATCCTTGTACAAAGGGATTTCTACCAATGGGTTTAAAGATGGGAACCAACCCAGAGGCAGATGGAATTACTTAGAAGCAGTTAAGAAAAGAATTCAAAGTGCAAGCTGAAACACAAACCTGGATTAAACTTCACAAATGTGAAGGAACTTTCGTTATGAAGTTTTTCATTTTTTTCTCTCTCCAAATCCCAGACCCAAACTCTATGTCTCAGATGAATAGGGAGCAAGTGTAATTAACTGAATAGAGCAGTAAAAGGAGAATTATGGGATATGGAAAGCATTTAAATATGATTCATGGGTTTGGAAAGATTTCAAACACGTGATAGATGCTCGGAAGAGGCCATCTGAGAGATTGTGCTGAGAGCTCAGTTGGGAAATGACTAAAGCATGCTCCAGAATCTTGGCAGTTCATATAATTAAAAGACTAAATATTTTATAAAGATAATACAAGTAAGATTTCACCAGCACCACATTCTGTGCCAGAAATGATTAAACAGTGACCAAAAATGCACCCAGGCTTTCTCCCTGGGATGCAGGATGTCTGCTCTTTCCCTCTGGAAGCCTGGAAGGTGGGGGCAGTGCACTTACCTGATTACTGAGCAGACTCTTAGTGGCAGGAATTAGAAGGCAAGTGGTAACCAGGTCCTTAACTATGTGGTGAATGGAACCAGGACAAGAGCTGGCATTATAAAAGAGAAAAACAACCAAACCTTTGAAATCACTTACCCTCCTAGCACCCCCAGGATGCCAGCCTGAGCTGAATCCACAAGGTGAAAGTTAAAATCATAGATCTCCTTAAAGAAACCATAAGATAATATCTTTCCTATTCTGGGGGAGGCCAAGATTTGTTAGACAGGACACACACACAAAAGTAAGCATAAAAAAGAAGATACTGATAAATTGAACTTCATCAAGGTTAAAAACTCTTCTCTTTGAAAGAAATTGTTGTGAAAATAAAAAAGCTATGCATAGACTGGGAGAAAATATTCACAAAATATATATTCATATCCATAATATATAAAGAACTCCTATGAATCAATAACAAATATATAAACAACCCATTTTTTTTAAATGGCCAAACGAAATAAAAACAAACCAAAAAATGGCTAGAAGACTTGAGCTGGAACTTCATAAGAGAAGATATATGAATGACCAACAGGAATATGAAAAGGTGCTCGATATTGTTATTCATCAGGGAAATACAAATTAAAACCACCATGGGAGTCCACTGACACCCACTAGAATGGCTAAACTGAAAAAGTGTTGGAGGCTGTTACTGTCATCATGCTTGTCCTCTGCCCCTAGCCAGTGACCATGTCTTGGCCACTGTGCCTCCTCAATGTCTGCTGTCTCGCTCTTTTGCACCACGTCCTTCACTTCTCAGAACGCTTCCTTCCACCCTTGTAACAGCTTCCTCACCTGTCTCCCGCACTCCAGTCCCTCTCCCTTCATTCTTTTTCATTCTGTCGCAAAGCTGTCCAAATCCCTCCCCGTTTCACATTCTTTGGGAATTCCTCAAGCCCACAGTGTGAAGGATGTCCTCCCTTAGCATCCTTGACCCTCCAAAATCTCCACCCATTTAGCCTCACCTCAGGAACCCACTCTGTTCCAGCCATGACAAACTACTTCTACAGATTCCCAAACATACCAGCACTGTATCTGTTTGCTTCCCTGGAGCTCCTCCCAGCCCACTCTCATCACCCTCAGGATAAACACCAAACTCCTTACTATAGCCTCCAAGGCCCTGCATGGCCCACCTGTCCAGGTACACACTCAGTCATTTCTGCACTCCAGTCATGGGAGGGGTCATGCTCCCACCCACCACAGGGACTTTGCACATGCTATTCCCTTCACCTACAATACTATGTTCCTTTGTTTATATAATTTGCTTCTACTCAGGCTTCTGATCTCTGCCCAGTTGTCAATCAGAGAAGCTGTCTCTGTTCTCCCCACCCCAGTTGTCACCTTGACTGATTCAGATCCCCCTGTTATTATCCTCATAGGACCATGAACCTCACCTTTGCAGTGTACAGGTGTGATTTTACATTTGCTTATTTGATCTCTTTCTCTCTGTCTCTGTCTGTCTCTCTCTCCCTGTCTCTCTCTCTCTCTCTCTTATAGGCAGGGAGGGCATCTGTTTTCCTGCCATTACACTCAGAGCTCACAGCAGTGCCTGACTCTCAGCAGGTGCTCAATATGCATTTGTGCAAGGGAAAGATGGCTTGTTTATGTGCTCAGACTCTGCAGCCAGACTGCCTTGCTCCAAATCCCAGCTCTGCCATTTGCTAGCTGTGTGACCTTCAGCAAATTACTTGGCCTCTCAGTGCAGGGGTAGGACTAGAGTGAGAGAAAATGACTCAGGTGCAACGTGTAAGGAGGTACTCACTTTAGGGACTCACCCACATCCTAGCCTTCTTTCTGTGCCTCAGTTTCCTCACCTGGGATAGTAGCTGTGCCTGCCTCATAGACTTGTAAAGATGAAACTGTTTCATGGATACAAAGCACTTGGACAAGTTCCTGGCACAGAGTAGATGCTGTGTGAGCATGTAGCATCCCCATTTGGTAAGGGACTCAAGGCCCAGGACCTGTCTTTTCTGCCACGACTTCCTCCTTCCCAGCTCAGCCCTACCTCTCTCTACCTTGGACCCTCACTGTCACAGTCCTCTTCTGGAAAATGGCATTGGGAATACTACCTAGGTGTATAACTTTCAGAGCAGTTTACACATTTGTCACCCTCTGTACTAAACATATCTCCCACCTTAGCCCAGAGGGTGTCCTCCCTGAAGACTGGTTGAATGGATATCTGCTTGCTTCTCATATTCTAGGCCAAGTCTAAGAGATGCTCCATGAAGTTCCTGGAGAGCATGTGGTACTGACTGCCTACTTGAGCTTCAGGATTTGAAACTAGAAGCAGGGGAGGTGGAGGAGAGGTGCAAATCCAAGCAGCATCCATACCTGGATTCAGAAAACCCCAATTCACAGGCAAAATGAGTCTGTAGCCCACAGAAAAGCAGAAATGCTCAGAGAAGGACACACCTCCAGAGCTGGCATTTTTATTTTCCTCATACTACTGGGAAGGTTATACGTGTATATGGCAAATAAGCCCATCTAGATGCTAACCTTTTTTTTTTCTTTTGATGACTTGAGCTATCTAGAAAACATAGCACATGACTGTCCCCTCTGTCTACTTGGTGAACAAGCCTCTTCTCTTTTTCTGCTTGTCACTCCTGGTCTCTGCATCCCATTTCCTGCCGTCCAGGTCTGCACCTAGGGAACGCTGAAGGATCCCAGATCTTCATTCTCTTTGATGGTACTGAAGACGACCAGGATCATGGATTCTGTCCCTCTGCAAGCCAGTTATCCCCACACTCAAATTCCATGTGCCCAGCCCTGGCCGGACTTCTCACAGACCCATGTGGCTGGTCATGAGGGGGTTGCCGTCAGGGGAAGCGGGTTTTCCAAGCCTGGGGATGCATGCCCAGACTCGTGCCCCACAAATGGTCTGTCATCCTTACTACTACAGACAGTGTGTGTCTTTGTTTTGTGGAGGAAGAAATCCATCAGAAGACCTAGCTCTGGGGCTGATGGCAGGGTGACTCATGCCCAAATGCTGTTTATTTCAAGCCCTGTGGGAAACTGTGGAACTTAAATATGTTTTTACACAATTGGACTCTAGTTTTTCCTTTACTCCTGCTCCTCCACCCCTTTTCTCTCCAATAGGAGAAACTGAGGACAGGAACCCTGCCAGTGTTCTCCCTGAATAAATAAAGAGAACTGTATCAAAGGGCTTACAATTGGCCAAGCAAACCTGGGTCTGATGCAACATAAGGGTCCATCATCTCTGTAGCTGTAAACACTGATTATTCCCGACCCTGAATCTGCAGCATTCCATCTGGCATGTGCAAGGGGAGAAGGTAAAGCAGCCCAGAATGTTACCACTCACCTGGAGACGAGGTAAGAGCTATCTAGAATGACATAAAATGGTGCGTCGTATACCACAGAGTGTACCACCTCCGGTTAAGTTACAAAGGCTTCTGTTGCAATTACGATTTTATTCAAATCAATCCTTATGACACCTGGAAGTTGAGATGGAGAGGCCATGAGCCAACACACAGCATGCCATGAAGAGCACCTTTCCGATAAATATGCAAGAGTGTCTCCACCACAGAATCTATTGCTCCTGTGAAGTCAGCATAAATAAGTGGGGGACCTAACAATGCCTGCTGCATGTATATAGGCAATTTGTCAGCATGCTAGCCACAGGAATCTAATACAAAAGTGCCTGGTGTTTGGCTGGCCTCGTTTTTCAGAATACTAATCCAGAAAATTGCTAAATCTGGTTAATTCTTTGGAATTAAAATTACACACATATATTCCCCTGAACAAAGCACAGGTGATTCTGGAAACTTCCTTCCTACCTGTCTTCAACTCTACCACAAGTTTGGGGGTTCCCCACAGTCTTAGCTTTTTCACCAAGGTCTGGCCTAGTTTGGTAGATATCTTTTGCTTCTTTCATCTGATCGCCCCTCTGACAGTCATCTCCATTTTCCTCCAGGGCTAACTGCCCTTCTCATACTCTCAGCCAAAGTAGTCTGGGTGGTTTTGACTCCATCTCCCAGTCTGTATTTTGATCTGGCCAATCAGATCATCACACTCCTGTGGCCACGATTGGTTCAGAGACGAGCATGTGACTCAACTCAGGCCAATGAGAGTCAGGCATAGAAATGTTGTTTAAGCTGCTTGGGGAGGAGGAGCTCTCTCCTTCTGCTGGACTTGGAGCTGTGAAGAGTGAGTCTGGAGCTACAGGGGCCACTCCACAGAGACAGCCTGCCTGAGAGTGAAGCCAACACAGAGGAAGTAGAATCAAGAAGTGGTGACAAACTGAGTTCTGATGATATTTTTTGAGCCACTGGATCAAGCCATGCCTAGAGGCAGACATCTTAATTTTTTAATGATAAGAATGCATTTTAAAATATTATTTTTTGTTAGTAGTTTGAGTTGTTTCTTCTGTCACTCACAACTGATAAACTCCTAACTGAAATGCCCTAAATCCCAGGAACCTACATGCTCTGTATTCCTTCCACTGTCTATGTGAGATAGATTAGTGGATCTAAATGGCTCTATAAGTAAAAATAAGTACTGTAACTACTCTGAAAGGAAGGTGGGATGTGGTACAGGTGGAGGGCACTGGATCACCTGTGGACTCCCAGCACCTCATCCATTGCTCTCCTGCACGGAGCGGTGAAGCTTCATGCTTCCTCACTAGACCTGCGTCTTTGTCATCTCTGGCTTCCACTACTTAGTCACTGCCTGGCACGGAGGAGATGCTTGATGTGTGGCTTTGGGGGTAGGTCCTTAGCTTCTCTGGGACTCTGCCTACTCATCTGTGAAATGAACCTCACAATGGAGATGTTTGCCCAGCCTCTTCCAATGGCAAGGGCTTGCTCAATATTCTGCAGAGAGAATGACAGCCCTATGGCAACTGAGGAAGAAACCAACCTGGAAAAACTAATAAAACTACCTTCTGATTATGCAGCTTAGATGGAGTTAACACTTGAACTCAGGTTTTTAGATCCTACTACAGTACTATATTCACTTCCAGTATTTTGGGTGAGAAAAGAAGACTTGCTTTTAACAACATTGTACTGAATCCCTTTTGGTAACGGAACCATTTCTTGGCTCCCTATTCTATTGCATGTGTCCATGAGTTTGTGTTATTTCTGCAAGGATGGTAATGGGGGGTGGGAGAAAGACTCATTTTATATGCTGTGTGTTATTGAAATGTCTCAGCTCTTTTAGCCCCAAAGCAGCTCAAAAACTCCCGCTCTGTATATGCACATCTCCGGAACAAAATGCGTGCGTGAGTCTCGTGTTAGGGTTATGATCATAATCTCAGCAAATAACTGCTTTGCTATTTTGCTTTCCGTGCATCCTTGTATATCAGCTCTGAGCTATCAGGTTTCCTGTTACCCCCTAATGCCATCACACAGAGATCAAAATGGCACCATGCAATGAGCTTTAAGGTTGTGTCTCCACTGTTGTAGCAGATGTAACACTTGTCAAATAACATGCATGCCCCTTCATATCTCCCGGTGACTTCAGCCTGAAAGGACAGGTTAAGGGACAATCACTCTTTGAAAGGATATATTTTGTCTGCTAAATGGTTTTCACTGAAACAATCAAAGCTGCATGTACAGCTCCCAAGCACAGGCAGGGATGAAGTGGGAAAAGTGCTGGAGTTTATATTCAATCTAGCTTGGGTTACAGCTACATGTAGGTGAAAATGTGGTTCTAGAAATGACGTGATGGTTCCAATTTTAATGCATAAGGGAACAGCGGGCTGTGCAACTGGCAGAATCAGCACACATGGAGCTCAGCACCAAGGGACATCTGTCATCTCACTGAGTCTATATTCATCACCTGCCCCTTACTCTATTATCCCAGGTGTGGTGGACGCCGTCTGTCCAGTTAAGAGATAAGTTCCAAGAAGGCAGAGAATTTTGGCCTTTTTGTTAACTGTCATTTCCCCAGTGTCTAAAGCAGTGCCTGGCATGTCATAGGTACCCATAAATTTTTTGTTGAATGAAAGAAACACTCAATGGACAGGCGCAAGACTCCTTTGGATGCTCCCAGTATTGGGAAGGAAAAACGTAACACACAGGAACTAATTATTGAACACCTCAAGAGAAAAGTGTAATCCCTGTGCAATGACAGCCTCAGTTTTATTACTTTAAACTGCCATCGTTGACATAGGACAAGTCCATGCTCTTAAACAACATGACACTGAAATGATCACCCTGATCCTGCTGAACACACTCTGGTAGCCCATGGGGGGAGTGCTGGAGCTCACACACATGGGAATTTGGCCTGCATTGCATTTAAAATATATATAATTAGTTGCCAATGTTTAAACACTGGGAGATTTTGTGTTAAAACATGAATTTCTATAGTAGTTACTAGAGGCTAGAAAGGGTAGGGGGGAAGAGGTGATTGCGGAGGTTGGTCAATGGATACAAAAATACAGCTAGGAAGGAGGAATAAGGTTTGGTGTTCTATGGCACTGTAGGGTGACTATAGGTTACTATAATTTATTGTATCATTTCAAATAACTAGAAGAGAGAAAGTTGAATATTCCCAGCACAAAGAAATGACAAGTGTTTAAGGTGATGGATGATTTGACCATTGCACATTGTGTACATGTGTCCAAATACCACATTGTACCCAAGTTCATGGAAGGATTTGTATTATCTTTTAATTCTATTTTTCCACAAACTTTTTGAAGTACCCCCCTGTGTGTACAACTATTGTGGGTCAATTAAAAATACATTAAAAGTAAATTTTAGAAAATATATGAATTTCTGGCTTTCCCTCAATAATGGAAAGGCACCCACTTTCCTACAGTCAGCTCAAGCTAAGAAGTGGGTGGCCCCTTGGGATGAGGCATGCAACCTCCAATTTGCTGTCATCCTTACCTGGCTTACTTTTCCTGTTCTCATAACCTACCTACTCCTAAAACCCTTTGAGTTTGCGGCAGGGAGACCTAGGGTGTCATGTAAGGAAAAGAGATTTGTTCATTTCTCTCCATTTGAGTTTTGGATATGAGACAGTCCAGAAAAATATATCCTTAAGGACCTTAATCATTTGTGGAAAAAAACAAACTTTCATTGACAGTATGGGGAAAAAAGAAGCATGATTTCAGGTACAAATGACAGGAAATTTTCAAATCAGTAAGAGCAAGGCTGAAAACCTTGTGGAGCTATGGCACAAAACAGGCGATCAGATCTTCCCCAGAGCACCTTGAGGTCACAGCCAATGTTATCTTTCAGAGCAGTTTTATTAAGGGCAAAGAAGCTGATTTGTCTCAGAAACAGATGCCTTTTGAAATTTTGACTCGAATGTAGTTTTAAAAATATGTTTAATGCTACTTTTAATATCTGGGGAGAGAATTTGATCTTGCCAGGTATAGTTTTGCCTGTGATTTTTTTCCCCACCCCCCTCAGAACTGTAACCCATCAATGACAGATGACCGACCATGTGGGATTCAGGGTCAGGTTGCAGAGTTTGGACTATAGGTGCTGCAGGAATTCAGCAAAAGTTTAAGACTGGAGGGGGCCAGAGTTTAGGAGGAGGCTCCAGGAGCAAGGAAGCTGGGTCCTGAATTTCCAGGACGCCACAGGATTGCACTAGCAGAGAGGACCACAGGGACACAAGTGAGGCACTAGGTGTTGGCACTGTGTCTGGCAGGCATTTGGAAGCAGTGCTGTCTAAAGGTTAAGGGCCTGGACTCTGGAATCAGACTGCATCCAAATTCCACTTTGCCTCGAACTGTGCTTACTTGGGCAAGTTACTCAACTTTGCTGGGCATCAATTTCCTTATGTGAAAGATTGCTCCTACCCTGCAGGTTGTTGTGAGAATTCCATGAGTCTAAGCACATGTGCTATACTCAAAAGAGCACATGGAACACCATAAGTGCTCTATAAGTGCTTGCCACCATTGCTGGGGCCTCCTGTGCTGGATTGTGGGTAGATATGAGGGCAGATTTGCTGTGGGAGCAGCTGAAGAACAAAGCTTCATACAATCATCTAGGAGTCTCTTGGGCACCTGTCACATAGGAAAACTGCATCCTCCTTCCAAGCTGCAGAAAAGACCCCGATGCAGCTTTGCTGCAGGGGGTGCGTCTGCCGCTTTCTGGAAGATAAGGACCCAGACTTAGGTTCTTTTGTGCCTACCAAGGGGTAAATACTTGGTACATATAACTTATTCACCAAATGTTTGCCAGCTGATTAGCTTAAAAGACTACAAGTCTGTCCTAGATTGATGAGATCAAAATTTTTCGAGAGAATACAGAAATCCCAATTCTTGGGTTAAACTTTCCAATGTTTTAAAAAAATAAACTGTGTATGGGTCAAGTACATACCCGCAGGCTGCTTTTGGTCAGTGAGCTCTAATTTGGAATCTCTAGGCTAGATTCTTGTACCAGATGCTGTGGGTGCCCCTCAGACCTGATCAACTCAGGGCCTTCAGGGATGCTCAGCACCAGTGGGGTGCACCAACACAGGGTGTTTGCCTGGGGTCTTTCTCAAACTGCAGCTGGCTCATCTCACACAAGGGAATTGACCCTCTTTGGAAGCAGCCCACACTAATGAATGATGGAAGTTGGTGGATCAATACCCCAGCTCCCCCACCCCCAGACAGGATAACTCTGAGCTGTGTGTGTTCTACAGTGTCCCAGTGTCTCCCAGTGTCCCCCAGCAGGATCTAGCCCCACTTTGACTTGCTTGATGACACACTCTTTACTGGCTGCTTTCCTTTCCCCATCTCATGCTTCCATCCTACTATCCTATTTTCTGGGACTACTTCCCCATAACTTGCACATGAATCCTTGTCTCAAAGTCTACTTCTTGGGGAACTCAAACCAAAATAATTCTCTTGGGCACCTGTCACTCAGGAAAACTGGTTCTTTCTGAGTATCTAGTAGGTGGCATTGGCCAGGCATTGCAAAATAGAGTAGATTTAGGTCCCAAGGACCTCTCTGGTGACAATATATGGTTTCATGATCAGTTTAAGCTTTTAGACAATCCCACATAATTTTGGAGAGTTATGGGGGTGAGGTGGGGTGGGGGGAGATCCTTTCGATTCCAGTGCATTCATTTGCATTTAAATTTGAAGTTGAAATTAAGGCTTTTAGAAACTTTTAATTTCTATTTAATTATAAGAATTTCACCGCAGGGTATCTATCTGATTTAAATGAATAATTAAAATTAAGTATAGCTACAGCGATTTGCCACAGTGTACGTCTGTCCTTCAGCATGTTAAGCAATCACAAATTATTTGTGGCTGGAGGTGCTGTATATGTAAATTCCCATAAGAATAGAATTTGGTGATAGAGAAATTTAGATTATGAAAATCGTATTGCAAGTTTGAACATCAGTGCCTAATAAATGCTTTAGTTGTTACCATTACTTCTCTTAATATCCTCAATTAAATGATTTAAAACAGAACAATAGATAAGCAAGATCAATTAATTTTATAAGATGATCAAAGGAATGTGGTTCAGCATTGTAAAAGCTGCAAATGTGATAATGGTTTTATCAGACAGGAAAAATAACTCAAAGTGGCTCCAACCTTATTCATTTATGCTCAGAGGGGTTTTATTCATGATTAATCGAATTGTCTTTTGTAATAGGGAAAGGTTTAGATTGTTGCCCACTAATTTTAGAAAAAAATAATTCAGACATTAAAATAGATGCTATTCTCGGATGGTTGTATGTCAACCATAATAAGTGATAACAACCATCAAAATATCTCGATCCTGTAACCTGTTGGAAGGAGGCTTTGAGAAGGGCTGGGGAGCTGCCAGTGGCAATAACATTGATCCTCCTGAGCACTTAAGGCGGGAGCCCTAACTCAGCATCTGTGTCTGAGGTCTAGGCTGGAGGCCAAACGGAAGGTACAAAATTAGCCAGCGACTCTCTGCTCGATGAAGGATGTGCCATTGGGAACTTGAGAGTGGCAGAGTGAAGGAAAGGATCATTTCTGAAGGGCTACATTTATCTGCAGTGTGTATTGGGGTTAAGCATGAATCAATTATTTATACCCCTCTGCCTTTCAAAAAAGAATTAAGGAAGCATCCCCCCAAAAGAGCAGAAACAGTAAAAAAACAGAAAAAGAGCAAAGCTGAGTAGTAAGGGGGTGGTGGGTGATGATTATGGCAGCTCAAGATAATCCAAGGGATATTGCTTGCAATTAAAAACAAATTTTGGTTCTGAGCTTCCTGGCAATCAAAGCAAAAAGGGAAGCATGATGAGTTATTACCTCTTATTATCTTATTTAAAATAAAAAAGACATGACCTTTAATCTCCAAAAGGATTTTTCTTTTTTTGCATAAGTGAAAAAGTAAATACAATAATAGAGGCTAAAAAAAAAGGCAAGGTAATCGAGTATGAAACACAAAAACAATTACTCTGTAAGTTACTCTGGTTCATTCAGACCAGAAGTCTTATGTCTGATAGGAGCAGGTTAGCAAGTCATGAGAAGGCATGTCTTATGATGTCAGTCTCAAAGGCCAAAAATATCGCCACAAATCTAGTTTTTCATAGACAATGTAGTTGATGTTGTGGTTAATGACTAGAAAGTATGTACTTGGCAATGGAGAATGAGGTTGAATGATCAAACATCAGCTTCCCAAGTTTCAGGGGCACTTCAGTGATTTTGAGGAGAAAGAATGAGATATGGTGGCAAGCAGTGGGTGTCACTGTGACCGACAAGTGGCTTTCTGGCGAGCGGCTCTCTGCATGAGCTGTGGTTGTTCAGATTTCTCCACCCCTAAGAGGCTAAAGCTCCATTTGCTGAGACTGAATCTCATGGGCTGTTGCCTGTCCTGCGTTAGCACAGCTCTTTGGGGCTTACTGGAATTACCTTGGCATGCTCTCTGATTATCTGGGCCGGCATGTTCTCTTCCTCCTCTGCTGACATTCCCAGGGCTAATCTCTTGTGGCTCTCAGGTCTAATGGCAGAAAGGTGTGGCTGTGGAGAAACTCCCATGGGAAAATGATCAGGGGAGAAAGCTCTTGGACTCAGCTGTCATTTGAGATCCCTGATGGGTAGACATGCCAAGAAACTTTCCTGACCAGTGGTGATCCCTTCTCCAAATCTCACAGCATTATTTCAAATATTATTTCTGTAAGAACCTGCCATTTTCTACCTTACATTATATTATTTCTGGGTGTGATACAAAAAGCTTGGGTTGTGGAGACAAAGAGGTCCAAATCCCATTTTGTCACTAACTGGACATAAGATCCTGGGCAGATTATCTAACTTTGTTGAGTCTCTATTTTCTCATCTGAAAAACAGGTTTCCAAAGCCAATAATTGTAAAGCATCAAAATTCCTGATGTCCTGTGCATAGACAGTGTTCAGGTCATAGTTCTATTTATAAATACTGAAAGACCCTGTTTTGAGTGCTGAAAATACAGAGACAGCAAAATACTATCTCTTGAGCGTTCCAAGTCTACTGGGGAAAGCCAAGACATGGCCCTGTGACAGGTGCTATCATGGAAGCACATGTTGATAGTGCCCTGGAAGGAAAAAGTCTGGTTTAGTGATCTGCACTCGGCGGATGGTGTAGACCCAATGTTGGGGCTGGAATCAGAAGAGCTGGGCTCCTGTTCCAGCCACCCAGGGTCTGACCCATGGTTAGAAGTACTCACCAACATTTTTAGTTGCCTTATCTATATAAAGAGAAAGGCTGATCTGAAGATCCTTTAGGCTCCTTGCAGATTATTAGCATTGCAGAGGCCTCAAGGTAGATATGAGAGAATTACAGACTTTAGGTAGATTGAAAGTTTACCCAGTCTCCACCCACCTGAAGTTCATGGAGCTCTTCTGCAAGAGCCAAAGCATTTCCATTAGCTAATCCCTGCTACCCAAAAAATACATAGAAGAGAAATGGAGTACATAATGCATTCCTGTAAAACAGTCGTTAACCTTGCATTACGATCGTGTTTACAAGGTGACTGAGATGCCATTAATATGAAGGGCCCATTCAGTCAGCCAGTCACCATGATTTAGTTCAGGGCAGGCAAGCAGAGGAGGTGCCCTGGCTGCCTTGATGGCCAAGTGAACTGAGTCACGGTCACTCCGCCAGCCCAGTGGGTGTGTGCTTGAGCTTAAGCACTGAACTTCATCAGTGGTGTAATTCCATTTATGCTATTAAATAATTAAATCGGGACTTGAGTTGTGCTTTTTAAAAGATTATGTGACCATGTGTAGCTTGAACAAGTGCCAACTTTGAAAGAAGTGGCCTTTTCACAATTCCTTTCTATTAGGCTAGGACTCTGCTAATTCTTGTTTGATTTTTTTCTCCCCAAATTTGAATCAAACCCAGTTGGTAGTTAATAAACTGATATGATTACAGCTTAAATATTTTTATTTTAAAATATGATTTCAAGATGCTTTAAAACAAAAAACAAAATCTTTCAGAATTCAGATCATGTATCAAGCATGGAATATCAGCATTCCCACACTCTGAGAGAACAATGTGAACCAACATTTCAAATGGCTTTCATCAAATCATGTTTTAAACAAAGTTTTAGAGTCAGTACTAAGAAATTTGATTAGCAAAGGGTACACTTAATTCTTAAAATAATTCAAGTCAGAGAAAATGAGATCTTTTTTAAAATTTAACGGCTTAATTTAAGCAAAGAGCAATTGAAAATGAGATCTATATCTAGCATAAAGCTACCACTTTTTGAGATATTATTTAATATTTGGGGGAATGGATCTCTTGTACTCAGTAATATTAAGGAACTCAATTCATATA
>NW_007726143.1:782152-783795 GCF_000696425.1 Galeopterus variegatus | reverse complement strand
TATATATATATATATATATATATATATATATATATATATGTATATAAATTAAGCAAGAAGAGTATTTTCATAGCAAGTACAATCATATCTGAAAAAAATAGGAAAAATAAGACTTGAAGGCTTAGGATAATGTGGCCAGTTTTTATTTTATTTTTTTAATCAGCATAAACTGTTCCTTATAAAATCTAGACTAGTCTATGCATATGCAATAGCTCTTATTAAGATGCATTAAAAAACCCAAGTGCTATTAGATAATGAAACTGACCAGAGGTATTTCTAGTGCTTCAGTTAACACTCTGTTGGTTAAACTATAATGACTGATCTCAACTGGAGTCAGATCCAGATGTGAATTGTACTTAAGGACCTCAGACTCACTTCTTAGTGGATTGGTTTTGAAACACTAAAGCACTACATTTAAATAATTGTTCCATCTGAAAGTTTTTGTCTTTCTTATTGACAACCAAAATGGGTGTTCCTCTAAATTCAAACATTAGCACAGAGCATGGCAAGGCATAAGCACCTTCTAGCCTTGCCCTGTACCTGGCACATAGTAGGTGCTCAGTAAATATGTGCTGGGTAAATACATGAAGAGTATGTTCAGAAAATTAATATGATCTAATCCAAAATATTGTGCTTTCTTTTGAGATTTCAAAATCAACTGGCTTGCCTTGACCGGAGTCTGTTGTAAATTGATCTTGCTTTAAATTAAAGAACCTTAAAGGGGAGACCGGGCAAGCATACAATAATACTTTTCATTTGTGAATTTCTAAGTAACATATATTTAACTATTTAAACCTCACTACAACCTTATAATGTGTTATCCTAATTTTACATAGTGAGAGTAAACAACTTCCTGAAGTTTGGACATCCAGTAGGTGGTAGAACATTTGAACCCAGTCAGCCTAGATCCTGAAGCCAATCTTTCAGCCTTGACATCAGGGGCCCACCAGCTATAGCTTAAGAATCAAGTTCAGCCTGTTTTTTTTTTGTTTTATGGTTCTTTGTTGTTGTTTTCTTTTGAAAGGAAAGAATATAGCAGTCCTTATTCATAGATGACATTATTGTCTAGGTAGAACATCTTAATGATTCTACAAAAACTACAAGGACTAATAAGTGAATTATACAACCTCACAGTATACAAAAGCAGTATAAAATCAATTGTATTTCTATATATGAGCAACAAACAATTTGACACTAAAATTAAAAATACTCTTCCAGGGCCGGCCCGGTGGCGCACTGGAGAGTGCGCCACTTGGGAGTGAGGCGGCGCTCCCGCCGAGGGTTCGGATCCCGTGTGGAGACCCGTTCCCGCTCACTGGCTGAGCGCGGTGCGGGCGCGACACTGAGGGTTGCGATCCCGTTACCGGTCAGTAAAAAAGACAAAAAGGAAAAAAAAATATTCTTCCAATGTCACCCAAAATACAAATAATATTTGAGGTGAATTTAATAAAATATGGGACAGGGAAATATTTATTAGATATAACACAAAAAGCACAAAAGTGAAAAATTAGACTTTATTGAAAATAAAACCTTTCACTCTTCAAAAGTCACTGTTTGGGATATTAAGTAAACAAGCCAATAAGAACCTTCTGGGAAAAGAGAACAGGATCAAAGGAAGAAATACTGAAAAGGTAGATTAGTGC
>NW_007726143.1:732961-777804 GCF_000696425.1 Galeopterus variegatus | reverse complement strand
GACGGGCCATAATAATCATATACAGTGTATATTGACAAAATAAAAAAAAAAATAAATAAAATAAAATAAAATTAATAAATTAAAAAAAAAAAGTCACTGTTTGGGAGTAAATATTTGCAAAACCTATATGAACACAAATTTTATTAAGTCCAGCCTGTTTTTGTAAGAAAAATTTTACAAAAGTTATGGAACACAGTGCAGCCCCATTCACGTGCATTTGGTTCGTGTTTACTTTCATATATAACACCCAAGGTGAACAGTTTCAACAGACACCATGTGCACACAAAGCCTAAAGTATTCACTATCTAACCCTTTAAAAAGAAGTTTGCCGACCCCTGCTCTATACCATTTACTGAAGAGTAAGGAAGAGTCAAGATGACAGCTCAAATAAGGTCCATGTCCACAAAAGCCTTTCATGGGAGTTGACTAGAATTCACTGTCAGAAATAATTGTGTCTGTCAACCAATTCAAGGCAGTGTGGGATAGTAGAGAAAGCCTAAGTCTTCGAGGCCAGGCCAGGTTTAAATATTAACTACACCAGTTAATGGTTGTACAGACTTGAGCAAATTGTATCTTTTCTGAGTTCTAATTTTCCATCTATAAAATTGAGCTATTCATACCTCTCATGCTGAGTTGTTTTAGGGGATTAAATAAGATAATTTACGTTGAAGTCTTAATGCAGTGTCTGGCACATAGTAGAAGGTCAGTAAATAGTAATGTATAAACAAGGATTTATCGTTGCATCTCTTTTTGTCTCTATCTACATCCATATATCTATTATCGCACATGGCAAGTCAAGGTCACTAACCTACAGTTGTGCCAGAGTGTTGGTGCGAACCGGGAACATTTGGAGGAGCTGTCAAGCTCTTCAGAAAACTCTTCTGCAAATTGGTTCTGCAGAGGATTTGTGGCCTGGCCTTCTAGTCCTGACCTGGGGAGGGGCCTTCTACGAGTTTGTGTCTTCGGCAAGGGTTAGGCAAAACGGAATCCATTCCATACCCTTAGATTTGGCTGCTTCATGTGAATACTGTGCCCATGTGCTTCTGATAAAGCTCACTCTAAAATAACATGATTTTCCATCAAGATGGTCTTAGGGGCCACAGAAGGCAGCTGAGAGGCTTGAATCCTTCCAACCTCTGGGCTTTTTGGGAAGACTACACCTTGGAAGTTTCAAGTGTCCTCCTCTCTCACCTCCCTGGTCCAAGCACCACTGTGCATCGGTGGATGTACTGCAGTAGCTTCCACCAAAGCCCCCTTACGGTCTGCAAACAACTCAGCAGGCAGAGGGATCCTTCAACAACATATTCAGATCTCATCACTCCTCTGCTCAGAACCCTCTGTAGCTCCCCATAGTGTTCCAAGTAAAGGCCAGTTCCTCATAAGGGCGTCTAGGACCCAACATCGGTTGGGCTCCACCCCTGTACTTCTCTGACCTCTTCTCTTACTCTGTCCTTATGCTCACTTTATTCTAGCCATAATGGTCTTCTCAATGCCTCCTGAAGGAGCCAGCCATGCTCTTACTGCAGACACTTCGTATTTGCTGTTCCCTCTTTGCAGAACACTGCTCTTCTAGCTATCAACATGCATGGCTCACTCCCTTTTCTCCTTCAGATCTCTACTCAAGTGTCACTCAGCAAGGCCCCCCCGACCCCTCTCTCCCAGCTGCCTCCCTTTGCCCTAAGCCACCAGCACCTCACATACACTGCCTATCTCTTTTCCTGCTTTATTTTTTTTAAGCATCTATCCTCATCTAAAATACTAAACATTTTTGCTTCATTATCTTATTTACATTCATTTCCCTAACAAGAATACAAGCTCCTTGAGGGCAAGGCATTTCTGTTTATACTGTATCTCTAACATTTAAAATTCTGCCTGGCACATAGTAAATGCTCAATAAGCATTTGTGAAATGAATGAATGTAGGTGAAATCGTAGACCTAAGCACTGAGTGGAATACTCTAGTCTTCATCCATAGGAGGGCATTTCCATAAAGACACATGGAGTACCAAATGTCACAAGCAGAGAAAAGGTGGAGAATCCTCTGAATTCCTGAGAAAACAGCAAGGTCATGTTTGGTCTGTGCATGTTGCTTCCCTTTAAAGAGACCTCTGTTCTCGATTCATACTCAAACTGTGTCTTTTTGTCTCCTGGCATCACCCTGTCAGGTGAGGCATCCTTAGTGAGTAAGAAACTGTCATTTGTAATGGCCTCTCAGAGCCTTGGAAGTCAACAACTGTTTGATATTTCCAGTAAATAAATGTCTTTGTGCTGGCAAAAGCAGTGTCATGGGACACGTCTTTCCAGTAGCTTGATGAAATGGCAATTGCGTTTTCCAAGTTGCGTTTTCTCAGAAGAAAATCACAGCAGACATAGAGGGTCACTAGAGAGACATGAAGTTCTTGCTTTGTCAAAACAAAGATAGTGATGATGATGATGACAGTAACTAAGAGCTACTGAGTGCTCATTTGAATGGTTTTTAACCCTTATTATGCCATATAATAAGGGTTAGCTTGTCACTGTCTGAGACAGACTTGTTGGAATTTTAATTGGAATTGTATGGAATTTAGAGATTTATATAAAGGTAATTGCTATATTTATAATATTAAACCTTTCTTCCACAAACACTTTTAATTTATTTAGACACTATTTTATGACCTTCCATGAAGTTTTACAATTTTCATGATAAGGAACTTAAACATTTTTGGATATATTTAATCCCAGGTATTTCAAAATTTTTGTTGCTATTCTGAATGAGATTTTTTTCAATTACATTTTTGGTAGTTTGTCATTAGTTAATAGATACCTAACTGCTTTTGGTAGATTGATCTTATATCCAGAAGGCTTTTATTACACTTTCTTATAGTTTATTAATTCTTTTAGCTTTCCATGTGGACAATTATATTGATAAAGCACATGAGTAACGTGATTTTATTTCTGCCTTTAAAATTCTTTTACTAGTTTATTTGTATTATTTTACTATACTTTCTAGGACCTCCAGGACAATGTTGAATAAAAATGGTAACCGAGGACATTTTTGTCCTTTTACTGACTTTAAATGTAACGTTTCTCAAGTTTTACCATTCTGTATAGTATTTGCTGTGAGTTTTTGGTAGATACCATTTACTGATCTAAGGAAGTTCCCTTCTATTTTCAGTTTGCAGTGGCTTTCGTAATGAATAAGAACTGAGCTGAACTGGAATTCTCTTTCTGCATTTATTATTATGATCAAGCTTTTATTCTTTAATCTATTAATATGGTAAATTCCATTAATGTGTTTTCTAATCTTAACCTGTCCTTGATGAGATTAATCCCACTTGCTTATGAATTTTTTCCTTGCTAGATTTTTTTAAAAGGATTTTTTAATTTATGTTTATAAATAAGATTTCCTCATAGAGTTATTTTACCATAGTATTCTTGTCTCATTTTGATATCAGTTGAAAAACTTCGCTTTTTTTTTTCTGTTCTGGGACATAGATTGTATAAAATTGGAGTTATCAGTTTTTTGATGATGATAACATTCACCTAGAAAGCCAACTCACCTGGTGTTTCTAGAAAATAGTTTTGTGACTATTGATTATGCTTATTTAATGTACTATTTAGGTTTTCTATTTCTTCTTGAGTCAATTTTGATTATTATGTGCTTCTAGAAATTTTCCATTCCCTCCGAGTTTTTACATTTGTTTACATAAAGCTATTCATGCCATTATCTTATTATTTTAAAAAATTCTACTGTGTTCATCCTTATGTTCTTTTTTCTGTTAATATTGTTCATTGGGCCTTCTCTTATTTTCTTGATGAATCTTTTCTATTTGCTCTACTATGCATTTTTTCTATAATCTTGTCTATTAGTTTGTTCAAAGAGACAGCTTTTAATTTTGCTGATTAAACCATTTTATTTTCCATTTTATTATTTTCTGTTCTTTATTATATATTTTTTCCCACTATCTTTAGACTTGCTCATTTTCTAATTTCTTGAGTTGGAGACTTAGTTTGTTAATTCTTCTATAATGTATGACTTCAGGGCTACAATCATTTCACTTAGTATAGTTTTGTTTTTAAGCACATGTTTTGAAAACTAATCTTTTGTCCTTCCATTCTAAATATTTCACTATTTTTATTATTATTTCTTTTCTGACCCACAGCTACGCAGATTTTAGTGCTTTTCATTGTTGTTGTTTGATTTCCAAATACATACAAAGATTAGCTCTTTCTTTATAACTTAATTGTATTATGATCACAGAATGTGGTCCATATGAAATTTTCCAGTTTTGCTCTCCTGGTTCTTGAATTTCACTTACTTTTAGATCTAATTTCTCTTTCTTCATGTTACCTTTTAGTAGCAAGGATCTTTGACTAGTAAACGCTCTCAGTCTTTGAAAAATTTTATTTCATGCTCTCTTAATTATCTGTTTACATTTTCAAAACTACTTTCCTTCAAAAACTTGAAGATATCATTTCATTGTTTACTTGCCTTGATTACTTCTGGTGAACCTATTGTCATCCTAATTGCAGTTCTTTCTCCTCGGTTTGCCTTCAGGATTTTTCTTTTGTCTTTGGTGTTCTGCGTTTTTATTACCATATGTAGGAGCATGGATGTCTTTAATTTATTCTCTCCAGTATGTAATGTGCCTCTTTTATTTGAGGACTCATGACTCTTCAATTCCAGGAAACACTCAGCCTTCGTCTATACTTCGTACATGATGTTCTCTCCCATTCTTTCAATCCTCATCTCTGGAACTCCTATTAGATATATTGAGACCTCCTGATTCTGTTTTCTGTGTCCCTTAATCTCTCTTTCATATGATCCATTTTTCTATGCCTCCACACTCCATTCTGAGTAACTTTCCCAGATCTATCTCCTGGTTCTCTCCTCAGCTATATTTAATTTGCTATTTAACTAGTCTTTTGAATTTTAAATATCAATGAGTATCTTTTTAACAAATATGATGTTATTAATCAGAGCATTATTTATAATTTGAAAATTTAGAAGCTGCATAAATATCCAGTTATAAATTAAATGAAGGATAAACTAGATTATAGTGCAGCCATTAGATAGATAATTATTTGGCCATTAAAATTAAAATTACAATAAGCATAAAACAAACAGTAAAATTCGAGGTATTAAAATAAAAATATATAAAATTATTTATATGCTTTCTTTATGAACATATGTAAAGGTAAAAGTAAGTACATAAAAAATAATAGGTATACTAGAGTGATTGTGTTGCAGTTGGCCTTTTTCCCCTTCCAACCTTTCTATAATGATGTTGCATTATTTTTACTATTAAAAATAATTCCTTAAAACACATTCACCTTCCCAATAAAGCATCTGGGTACAAACTCTAAATATGAGGTCAAAATTAGCACTTGCTGAAATATGTCCCCACTGTTGAATTCTTCTTACAAGCAGAAATTCATCTCTGGATATCAACTGATATTAAAAATCTTGTTAGTTATTTTGAATTCTTCGGTGTCCTTTCTGTCTTAGAGTTGAGTTTAGAAAGCTGAGATCCACATGCCTGCATATGTCACAGCTAGAATGCCACTGAACCTATTTATTGCTTTTCTCTCCAACATAATGAAGAGTTGCATTTGACTTTGAATATTGTCAATTAGAAAGTGAACAATGTTTTTCCATTCTACAAACCATACCTTTTTTTTAAAAACCAGGTCGCAAAGCATAGGCTACACTTAAGTTAACAAAGACATATTTTTTAAAAAGCTTTGGCTTTTTCTAAAGACAATTTTACCTTTTTAAGAAAGAATTCTATGGCTGTGAATTTGCTAATTATAGTAATTTCTTGCACTGGAAAAGGAGTTTTGCTTACTTTATCTGGGGCTAGAATTTGGCTTTCAGAAAAGCTGTACACAAGCAGATATGGGAATATCTGCAGCATAAACATGTCCTTTGTTGGTAAATTTCCTTCCTTCCTTCTTCCTAGTGTTTGGGTGGTGTGTTTTTCTGCAGACTCGAAGGTGCCCCTTCCCAGTTATATGCCCTACACCAGCACTCCCTCTCCTTAAAAACGACAGAATAGAGGGGGCACTAAAAATGGATACAGAGAAAGCTTTCTAAAATTCTAGGAATTTTGACTCTCATTACCTGGCCTGAGTTCCTGTTTTTAAGGTGTTCCTTGGGTTTGTATATTTCTCTGGTCAGACTATAATCTTTAAACACAGTGATCATCATAAATGCTCTTCTGTTTCCATTTACTCTGCAGAGGTCAAAAGATGCAGCTGGTTTATGAGTTTATTCTGCCATGTATCACTACCGGCGGGTCAGTGGGCCAGTCGGATGGATGCGCAGTGCTAGCCTCCCCATTTATTACTCTTGTCAACTTGGAAGGGATTTTTTTTTTTTTTTACCTTGTGAAAGGCCCATCAGCAATGAATCAGTGAAGTGAAGACGACAGTTGATTTGTGAATTTAGATTCTATAAAGTGACTCCGCTTTGGTGGGCTGTGTAGATAAAGCAAACGTCATGATAAGTTGGCAAGAGCAATTCCACACAACCAAATTTATTGCACATTTGAGGAAATCATCCTATTTTAAAATGCCATAAATTCTAAATTGAATATTACTTATTCCCATGAATTTTGATTTATATTTTGAATATTTTTAATGGGATGCTAAATAGCCTGGGCTGGAAGTTATGAGTTTATGCATTTCTTCTTGCAGGCTATTGTGACTTTCCGCAGAATATATTGGCCATTCTTAGGATTTTATTTGTGTGGACTGCGGTGGGGGTGGGGGAGTGGATTCATGCACATGCTGCGGACGCCCCATGGGGAATGATATGGATGCTGGTCATAAAGAAAGGGAGCTGGCTGCAACCTTCCTTCCTTCAAGTGAGCAGCCTCACAAGGATGCCGCAAAGCTCAGAAAGGAGCCTTTTGCACCCGCTCAGACCAGGATGCGATAGCACTGGAAGGAAACATGAAGTCCCAACTCCCCAGGTGAATGTGACCCCCATCAGACACTTTCAGAATCCCCTGTACTTCTCTGGAACATTTATTGCCACAGTCATTAATAATTTCAGTGACCATTTCTTTATAGCGCATCTCGACCACTGGACCACTTCTTGCTTGCAGCTGTAGCTCCACAGGGCCTGGAAGCAGGAGACACTCTGATAATGAAGACAAAAAAAAAAAAAAAAATCCTCTATTTCCCAGAATGTTTTAGGCAATTGTCTTTTCCAGTCAGTTCAGCTTTCTCTTTAATAGTCAAAAGGAAAATTCTTTTAATTTCAATCCTGGCTGTTGAAGCACTGAAGAAACGGTACACCCAATGACCTTTCACCAAAGAGAAAGATCAGGAAAGATTCTTGCAACCTGTAATTGAAAAGTGACAGCAGCGCAGTGTCCCCACCAGGCAGAGGCCTCCAGCAGCACTTACCCCACGGGTGATGGAAAGACAGCCTGGGTTGGAAGCTCATTTCATCGGAGTGGATGGCTTCCCCATCCCTATGTCCAGACCTCACCTGGCACCTGGCGTTGTGTGCAGCAGGTACTGAAACTGTCAGGTGAAATCTTCAGGGTGTCTTCAGTACAGACCAGAGCCATCTGGTTATCAGTCCTCGAGGGGAGCGGCTGGACTTGAGTCAAGAAAAGTGTTTTTACCCATTTAGAAGGTTTAGCAGAGCGGGTTTTATGGGCAGATGAGTGCCCGGCAGAGCCATGGAGAGGTCTCCAACTCTCTTTTGAATACTTTTAATCTCTATCATGTTTTAAGCACTGGTGGAGATAGTGGAGTTGTCACAGTACCTGCTAGAGAGGTTTTAAATTCTCTATAGGTAGAACCTTATCACTTCCAGAACTGGAGCCATCTTAAGCACCAAAGCCCCCAAATAAATTGTGTTGTTCTTCTACACATTGTTACGGTGGTTTCTCTTCCTATGGGGCATAGAGAGAAAGAGAAACACACAGACTTTTTTTTTAAAAAGGTGGGGGCTCTCTGGCCCTACCCTACTCCCCCCCTCTCCAACTACAATACCTACCAAGGCTATATGGCTAAATTTGGGTGGGTTACATACACAAACAATGTGACTTTATTGGCTGAGACCTTAGCTGGGGCCATCTGCTAAAACACCTCCACGTGGCCTCTCCAGGTGGCCTGGGCTTCCTCACAGCATGGTGGCTGGGTTCCAAAAGTGAGTGTTCAGAGAGAGGTGGGGGTGGGAGGAAGGGAGAGGGAGAGGGGGACAAAGAGAGAAAGACAAAGACAGAGACACACACATCCAGAGAAGAAAGAGCAGGGAGAGCAGGAGAGAAGGACGGAAACAGAAAGAGAGAACAGAGAGAGAGAGAGAACTAGGCAGAAGCTGTATTCTTTTGATGACCCGGCCACCTCAGAAGTCACAGAATCACTTCTGTTGCATTCTACTCATTAAAAGCGAGACACTATGTCTGACCCACATTCATGGGGAGAGGAATTAGACTCCATCTTTTGAAGAGAGGAAGGTCAAAAAACGTGCAGACCTATTCTAAAACCCTCACATAGGGTCATTGTGGGAAGCAACCTTGGCACTGCTGGGAGTGAGATCTGCTTCTGGGTGGTGCCCAAGATCCTGCAAAACTCCATTAGCATCTTTTGGAGGCAGTCCAGGGCAGTGGGGTTTGGCAGGCCACCTTCCCACGGGGACAGGTACTCCAGCATCTCCTGTAATGTCATTTTCTTGTTTGTAAGGGCTTTGGGAGAAAAGTCCACAAGCAAGTCTGAGGCCTCCACATGCATGCCAAATGCCATTTAATTATTTCTGAAACATCACGGGGGGTGGGGGTAGAGAGTAGAGGTAGCTGTGTTGTCCCCTCTGCTTGCAATGTCACTGCCCATTTTTTTTGGGAGGGGAGTTATTCGTGTTTAATATAATGATTATTCTTGACTCTTTTCCTTTGATTCGCAAACATTTCATTGTTGTTCTCACTGGACCCTAGACACGCTTATGGTTATTTCTCATTATATGTTATTTAACCTATTTTGTTCAAAGACAGGCTTATCTGTCTCTGCTTGTTCTTTCCAAATCCCATGCATTTTTAAGATTTACCATGGGCTCTACCTCTTTCTTGAATCTTTCCCATGTTACTCCGGTTTATATTGAATTTCTCTTTATTGCTCTTCCTTTAGAACTTGTGATTCATTGTATAAAAACATAAAGGAATATGCTGCATGGCTTTTCAATTTTTGTCTTCTGCATTTTTTTCCTCACCCATATTGTATGCTAACAAAGAGTAGGAATCATGGTATGTTTTGTTCTTGTATCAAGTGAGTTCCATATTCATAGTTAGCATTGTGCAATTTATTTACAAATAAATAGATTAATAGAAGTTTACTCATGAATCAATATATTAAAATATACTTGGCAGGCTCTATTCATCCTTTAAGGTTCACACTTCAAACCCATCTCCTCTTTAAAGTATTTCAGGATGCCCCTGTTGGAGCTGGCTCCCCAGGTCCCTCTGTCTGCCTGCAGTCCGTTATTCTTCTGTCCAGTTCAGCACCAGCGAGTCTATTATCTTGTCTTTTAGACAGTCGGCTCCCCTAGGGCAGGAATCCTGCCCTCTCCCCAGCCTCAGACATAGCGCCTGGAATGTGCTAGGTGTTTACATATTGTAAACGATGACCCAGAGGAGCTTAGGAAAATGGGCAATTGTTTCAGGCTAGTATTTTCCAACATGGGATGTGTGCAAGCTTAATTTCATGAGATCCTATAAAGGAAGGACTTTGTGTCAAATAAATTTGAGAAAAATCTGCCTTTTTTCATTTCCCTTTTGGAGGTTCACAATAGATATCAACACTCAAATGGAGCCTGTGTGGTCTAGAGCTTTAAAAGTGGGTTCTGGGGTCAAACTGATTTGAATTCTTACCATATTCTTGAGCAAGCCACTAAACACATGGGCCTCACTTTCTTAGATTATAAAATGGGAATGATATTATTTTTCCTACCTAACAGAGATGTTGAAGTTGAAAAAATAAACTAAAACAATTCATCAAAAACACTTAGATGTGTTAGAAATTTAGTAACTATTGAGTAGTATAATTATCATTAAAGGCTCTGATGAGTGCTGCAACAAATAATTACAGTACATTCCCAGCTTATTTGATAGTGGAATTACATTGTTTTACTTCAACTTAATAACTTACACCCACATTTTGAAAAATATGGCTGTAGAAGACTTGATAATATTGGAAATTATTCTCTGCAAATTAGATGATACTTTAAAGCTAGACAAATTATTTAAAGCTAGCATCGTTCTTGAGGGGTTGTTCAGGGATGAAGCTGGAATTAGTGCTCAATGAATGAGTAGCTGGCACATTTTTCTCATTGAAATCTCTTTAACTGATGGCTGCTATCTTTTTTGGGAATTCTTAATTTGATGACTGTGTTTCAGATGCATTTGACTACATTTTTTTCATTGGACAGCCATGTGAGAGAGGAAATACCGTACAAGCGCGATGGGCAATCTCACTGAGTTAGCAGATACCTTCTACAATCCTTACATGTGTGTTCAGAAAGAAATGAATCTCCTGATGGTAAGGATGTTCTGTCTTCAGTGGGGAGCTGTGGCTCCTGCTTACAGAAACTTGATTATTTATTTACAGCTTGCCAGGCCATTTATGAGTTTGCTTATCTCCTCACGGAGACTTGAGGGTTATCAGATGTTTCCTGAGTCCCTGGGTAGGTCTGAGCCCCAGGTGGCTGCTTAAATAACTGTGACGATCCAAGGCCTGAGTCACGTCAAGTAAAATGGTTTTAACTGTTCCACAGCCATTTATACTTTTTCTGGTAATATGCCACCTTGATCTTCAGGAAACCACTCCTTCCCCAACCCCATTTGCTTACGTAGGGCTGACTCTACCCCGGCAACAGAGGTGGGCACATGACCCCCATCTGGACAATCAAAACATCCCATTCTCCTGCTTCGGAAACGGACATGTGGCCTAAGTCAGGCCCACAAAGGCTCCAGAAGGAACTGTTGGAAGACAGCCTGAGTGGTCAGACTCAGGGGGAGTGCGGGGCCATGACAAGAGCTGCCTCTGTCGAGGGAATACTGGATGTCAAAACTCTTTGAAACCTCGCATTTGATAAAAAGTGGGGAAAGAGAAAATTTGCAACTCCACACATTACAATTCCTCTCAGGAATAATAATTAATACTATAATGACTCTCCTTTACTGAGCAGTTACTATGTGCCAAGCTTCTATATTTCCTCAATTCTAACACACACTATTTCCCACTCAAGCATCTCTGAAATCAGAATGTCCTTCAGTGGAAGGTTTCTTCCAGCCAAGCAGTAGTTTGACCTGGTGCTGTGGACTGATGTCCCTCCAAAACTTAGTCTCCAGTGCGACAGTATAAGGAGGGTAGGAAATCCTACTATGGTCATTGAAAGGTGGGGCCTTGAAGAAGTGATTAGATTGTAGGACCATGCCATAGTGAATGGATTAATAATGGTGGTCAGGGGTGTGGTTCTGAGGGCTTTAAAAGATGGGGCCTTGAACAAAACTTAGTCTCCAGTGCGACAGTATAAGGAGGGTAGGAAATCCTACTATGGTCATTGAAAGGTGGGGCCTTGAAGAAGTGATTAGATTGTAGGACCATGCCATAGTGAATGGATTAATAATGGTGGTCAGGGGTGTGGTTCTGAGGGCTTTAAAAGAAGAGCACATGAGAGGTTAGTTTCTCTCTGCTCTGCCACTTTCTACCATGTGAGACCCTGCATTGCTGTAAAGTCACCACCAAAAAAGGCCCTCACTGTAAGTGTTCCCTGGACTTTGGACTTTCCAGCCTCTCGAACTGTAAGCAATAAATTCCATTTTCTTATAAATTACCCAGTTCCAAGTATTTTATTATAAGCAACAGAAACGGACTAATACACCTGGTTGTCCTCATCTTAACCAATATTTCCCATTTCCACTTTTTATGAATGCCAAGGGTAATGTATGATTAGAGTCTATATCTAAATAATTTTTCAAAAAACTTTTTCAACAAAAATTCCAGATGAGAAGCCAAGGGTAATATACAACCAAAATCTATGTTTAAATATATCTGAAAAAAACTTTTCAACAATAATTCCAAATCATAAGAAATCTATGGGATATGATTTAATCACCAGTGTCTTTTCCTTTTTTGGAGGGACACAAAATAATATTGCATCTTGCTACATATGGCATCTCAGTTTCTACAAAATATATAGGATTACCTTATTTACTGTTGGGGTTATTACTATTTTACATTTAAAGAAACCATAGCTCTAGGACGCTAACTAATTGCTCATATCCACCACCAAACTCCAAATATTTAACCAGTGTGTAAGAAAGCACAGAAAAATAGGACAAATAAGATCAGTTCAAGACCCAAGTCATAAACAGGCTTCACTATTTGGCTAAGATTTCTAATTTGCAGTGATAGGCAGAGATCATCTTATTCCCTTATTGAAAAACAAAACAAAACAAAATTTTTCTGTCCTTTCCCCAAATCTAAACCTTCCCTTAGTGTTGCCGCCTTAGGTAATGCTGTCTCTGCGGTAGCAGTATGACAAAGTTACTCATAATCTACAGAATTAGACAAAAGCCAAGTTCCCAAGTCTGCCATTTCTCCACCAGAAAACCAAAACCAGAGACTTCCAGAGCTGAAAGAGACCAGTGAGCTTATTTAAAATAACCAAGGAGCCAGTTGCAATGATGTGGCAACAATTAGGATATGATTTCCTTTGGGCAAATGTCACTCGGCTTATCTCAGCCAAATGTTCAAGTCCTGAAGGACAATTTTTCTGCACAACATCCCCGACCCACCACCAATTTTTTGTAAATTAGAGCCATCTAATTTGGCTTTAGAGTTTGCTTTGGGGGCATGAGTTTGATTCTGAAATAAATTTTACAATGGAAAGAAGGGTCTCGGTACAGCTTTACTGATGGGATGTAAGCAAATGGGGACCCAGTGAGGCTTTTCTGCAGAGGCTGCTTTGAAAACTGGCTTTCACGTGAATATCAGACACTTCACTGCCTTGACTTATGTGACCTCATCTACCAGAATGAAGTCATCCATCCCGCCAGGGAAGATAAACCTTTGTTCCAGGGAATCAATCAGGCCCACCAAGGTCCCTCCTTACACCCTTATGGCCAGCCAGAGAGCAAGTGAGCAGTTAAAACCCTGACAGGCCCCAGACTGCCCCCCAAATTTCATGTTCCACTAAATCAAAAGGGAACCCGAAGACTCGGGAAGCACCAGCTTGCTACTGCATGAGCACAGCTTGACATCATTTCTCACTGGGGGGATTGTTTTGAACCAAGGTATTTCTTGAGAACAAAAACCATGGCATTCCAGTGAACTTCAGGGATTTCTCCTTCTTGTTATTAAACTGTTAACTCCTGCCAGATAGGAATGCCAGGCACATAATTGTTCGCCTGGCCTTTTTATCCCAACCCATTGCACAACCCATAAACAGTCCAATTAGGAAACCAATTAAAATGAGAAAGAGGCTTCCTGAATTATCCAGCAGTGGAGGTAGTGCTGCCTTTTCATTGTCAACCGGTGAAAGGTTTTTATTGCATCTACTGAGGAGGTAAAAGAATTAAGGGACATGGTGCTGTTGAGGGGCTCACAGGGGCAGCAACGAGAACAGATCTCTTCTCCGTGAGCCCTTGGCAAGCTCTGAGATGCTTTGGGGGACAATGAGGTAGGTGTTCTAGAAGGAAGAAGGTTTGGGGCTGGCCTGTTAGCTCAGTTGGTTAGAGCATGGTGCTGATAACACCAAAGTTCAGGGTTTGATCCTTGAACTGGCTAGTTGCCAAAAAAAGAGAGAAAAGAAGAAAGAAGCTTTGGTTTGCTTATTGGAACTAAGGCAAAAATTGCAAAATAAAAATTTTAGGGCTGGCCCGGTGGCGCACTGCTACAGTGCGCCGCTTGGGAGCGCAGTGGCGCTCCCGCCGAGGGTTCGGATCCCACATACAGACCGGTTCCCGCTCACTGGCTGAGCGAGGTGCGGGTGTGACACTGAGGGTTGCAATCCGTTGCCGGACACGAAAAAAGACAAAAAGAAAAAAAAAAAATTTTAAACAATCCCGTTAAGTTTATTCTCTGATTGTTGCAGAGGCTCTGGTGAATATGTGAGTTTTCAGAAAGTGGGTTCTTTTCCTAACAATGGTCCACTTGCCTGGCATTTCTGGAGGCCTCTCATGTGCATTCATCCATGCATCCTTCCATGAGGCTTCCCTCTGAATGGTTCTAGGATCCTCAAACTCCCAAGGAGGAAGCTGACCTTGGTCAAGGTCACACATCCCTTTATTCACCCATTCAAAAGGCTCTTGCTATTGGCTGACTATGTGCAGAAGACACAGCTGGGCCTTGGCTTCTGCAGGGCAAGTGCAGCAGTGTCCTGCCTTCACCCAATGTGCAGCTCAGAGATGCTCTCAGCCCTTTCTCACTGGGCCCTCACAGCACCTCGGACATGCTTCTAGATTAAACCTCTGGTTTTAAACCTAATCCCCAACTGTAAGTGCTCAAGCAGAGGGATGGTGGAAGGGTCCAGACTTATAGTCCCCTTTTCATCCTACTTGGCCATTGGGATTGTACCAAGAGTCTTTGAAAGAGACGGAGTGCCACTGGTTCCTTTTCCTGAGATTGATGTTTGTGCACATGGGCATGCATGGGTGTGCACTTGTGCGTGCATGTGTTTGGGAGGAGATATATTAATAAGTTGAGTGCTCCTTGTTCTCGAAGATATCAAGGCCTCCATACATTATCATGGACACTCAGAGCTCCACTGGTAAGTTGACTTTGTCCCTTACTGCTGGGGAAGTTAGAAGAAGAGCAAATTGGACAGGCAGTGGATCCCTAAAATTCTGAATGTCTGCATCCCACTGAATGAAAATTCTGAATGACAAGCCTTGATGAATTCTGTGATGGCACTAGCTATTTACTCTCTCTTCTCTCTCTCAGGGATTCTGCCATGTCTTCTTTCTCGCTTCCTGGACTTTGACTCCTTGAAAGCAGGCACAGAGCCTCTTTGCTGCTGCAGCCTGCACAACCCCAACTCAGGGCCTGGCCCAAGGTGCCCTCTCCCTGCACTGCTGACAGGTGGACACCCATTCTTATATTTCTCTCACTTTCTTCACCAGAAAGAGTGATTCTTTTGAACCCATAACATTCTTCCCTGTATTATTTAAATTTTAAAATAGAATGGTGGTTTCAGAACCAGGATTTGAGTCTGTAACTGTGATATCATTTTAGAACAAATTGGGTCTCATCCCAGCTCTTCCAGATGAGTACCTTGGGCAAGTTGCTTAACCTTCTTTAAACTCAGTCTCCTCCTCTGTGGACCATGGTTGATAATGTTGCCTGAGCCATAGGCTGTTGGAGGATCGAATGAGTTAATGCATGCTACCTGCTCAGAACAGGGCCCGGCGCAGGGCAGGTGCTGCCTGATGTAAGCTGTTGTCGCTGCTGTGCTTTGGTGTCTGTTCAAGCTATTTGCTTTCTCCTGGAGAGACTAGACCTTGAACATGCAAGCCTGCACTTCCCCTTTTGGGGATGCTGATACCAACACCAGTTGGAAGGGACCTTAGGAGACTTCAAGCACCCCTTGTGTCCATGCTGGAATCCCTCAAAAGGTTGGTCACCATCGATTGGGCATCTGATGTACACTAAGCATTGTACTTTGTGTTTCCACCTGTCCTGTTCCATTTGGCAAAAGACCAGCATTGGCATAAGTCTCTGGTGACTGGAAACGCATGACATCACAAGACAGACTGTTTCTACTAAGAGGCAGAAGATAAAGGGTATAAACTCATGTTGAATCCCAGCTATGCAGCTTACAAGCTGTATGACCTTGGATGAATTACCCAAGCTCTCTTTGCCTCATTTCCTGCATCCATAAAATGGGGATAATAATAGTCCCTACCATACAGAGTTTTATATGGATTACATGAGTGAATACTCATAAAGTTTCTCGAAGAGTATCTACCATGTGTAAACCTATGTAGGAGTGTGATAAATAAATTCTACTTGTTTAACAGCTCAGTGTTAAAAAGTTCTTTCTTCTATTGATCTAAAATCCATTTTTTCCACTCACTGGAGCCAAGCAAGGGCCCTGAGTTTGGAAAGTGCTGGGTTTTGTGTCCATTATCATCTAGGCCATTTCCCAGCCATGCTGTGTTGGGAGGTTACTTTTGTTCTCTGCAACTTTATTTCCTCATCTGTGAAATGGGTATAGTCATCACACAGCTTAGCTTCCAGATACTCATCTTGAACCCAGTAGTGATGGATCTTTTCTGGGCCAGATTCATGCTAACTAGGACTTGTGTGTCAGGCAGGATTCCAGTGTGTCGCTTCACAAGGATCAGGGCCCCTGTTAAGAGGCCTGGAAACTTCAGGATGATTCCGGAACAGTTGGGATGACCTTTCCAAAGCACAAACTTGATGATGTCTGTCCCCAGCCTAAGTCACTCCCTTCGCTCCTGCTGCCTTCTCTCCTTCATTCCCTGTTCTCCTCGCCCACCCTCCCCTTCTCTTGCATTTTCTCAACTTGCCACATTCTGCCAAGAGCAGCGCTTCTCACCTGAGGGTGACTTTAACCCCCAGAGGACATTTGGCAATGTCTAGAGACATTTTTGACTGTCCTGACTTGTTACTACTTGTTCACTACTATGTTCCCAACATCTAACTCAGTGCTTGGCCAGGAGTAGAGCCCAGGATTGACTTTCTGAATTAATGAGTGACTGACCAATTAATTCTCATCTGTGAGGAGAACCTGAGGAAGAGCAGGACTCTGTGCAAAGGTTGCTGTGTGTCTGGCCCCAGAAACTGATGTCATCAGGTAGTGAAGGTCCAGTGTCTCTGTTCCCACCACTGACGGGACCTGCAGGGCCTCAGAATTCTGGACTTGATATGCCTTGTCTCCTCCCCTGGATCTACACCATTCTGCCTCCTCATCTCAGTGTTTGCCAAGCTCCAAGCTGCCCTCCCTCCCTGGGTGGACCAGCTCTTTAGTTAGATATGCTCATGCTGTCAAGGAGTCTGCCCCACGCTGGTGAGATCTGCTCTGCAGGCAACATTTCCAAACTTCAGTCACTCACCACAAGACCACCCCAATTTTGGACATATCTCAGTCCCACTCTCTCTATTATTTAATTAATATTTTCTCTTAATGCAATTCATATTTTTACCCAAAGAAATATATTTGCAAATAAGTTCATATCAGTCATAGATAGATAGATAGATAGATAGATAGATAGATAGATAGATAGATAGATAGATAGATATCGTTGCTCCCTTTGGGGAATTTTAGGGATCCTCTTTATTATTTTGAGAACTGGTAAATCAAACATTAATCCTGCCCTTTCTATGTGAGGCCAGGGTATCCTGATACTTGATGAAAGATTTTTTTCTCTGTAGAATTATTCTGGCTAATAAAAGAAGAAGGAATGCTGGAATTGGAACATCACTATTTTGAAGCCCCTAATAAATCAATATACGTGGGAGATGACTATTAATGACTAGTAAAATGTCATGAAAAGAGAGACCACAGGCATTATATACCTCCCAGTAGAACACAGCACTACCTGTGAAATAACCCTTCAAAAACCTATGGAGGCTGAATCTGATCAAGCCTCTCTACCTAACTACCAATTTACAGGATATACAAGGCACAAAAAGGCATGTGGAATGACCCACAAGATGCAGCCAGCAAGTCCAGGTTGTGGAAGACTCCACAAAACAGATGCCCTGGTGTCTTCATCACAACCCTCCCCCAAGAAATTGCAATTGAAAATAAATAGAGAGAGACTGAGAGAAGACAAACCTAAAGGTTAAAAGAGTCTTATGTGACATAGAAAATTGTCAGGTATGGGCCTCATTTGGATCCCAATTCAAACAAGTTGGGTAAATGCGTACACTTGACTGGACATGAGATGATATTGATAGTAATTGCTAATTTTTTAGATGTGATAATGATATTATGGCTAGGCTTTTTTTTTTTAAAGTCCTTATATTTTAGGGAAACACATCAAAATATTTTCAGGTGAAATGATATGATGTCTTACATGTGCTTTGAAGTAATCTTGGCCTGGGGAGGAGGTGGACAGTGGGTAGAAAATGCAAAATAGAGGCCAAGTGTCCACAGGAGTTGAAGCTGAGCATATCAGATTCATTCTATTATTTCCTCCACTTTAAAATATGCTTGAAAATTTCTATAATAAAAAGTTTTTTTTTTATAACCAGGGTAATGGAATAGAAAGATGAGCAGGGTTAATGATAGGGAGAGAAGTCAAGGAAGACTCCTTGAGAAAGTGACATTCTTGTCAATGATAAGGAGCCAGCCGTGTGAGGATATGGGTGCGGAGCATTCCAGGCAGAGGGAACAGCAAGCACAAACCCACCGAGATGACTCAGTGCTATCTACGAAATAACCCTGTAAAGCTGTGCCAGTTACACATTTTCTAAATTATATGATCAGTCAAGAGAAGATGTTAAATTAACATCTCTAAGAATATTGCAGCTTTGAAAATGATGCTAATTTTCAGTAGGAGTTCTTCCCTCAGAATGGAATGTGTGTACAAACCTTATGCTTAGGATTAAAATTTCAAGTGTTTTTAAGATTTTCATTAAAATTAGTTTAATTAAAAAAATGTTAATTGCCTTTATTGTCTTCACCGTTTGCCGTCTGATTTCACCACTGGGATCAATCCCAGCACCTGCTGGAGTTCCACAAGCTGCCAGTTCAAACAGCCACATGTTAGCCAATAAAAGGAAAATAAAGTTTTTTTGTGTTTGTGAAATACCGCACCAATGCATGTAGTGTAAAATAGCCCAGGATGGTCCCAGCTGAATAGTAAGAGGGTGATTTATTCCCAAGGTTCTGTTTCCATTTTTGCTGTTTACGATAGCATATCAACTGAGCTTTTTGATTGAATTCCCACCTTGTGTTCAGGCTGGGACCATGCATTATTACATATGTAAGTATAAATGTTGATGCAAATGAGTTTTGCTAATGAAATGAGAGGCAGTTTATTTTCCCTTGCATAATGGGTGGTTCTGAGAACCAGATTTATTTTCTCCAAGTGAGTACATGTTTATTTTTCAATTTGTCATCCATTCTTAGCATGAGCACCCCAATAATTCAGATCTGCAAATCTTTGAGCTTACACATTTTAATGTAGATTTTTTTTCATTTTTAAACTGAAACCAATTTCAATGTGATTTATCATCAGAGAATTACCTTATGTAAAATGCTTAAGTGAATGAAGTAATAACTTTAGGCCCATCGGGTAGAGAGAGCAATTTTCAGTTTCTCAGTTCTAAATAAATGCCGAGATCCTGGGTCACGTTTTCATTTCATTCATTACACTGTGTGCTTTAGTTATTACTGAGTTTTGGAATGTCTAGAAGCTTCAAATGAGCTGAATTACTTTTAAATATTGCTGAATTTCATTTCATACAATTTGAGCTACTTTGCTTGGTGTCGCTGGGTATTCTATTATCTCCTTACCTAAACCAGCTGGCCAAGTCTGGAGTTTATTTCCCTCTTCATAAAGTAGGATACTAATATTGAGCCCTAGGCTGTCTCTTTGCATATGAAATTAACTACAGCTTCGTTGGTTTAAAAGTCATTGAAGATTTGCTTAGTAAATACATGGCCAATGATTGCAGTGGGAGAACCAGGCTGAAGGAAGAGGGTTATGGGAACATTTCTCTCCCATCTCTGAGAGAAAATAAAGGATCCTGGTGAGCAGATCCCCATGATGGAGTTTGCTCGCCCAGCCTTCTACACAAATTGTCAGTTTGAGCATTAATTGGGTAAAGGTTCCCTAAGAGCACAGTGTGAGTTCAAGGACAATAGCAGCTTTCTTTCCATAGGTCAGAAATCACCTAATAATAATAATAGTAATAATAATCCGCTTATTTATTATATTAATATACAATATACAATAAGTAAAAATATGTATTATTTCAATATATATAATATATAGGATAGATATCATAATAATAATACTAGTAACACTCAAACATTTATTGAGCGCTTACTATGTCCAGGCACTGTGCTAAACATATAACAAGCATTATCTTTTTTTATCTCCACAGCAATCTTCTAAGGTAAGAACCACTATAACTTCCATTGTACAGATAAAAAAGAAAACAGAGGCTCAGAGAAGTTGAGTAATTTGGCCAGGGTCACCCAGCTAATAGGCGAAGGAGCCAAGGTTTGAAACCAGACAGTCTGACCTCAAAGCATTCTTCACCCCACAAGCGTTCTAGTTCAGCAAGATTTCTACCTATAGAGGAATGCTTCTTTGCACAGCATTTGTTAAAATCCCCATAATCTTCTATCTGTGGGAGAGAAAAGAGATTGTGTAGCCACATGGTGGTTTAGAGCCCAGACTTTAAAAGTCAGACGGATGTGGTTGAGTTCGAGCTCTGGGGTTGTCAAAGAGTTGAGTGGTCCTGTGTAAGTTGCCTAACATCTGTCTGCCTCAGTTTCCCCATCTGCAATACGGAGATGATGATGATACTATTGTTACCATGAAGAATTAATGAAACCACGTAGTGCCCAATGGGTCAGAACCTATCGGCACGAGCTATCTTTATGCTAAAATCGTACACCGGGTTTACTCAGGTGGGAGCCTCCTCTGGAAACTGCTTAAAAGGGGCTTATCAATTTGCATTTCTAATCACCCTCTAACTACCTGCCTGGCCAGTCCTCTGAGGACTTGCTCAGTGATTGATGTGATACCACTTAGAAATGTCTTTCAGTTCCTCAGAAGAAAGATTTTCTGTACAATCCAGCTGGTGGTGTTACTGTTTACAGAACTCTGAAAACCTAACTGTGCTGCTGATATGCTCATAGGGAGTTGAAAGGGGGATTATCTTTTAAGACTTGAGAATGTTGATGTTTGCAAATATTTTCTTGCTGCCTCTTCTAATACTGCAAATTGACTGCAGAGAGAATGGGCAAAGGATGACATCATATAAAACAGCAGCCTTTTAAGTGCAAGGGCTGGAGGAACCACTTAGTGTAATTAGGAAATCCTTAAACAAGTGTTTGCAAAATATTGGCTAACCCTTAATGTTTGCCTCCCCACACCCCATATCCAACGCTAAAAGTCTGACCTTGAATAATTATCTACCCACTGGCTTTCAGCACCAGGAGCAGAAAGGCTCCCCCACCGCTGTCTGGTTGTCTGCAGACAGTCCCACTGAACATAAGCACCGCTAACAAGGGGCAGCTGTTCAGAGGAAGTGCTCTCACATGAACCCTGCAAAGCAGAGGTGGGCAAGACCCCCACTGATGCTTCAGGAGAAAGTGCCCACTTTCTTTCCTTTTGCTTCCATTTCCAAAATGGCAATCCAGTTTTTTGGAGAGCCTGATAAACTATCTCCTTCTGTTTAAACTGGCCTGTCTCCTACCAGTCATTATGGCCACCCAGAGAACAACTGGCCTTCTCAGATGGATCCTTTGGACTATTTACCGGGTGAACAGGTAGAATGATTGGAAACCTTGTCTTATGGAGCACAGGGCTGTTGTGAGATGGGGTGAGCAGGAACGAAGTTAAGCCTGGAGCTGATGTTAAGTCTTTTTTCAATGTGTGATGCCATCCATAGATCAATTTTCTTGCCTTAAAGAACACCATAGATAGATAGATAGATAGATAGATAGATAGATAGATAGATAGATAGATAGATAGATAGATAGATAGATACATAGATAGATACATAGATAGATACATAGATAGATACATAGATAGATACATAGATAGATACATAGATAGATACATAGATAGATACATAGATAGATACATAGATAGATACATAGATAGATACATAGATAGATACATAGATAGATACATAGATAGATACATAGATAGATACATAGATAGATACATAGATAGATACATAGATAGATACATAGATAGATACATAGATAGATACATAGATAGATACATAGATAGATACATAGATAGATACATAGATAGATACATAGATAGATTGATAGATACAGATAGATAGGAAACATTTTTCTATTTATAAAAGCAGTGCATTTGTCCTTGTAGAACATTTAGAAAATACAATTAAGGAAAAGAAATCAGGAGGAAAATGTTCATGATCCTGCCTCCCAGTGAAAACCTTGGATCTTTTTAAAATGCATTTTTCATAGTTGAGTTGATACTAGGTAGATAATTTCATATCCAGCAATTTTCATACTATTGTCTCATTGGCATTTTTCCAAGCTTTGTTTCATAATATGCCACCACAAAGCCCTACCATCGTGTGCGTAATCATTCCCATAATGATGGACATGCAGGTTGTTTCTAGCATTTGGCTATTCTAAGCAATGCTGGGTGGGATATCTTCTCTCCAACCTCTTCACTTCACCAAGTCTGGCCTGTGTAGCAAACTAGCAGGTGCAGGAAAGATCCAGAATCCTCGCCACTGAGCTGCTGTCTCAGTCGGCGAGGATTTCAACTGCCTGGATTATTTTAACTTCTAAACTGGGGCTTTTCAAAACTTAATGGGAAAAGGAAAGTAAAAGCCACTTGTTTTCTTGTGACTATATGACATTTTCTTCCAGAATAACCTGGTTTGAGAAAAATAGAATAAATTATTGAACCAAAGCAGATGGTGATATTCTGAAAACTTGATCTACCAGATTTCCCCATACCTTGTTTTAAAAGGTTTGATGTTCACTGCAAATTTTTGGCAGGGAGCAGAGGTGGCATTTATACCTTATACAAGCAGGTCTTTTCCCTAAATATAATAATAAGGGTGAGTCTTTCCATAACCATCTGAGTGCTCTGTGCAGGCAAATGAAGACTTTAGTCCTACCATGTAGATCCTTGTTGTTTTCAGGGATGTATCAGGATGTAGTGTTGGAAGAAATGCAGGCCAAGTCTATCGCTGTTTGTAGGCTGCTTGGTGCCCAGCAGACTGCATGCATGGAGGCCCAGGGCCACCTTCTCAATGGAGGAAAGTGGCCCACACTGAATGCTGGGGACCTGGAGGCCTGTGGCCCCCACTGTAGTTCTAACCCTGTACATTCCAGGGCTCATACTGTTCTGCACAGGGGTCCCGTCTCCCTAATCCATGGAGTGCTTTGGGAAGCTACCAGAAGGGACAGAGCCCTGGGGCATAACCACTCCTGGGGGCATGCCTATGGACCGTTCTCTCCTGGAAACTCTCCCATGTCACTCTTTCTCCTGTCTTCTCTTTCTTGCTCTCTTGTTTGCTCTTTTCCTCCTCTCCTTTCTCTCCTGCCTGGGTATTAGACCTGATTGCTTCATGGCCAGAGCAACTGTCACTCTATGGATGTTACTGCCTGGATTGGAGACTCAGAAACTCTGTCCCCAGCTTGGTCCATCACAAGAGCTACGTAAGAACAGGGGTCCCTAATCCCTCGGGGCACATTTTAATTCTTAAAGAGCAATAATAGGGTTTAACAGAGAGAAGAACCACCGACAGACATTGCTGTTTCAGATTTTAAACTATTTAAATTCAAAGGAAATCAAAAACATCCAAAGAATCAGGGAGCAAGTACCCAAGTAGATCAGAGCTCAGGGATTCACATTCTTCTGCTGTGTTATTTTTTGAAATTATGCTCAAATTTAACATGGTAATTTTTTAATACTATGTCTATGTATTTAAGTATTTATGCATGTTTTATTCCTTAAACTCTTAATAAAATGCCCTGTGCAGACTAAGTTTACTCATTCCTCTGCTCATCAACTGTTTATTGAGTGTATTTATTGAGCAATTACTATGTGCCAAGTGCAGGGTAGTGGGAGTACAAGAAAGAACAGAATCAATCTGATCCATGCCCTTTGAGAGTATGCAATCTAGTGGAAGGCAAATAATCACACGTGCATAAATTATTATATCTCATGGTAACTGCTGTAAAGAGAAAGTGAAGGATGTACTTGGAGATTTGATTTAGATTGGGGATGGAGTCAAGTGATACAAGGAGTGGTCAGGGGGATTTCCTTAAGAGATGATGTTCCAGCTGATGTCTGAAGGAGGTGTACAGAACTTAACCAAGCCAAGAGCAAGAGAATGTTTTCCAGGCAAACAATAACATATGCAACGGTGCTCAGACGGGAAGACACTGGGCAACTGGAGGGACTGAAAGCCTGTTACCTTAAGTGGTGAGGGATGGGGCCAGAGAGACTGTCAGGGGCCAGGCCCTGGGAAGGCATTGGAACAGTATCCTGAGACAAAGGGAAAATGTAGATTTTTTTAAAATTTCCTCTTTTTAAAGCAGGGAGGTGACCCAATCGAATTTTTATTTCAAGATCCCTTGGGCTGCATTGTAAAGAAAGAAGTGAAGGGAACCACATGAAAGATGATGGTGGCTGAGACCAAGGTGTTGGTGATGTCTAGTGAAAGGACAAATATGAAAGATATTTTTCAGGAAGAATCTACAAGTCTTGGCTAGACTGAATCGGGGTGTAGAAGATAAATATAAGTGAACACAACATTTAAATGATTACTTTAGTACCTGTTTAAGACCTCTGACTTGCTAGGTGTTCTGAGAATATAAGACAAGATCCCACAGATGGTCAGCTCTAGTCTTGGGGAGTTTGCCATGCAGTGAAGCACAAGTGTTATTACAAACCTCATTCACGTTAATAACAACGGTTACAGCCGATCTCTTAACACATGCTATACTTTGCATCTCTCATTATGGAGGACCTAAGCATACATGCACCCTAAATTTCTATACCATTCAAGGGCTTTTGATAATGCATATGAATTGCTTCCCCCCACCCCCAGAAGGAGACATTTATCTTTTTTCATCCCATCTTGAGCTCTGTTAGCCACATTGTTCTCCTGGTAACCATGGGGTATGCGATGCTTAAGAGCTATTTTAGCAAGATTTTTTATGAGTCATTTCAATAACTTCTTTAAAACAAACCGTCTATACTTCATTTTTTTTTCAGGAAGTAAATGGTGGCATTTGTGCCATTATGAATCCTGATGGATTTCCATATTCACTAACATAAAGAATCTTTTTTTTTTTTTCTTCCAGAAAGGAAAATTAAGGTTGCTGTACCATGGGATCACTTTCATTATCTTTAGCATACAAATGATCTTTTAAAAAGATTTTTTTTCTCTCTATATGTACAGTATCAATGATATAATTTACATTGCATCCTTCATATTAACACGCTGATCCATCATCGCTAACAATGCAGGGTCTTTGTGTGAGGGGCTGTCGGACAAATGTTTTAGCTTGTGAGAAGAAAATTGTTAGCATTTGAATAGAGAATGGTACAGGAAGGATTAATAGCCTACTTTGATGGATTAGAATGTAGGGAAATTGCTCAATATTAATATGAAAATGTTTGTGAATTGGTTGCAAGGTGCTGTCAATGGAAAATGATTATGTCTCCAAGGCCTTATCAGTTGAGACTTGACTCTTAGCAAAGACTTTCACAAAAGACTGATGAGGAGTATGGAAAATGACCTGCTCCAGGAGCAGGGACAACATCCCACCATGCAACCACTGGAGTCCCCACGTCACATTGGGCACCCTTCTGTATGCTGTACATCTTTATATTAACATATCTGAATAGGATTTATAATAAAAGAGAAAGTAAGCGTGATGAGTTTTTATTTCTATAATTTAGCCTTTCCATCTTTTAAAGCCCAATCGGAAACAAGCAGGGTGTTTTTGCATATACAATTGAGCTCCCCTTAAATGATTTTTTTTTTGTCTGTGCACAATGGTTTCCAAGATGGTAATTTGTGAAGATGGCCTATAGTTTATAAACCATGATACAAAAATGGTTGTTTAATATGGTTGTCAACGAACTCAGTCAGAGCAAACCTGATTTTAGAATGATGCCTGAAAGGATTTGAGATATTACAAAAAGTGACACTTGCAAAATTTTACTCTTATGCTTTAAGCATATCTTAACCATTAATTTCCCTAGTCAATGTCCGAACCAGGGCTTAATTTTTGTCTAGTCTCTATTTTTTCTTTCCATTAAAAACTTAAATGCTGGGGCCGGCCCGGTGGCGCACTGAATAGTGCTCCGCTTGGGAAGCGCGGCGGCGCTCCCGCCCGAGGGTTCGGATCCCACATGCAGACCGGTTCCCGCTCACTGGCTGAGCGAGGCGCGGGAGCAATGCCGAGGGTTGCGATCCCGTTGCTGGTCCCCGGTCCGGTACGGGGGCAACACTGAGGGTTGCGATCCGTTGCCGGACACGGAAAAAAAGACAAAAAAAAAAAAAAAAAAAACTCAAATGCTGGAGTATTGTCCTGAATATACACATCGATGTACAGTGTGTGAAGTGGAAATTGGACATTTAATTTGTCTCCTAAAAAAGAGACTCGTTCAATACAATAAAACACACAAAAAGAGTACAATGAAACAATTGCCCTGAATGCATTCCCGTCAGTAGGACCTATTCAAGATGACTTCAGGAGCATTAAATATACATGTGTGTGTGTGTGTGTGTGTGTGTGTATACACGTACATTCTAATGAAAGTTCAAATTTATGACAAAATGGTGATTAATAAAACTTTATTGTTTCCTCAAAAAACCTAAACTTTGTTGCCCCTGTGGTGGGGTACTATCCTGCAGCATCCCAGTAATGATGACATGTATTCTTGGTGACTGTCATCAGAATAGAAATGACAGGCTGGGCAGCTGGAAATGCTGCTCTTCAGATTAGGCCACTGTCTCTTCCAAGAACAGAGAAGTCCTCCCCAGGTCCCTTAGAATACAGCAAGTTATTCCTATTTGAGTTTCATATTTAACCACTAGAGCAGGCTTTATCAATCTCGGCCACTACTGACATTTTGGGTGGAATAGCTCTTTGTTGTGGGGACTGTCCTATGCTTTGCAGGATGTTTGGCAGCATCTCTGGCCTCTACCCACAGAACTCTCTTTCAGTCATAACACCAAAAATGTCTCCAGATATTGCCACATGTCTCCTGGGGCACAGAACTGACCCCCAGTTGAGAAAAACTGGGCTAAAGAAACTTAAAGGTAATCATTGTGAGTTATGTAAGAATATTACTATTGGACTAAAAAAACAATGTATACATAATGTAAGTTAAATTACTTTCTCCTTAAAATAAAAAGTGAGATTGTATGACATTTATTTACATATTTTTAAAAAGTAATGGTACTAGCTACCATCTATTAAATGCCATTTATCTGGCATCAAATGCCTAACACCTGATGAATTGGGTAAAACGATTCCCATTTAACAGATGAAAAACTGAGGCTTAGAGATGTTGAACCACTTGCCTGAAGTCAATCTGCTATTGTGGCACAAATGGGACCCAAGCCTGTGGCTCTGACCACAGTACTGTTAACCACTACTGTATGTTCTTGGCAGTGGGGCCTTCACTGCCAATACCTGCAGTGTGGTGTGCCCTTACAGTCTCCTGTGTTTGAAGAATCTCAGCATCCCTCATAACCCCTGCAAAAGAGCACCAAGACTGCCTCTATCCCAGCTCACCATGACACCTTGCACCTTTCCTGCTGCATGAAGCTGACCTCCCTGCCTCCACATGTAGCTTCTTCATGGGCTCACTCCCGGAAGATGCAGAAACCTGAGTTAACAATGCTAGACTTATCTAGAAACCTATGGGACCCCTGGGATGCTTCCCCTTGCCCCACAGTCTATAGATGAGATGCCCTAAAATGGTGATGTCACTTTATCCTGACAGTCGTTTAAGTCTAGCGCTTGGGATCACAAACCCCTTTGCACAGCCACATGTGTGCATACATATGCAATTTTATTTTACGTAGATTTTCAGGAGGTTCACAGGACCCACAAGGTCTCCCTCCCTGGACCCCAGATTAGGAACCTATTTCCAGACCATTAAGTGGACTCGCCAAGAATTTTAGCATAACTCAGAGCAGCACCTTCTTCATAAAACAAAAACAAACAAACAAACAAACAAACAAAAACCATACTGGGATCTAATTTGTGAAAATGAGCAGTTAACAGTAACCAGCAAGCAGTCACGAGGGAGAGCAAGTGACATCTTCCTAGGGCCCGGCAATCTGCATTTGAAAAAGCTGAGAGGCAGATGTGTCCCCTGCGTGCCCCTGGGATTGGCAGCTTCATTATTTCTGTCGTCAGTGTGTGTGGAATGCCGACCCAGCACGCCAGCAAGGCCTTTTCCAGGTAGAGATGTTCATTGTAACCTATTAATTCCCAGGTGGAGACAGAGTCAAGACAGGGCGCTGGCAGCTCTTAATCCCACCACTGCACTTTCTGCTTTAATTCTTCCTTGTTTGTGGCTGAAGAGTGCTGACCTCTATCCTGTCTGGTTATTGGCTTGGCCCAGATTCTCCCTCTTTTCCTTTTGAAATAAAAAACTTCCCCCAAAGTTATACATATTCCTAGTTGTAAAGGAATTCAGGAAGGCTCCCCCTTCTCTTCCCAGTTCCTTATTCACCAAATCTTTAGAAGTGACTCTCAGTTCTTACTGATGGACCTTTGGGCACTTATTTCCTTGTTTCTAAACAACATGTTTGCAAAGCCTTTTCTAGATTTTTAAATCTAGGTATGGTCTGTTAACTTCCTACTGTAGAATATGAGACTCTGGCTCTTAAAGCATTTTTTCCACCACTGCTCGCAACACACACATGCATTGCAACACACAGGCCCACTTTCTGCTACTTATCTCCCAATAGAATTATGCCACAATTTGCATTTTCTTCAATATCTAGTGTTTAGATCATGCAGCTGTTACCCACAGCTGAGCCATTGATTATACTGTGATTTCATTTCCTTCCTGTATAACTTTTTTTTCCCCTAGAGTTGCTAATATCCTTGTTTTCTATGTTTCTCTCAGTAATTCACTTGCAGACTCTCTATCAAAACCATGAATCTTCTCTCACCATTTTTAAACACATCTGTTATTTGATCAGTTTTGGATTTTTCAAGGGGTCATCCTTCTGGACTTTAGCACCACCTCCCTTCTCCTGATCAATCTGGACTGGCTTTCCTCTAGAATGGTTTCTTAGTACCCTTCTTTGCCATCATTCCAGGGGTCCCGTGAGTCTCTTTATTAGGTTGGATCCCTGTTTCCTAGAGCTATGTATTTCTCTATCTTTGGATGGACATCATCTACTATCTTCTGACTGAAGGCTTATGGGATACACATTTTTTGATACTAAAAAAGCCAAGGCTAACTCAGGATCACACTGTTAATAAATGTGCTCTAGGACACAGGGTCTAGGATACAGAGTCTAGGTCTAGGACTTCTGTATCCAGAGAGCTCAAGAGACCAACAAAGCATGTACTTGTTGCAGCAGAAAGACAGAGATACTGTAAAAAATTCATTTTTGATTAGCTTAGCTAGAATTTTGCATCAAGAAATTCTTCCAATGAGCTATTTTTATGTTGGCATACATGTAAGTTTTTGTTTTATGGTTTTATAATTTTTTGAATTCTGTATGGTAGGTCAAGGGAACATCATAATATTTCCATGGCTTAAGATCTCTGAAGACCTTAATCTGATTTGCTTCAAGTTAGGTGATTTGTTCCCCCCCCCCCCATTTTACCTCAATTAAATGAAGTTAATTTCTATAACTATGCTTAACTTTGGTTCACCCAAGGAAATGAAATTTTAGACACTGGCCAAAAATTCCTGCAAGAATGTTCTATTGACTGAACAGTTTATCAGTTAAAAAGAAAAGAAAGGGTTTTGTATCTAAGATACGAGGGGAGACATTTCAACCTATACCCTTTCTCAAACATTTTCCCCTGATTCTTATTCCTCCCCTTTTCACCATGTTAGGGAGCCAGTGTGCCTGATGATGGTAGATGTGGGGGTAAAAAATAAAAGCAGTCGAATTTCACTGACCAGTATCAGAGCTTATGAACCATGTTTGGTTTCTAGGCAGAGGAACTAGTAAGTGCAAAGGCCCCGTAGCCCTTTCAAGGCCCCATTCCCTTAATGTTCTGCTCTCTCAGGTTAAGAGCTAGCTAATTTTTACAAGTAATCCCTGATGAAATATTTAGATTAATGTGGTTTAAACATAGCTTGAAAAACACATTCTGGGGACAATACCTTAATCCAAAGATGGAAAAAAGAGGTGGAATTTCTGATCTTGGCAGGCAGAAGACTTTGGTATTTTTAACCATGGAGAACAGCCCACCTGGAGATGCAACAACATACAGAGGAAACAGGGAAGGAATTGAGCTCAGGAAACTCAACTGCTAACCCCTGCTTTGTGCTATCACAGCTGTGTGATTGGAGTCACTCAGCACTGCTGAACCTGTCTACTCACTGTAAATTGAGGTCATATAAAGCATGTCATACACTAACCTGTATCTCAATGGATAGTATACTTGAAAGTGCTCTGTAATGAGATGCAGCACATAAAAGATCTTTGCATACCATAAAGCATTAAATGCATGTTAGTTTTTATCAAGTTAACTTTATTTCTTAACATATTAATGCCAACATGTAGCATGTAGTAATCTCACATAATTCCCTCACAGAAGTACATTTCTATAACTCATTTAGAGTTAGGGTTAAGGGCCAGCCCGTGGCTCACTCGGTAGAGTGCGGTGCTGATAACACCAAGGCCGCGGGTTCGGATCCTATATAGGGATGGCCGGTTTGCTCACTGGCTGAGCGTGGTGCTGACAACACCAGGCCAAGGGTTGAGATCCCCTTACCGGTCATCTTTTAAAAAAAAAAAAAAAATAGAGTTAGGGTTAAGATTAGGGTTAAAAAAATATTTTTTTCTTACCCTAAATTAAAAGCAGCTTGCATACAATTAAACGTGTAAGTGGATGTATCAGTCAGAGCTTTGGGTTGCAAACAAAGAAGTGGACTCTATTATCTTAAGTTGAAAGATGGATTTATTCAAAGTTTATCAGAGTGAATAGAAGTGGTTTTCAAATCATAGGGCCTGGCACTGTCCAATCAGAAGGGAGCTGGAGCAGGTTCCTGGTGGCCCCCTGCTATTCTGGAACTTAATCCTTAGGTTTCTGGAGGATGGGGAAAGCTGAGCAGGTTCTAAGGGAGAGGCCTCAACCAGGGCAGTGGGTGGATGCAGTTGGGGAGCATGGGGCAGTGGTTATTTACTGATGGGAACAGAAGTACTTGGATGTTTTAACCACTGGCGTGGGTTCACTAAGGCAGATCCCCTGAATATCAGGCCTGCTGGGGGAGAGGCCAGAGAATGAGGATGGAGAAACATTTGGAAACCCAGACTGTGTGGATGACACCTCTACCATTTTTTATGAGCCCTTCTGTGAAGGCCACTGTTGCTGATTGTGAAAACCACTGCTATGACTAAACTTCTAACCATTTCTTCATCTTTGCAGTGATTCATTCAGGATGCAAAGTCCTGAGTAGGAACATCAGGCTGGTCAAAGCTGGGCCTGCACCCTGCTGCCATGGAATGAGGAAAGGGTGATATGAGGCCGGTCCTGATTAATGGAGATTTCTTCCAAGGAGAAAAAGACTTTGGTTGCTGGGTATTCAATGTCCACTAGACTGATGGTTTAATGTTGAGACAAAGATGCTTTATGTAAGATGCTCTGTACATCTGTTTCTCCTCCTCTCCATCATCTAGAAAGTAATTCATTAAAGGATTCATCATCACCATCATCACAAAAGACCTTTAAGAACCATAAGGTGATCTTCAATGTGTTGCACAGCTAAAGGTCACCTTGAATTTCGTCTTGACTGCCATGCTTTTTTTTTTCTCATTAAAATATTTGACAAGTATTCTTTGCATGAATGAACAGCTCCAAGCACCCTAGCCCTACACTGTTCTCACAAAGATGTTGGACTGTCATAGTAAATAATTGTGCGGCCAGCTGAAAATCAATATCTGTGTTATACACACATTAACACAGAAATCTGGTGTTCTTACAGTTATAATGTTTCCCGGAAGATACTGCATGATTTTTTGATAAAATAACATGTATTTCCTCTCCTTTAGGTTATTTAAGAGTGGCCTAAAAAGGTCGAAAAACATCTTTATTCATTTCTGTATCCCTACTGCACCTGGTGTAGAGCTTTGATCATGGTTGACGGTTGAAAATGCTGATTGAATCAGACAGGGGGGTTAGAATTGCAAGTACATGAATATGTTCTAAGTCTAAGAAGTTGTATACAGAAGGAGGTCAAGTATGGCAGGTAGTGCTACAAGTAGGATGACCACCTGTCCTGGTTTGCCTGGGGCTGGGGACTGGGGTGCCCAGAACACAGACCTTCCAGGGCTGAAACCGGGAAAGCCACAGGCTCAGTCACCAGAGAGTCTAGATTTGAATCTTGGTTGCACCACTTATCAACTGCATGACTCAGTTTTCTATTTGTAAAAGGTGACTAGTAACACATTTATTAGTGGGCTTTGGAAATAAATATGCTAATGTGCATAAAGTACTTAGGACAGTCTTGGATCACAGTACGGGCTTGGTGAATGTCAACAAATAGTAAATTCTTATAATAATGCCTGACCACAGTGTCTCCTACTAGAGCCCAAAAGATGCTTCTGCAAATATTCTCTTGGCACTTGGAAATCTTCTTTAAAATGCTGTATGTTGTAAAGTGTAAACAGTAGAGAGTTTTTCCAAAACAATGTTACTTTGAGATAGAACCAACCAGCCTTGGCAGACATTGGCAGGTAACAAGTCGAATTAGAAATTCCTTTGTATAATCACAAGATATTACAATGTGACAAGGACTGAGAAGTTTTGTAGGTGTGGGAAAAAGTATCCTGAGGTGAGTAGTGTGATTCCACATTTTAGAATCACACTGGCCGTTGTACTCTCTGATTCTCCCCCTCCATGCACACGTCTCGCTTACACACATGCTTGCTCCCTAGCTCAATGACAGTTGTTTTGGGATTGGGAGGTTGAGGATGTCCCAAAATTATCCAGGAGAAAAGAAAAGGAGGAAGGTGGGTAGTGAGCAGGAAAAGCCTCTTCTCCCTAAATAAATACTGTTGAAATGTCACCATAGCTCTGATCCCTTTGATTTTCCCCTCTCTCTGATGGAAATATTCCTTATCCCCAATTTCATGGACAAGCTTAAATCAATGTGTAAATATTTTGCCATCACTAGGACCTGATTTCTTCATCGAAGTATTCAGGAGTCTTTAGACCACATGTGAAAGAACATAGAGGCCTTATTATCTTACATGGAAACAGGGGCATGTGCTGAAAATCTAAACCATGGTGGAATAATTGTGGTCTGTAAAGCAAAGAGTTGCTGGCTTCCTGAGCTAGTGTTCCCACTTGCTGTCAACCTCGACTTGCTTTTAATTGGGTTTCAGCTATGTGAGCTCAGATCGTGGGGACAAAAAGAAGAAATGGTCAATAATCTGAGTGTTTTGTCTGTGCTGTCATATATCTGGGTGTTGGGGAATGTCTACATGGCTGAGTTCTGACTTTCTGTTACAGAGAGGCCCAAAACCTTTTTTTTCCTCCTTAGACTATAAGATCCAATCAGAGTGTTGAACTCTTAGAATTGTAAGCTAGCTTCAGTGTTTTCTTGTTTTCTCTTGCTTTGTAGAATAAAGAATCAAAGCAGTAACATAAAGTAAATATAAAACTTTAATTAAGAGGTTAAAAAAAATAGGGTATAACCTGGAGTCAGTAAGAATCACCTGTGTTGGTGTTCCAAATGTAGGCCACATGCCACTGGGGGGAGGTAGAATGATTTGAGGTGAGGCATTAAATAACAGAGGCTGCTATAGTGATAACATAACTCCCTCTTCTAGTCTCTTTAATCCTTCTGCTTCCACCTGGGAGAAAGTCTCAGTTGGGTGCTGGTATGTCTTTAACACCTCTCCAACACTTTCAAACCTGCCTTGTTAGCAAGGATCACTGGCCTAAGGTTCAAAGTCTTCAGCAGGCAACAGAATCTAGCTTGGATTAAATAACATTGCTTTGCTTGCTTTTTATTTACTTTTAACGATTGCCATCTTTTCCATTTATTGTGGCACCTAAGTTTGTTTTAAAATGAAAGTGTGCCTATTTAAAGAAACCTATTAAGTCATCATAGTAAAGGTGAGTGTGGAGGTATGTCAAAAATCATAAAGATAGTACATAAACAGCCCAATTTAGGAACCACTGACCTATTCTGTCACTAGGAAGGGACAATGTAATTCATCCAGCCAGCCCTCCATCTACTCATCCATCCACCCGACAAATATTTACTGAGCATCTTTATGTTGTGCTGGTACTTGTGGATCAGGAGGCAAAGTCTTCAAGAAGTGTTAAAGGAGATAGATGACAAACAAACAAATAAGTATATAAAATAATGTTAGAAGTAAATTTTTTTTTTTAAAAAAAAGCAAGTTAAGGAACTAGAGCGTAACAGAAGGCTCTTTTTTTGGCGATATGGTGAGGGCAGGACCCTTTGAGGAGATGCCATTTGACTAAGGCCAGAATAAAAAGAGGTGTGAACTATTATGTATCTGGAGGAAAAGCATTTCAGGAAGAGGGAACAGCCAGTGTGAAGTCCTGAGGCAGAAGCATGCCTGGTGTGGTTCAGGAATAGGAAGGAGGCCCATGTGGCTGCAGGGGCATGAACAAGGGGCACGGCATGACATGGACTTGAGAGCTGGGCTGGTGATAAGTCATGTAGGGCCTTGTCAGCCATGGTCATAATTTTATTTATAGTGAGAAAGGAGCCATGGGGATGTTTTGAGCAGAGAAGTAACATGATCTGATTTATGTTTTTAAAGGTCACTCTGGCCACTGTGTGGAGAAGAGACTGGGAGAGGGTGTGGCACAGCGGAAGTAGGGAGACATGAAGAGGCTCCTGCAGGCTGTTCCAGACTGTGGCTTGTATGCAGGTGGTGGTGTTGAAGCTTAAGCCGCAGGAAACAGCAGAGACCTTTACTGACCACTTCTAAGGGATGAGTGAAACCTGTATAAAATCAGCACTGCTTTGGAAGAACTTGTAAATTAGCAACAGACAAGATGGTAATTCTGTTGTGTGGAAGTTTCTAGAACATGACATTGTGTCTGTGTAGGACCCTTTCTGCAAGAGATTCTGTGACTGCATCATCTCCAGAAAGATATGATTGCATCAGAGAAGGTTCATTTAATGGCAAGAGGGTGAAAGGAGAGCAGAGACAAGTGCCAGATGCTTCAGCCTGGGAGAGTATTGTCTGAAGAGACCATAATCCACATCTTTAAGCTCTTTAAACTATGCAAATAAAGGTGAACACACATTTGCTTATAAAATCATGAAAAGACTGTGATAAGGGGATACCATCTGAGGTTGCATGTCGTTGACAAGAGTCTTGATTCTCAAACTTGACTGCACATTAGAATAACTGATGGGGCTTTAAAAACTTTTGCCTGGCCATTGTCCTAGACCAATTAAATTAGACTCTCTATAACACCAAGGTTGAGGGTTCAGATCCCCATAACGGGCCAGCTGCCAAAAAAAAAAAAAAAAAATAGACTCTGAAGGGGGAATCCATGCAACAGTTACAGTAAAGTTACCCAGGTGACTCCTAAGCGCAGACAAATTTGGGAACTGTTGGCATGGAGCAGTGCTTTTCAAACTTGAATGGACACACAATGCAGCACCTGGGGATCTTTCTAGAATGCTGAGTCTAATTCAACAAGTCTATGGTGAGACCCGAGATGCTGCATTTCTAATAATCCCCCAAGTGAGGCTGATGCTGCTGTTCCAGGGACCACACTTTGAGTAGTGACAGCATAAAGAAGAGAACAGAACTTGAAGTGAGGAAACCTCTGTTTAAGTATTTGCTCTGGCATTTTCTAGCTTCAGGTTGACAAACCATCCTAGTTTCCTGGACTCTCCTGGTTGTGGCATTAAAGGCTACATGTCCTGACCAAACCAGGATAGTTGATCACTCTATGTGTGATCATAGAAAGTCAGATAAAGCCTCTGAGCCTGGTAAAGGAGTCGTAAGAACTAAATAATGGGTGCAGATGTCTAATGTAGTAACTTGGTACAAAGAGTCCAAAAGTGCTTGATATTTCAATGCCAAGACAACAGCTTGCAAACTTTAAAAGCCATGGTGAGCTACCACTTCCCACCCACCAAAATGGCTCATATGGAAAAGATAAAATGCCCGTGGTGTGAAGTAAGTGGAACTTTCAAGCAGAATTAGTAGAGCCACTTATAAAAACTGTTCAGCAATTTCTACTCATCCCAAGCATAGGCATTCCCTAGGACCCAGCAATTTCCATCTTCAGTATATATACAAGAGAAATGCATACATCTCCACCAAAGATATGTATAGCAGCTTTGTTTATAGTAGTAAGAAGTTAGAAACAACTCAAAAAGCCATTAGTTAATTAGATATAGAATTGTAGTATATTCATAAAATGGAGCACAGCAATAAAAATAAACTATTGCTGCACACGACAATGTGGATGAATCTGATAAACATAATAGTGAGTGAAATAAGTCAGATACCAAAGATATTTCATTTACATAAAGTTAAAAAAAAACAATAAAAAACCTCAGCCCAACCTATTCTATGGTGTTAAAAGTCCAGATAACGGTTTCCATTTTAGTGCATCTGAGGCTCTGTGAGTGTTCTTTTTGCTCCAGGCATTGATTACATCAGGGTGTTCACATTGTGAAAGTTCACCTAACTGTACAATACTATCTGTGCACAATTCTGTATAAATGATATGTTTTAATAAAACTTTTTTAAAATAAAAGGCCAAAAAGTAAAATAGAAAAACAAATATAGGGAATTTATTAGCCTTCAGAGATGATACTAGGTGAAAGTTTCAGTGGATCTCAAAAGGTTTTAGACAATTTACAGATGAGACTTCTTAATGGCTTCTAAGAGACTGGAGATATTGAGAATTTAAATAGGCATCGTCCTTCTTTGAATTGCCTCTAGGGATCTCCCATCCCAAATATACAGTGCACTGAACTATCTGCAAGTCTATCCAGGGTTACAGTCACTCTGTCCCACACTCCTAGCTGGGTGTTCAAAAGAGGGAAACTTCTCTCCTCATCTCTGCAAAGAAGAGCCAAACCTTACCAAGGGCAGAATGAAGTTACTAGGAGATTGCATAAAATTCTCTAAAAGAACCTGTCATATAATCTATCTCTCATCGGGGCCCACCGTTCTACAACCCCAATCCATTCACAGCTGAGAATCAGCATAGACACTCTTAATCTACTTCCTTGGACTTATCTCTCAGGCTCCGTCTGCCAGTTCTTATGATTTCCAGTGACATAAGATATGCTTAGCAAGCTGAGTGCCAATGCCACCAGCTCACTGGGTTAAAATGGAATTATCAGGCTGAAATCGGAAGCCATTTAAATCTTCAACAAGCTCTCATGTGGCTGTTGATTCAGCAAACCATGCTTTTTCTGACACCAGTGGTGTTCCTGACAGATGTTTTGCTTGAATGGAGAAGCCCTCTTCAGAGAAGTCATTTACATTATCAAATGTGGCTGAAACATCAAGAATCTGCAAATCTCTCGGTCTTGTCACTTGGGAAGCCCTGGAAGAGAAGATGTGCCAAAGGTGTACGTTAGGTGCAGCTTACCCTTCAGGTAGAACCAAGACAGCCCACGAGGACAATTGCTCTGGGAGTATTCCACAGTAAGCTGCATGATGCACTTGCTTCTCCAACTGGTGAACTGATAGGTAATCATCATCATAACAATAACAGCAAGAGCTATTCTGTTTTTGACACAGCAACCACCATCATCTCTGGATAAAATAAGTTGTATCAGGTCATTCCTTTTCTCAAAACCTACCAATGGCTCCCATTTCCCTAAAAGGGAAATCCGAAGTCTTCATGGGGCTCCCAGGTCCTTCCCAATCTGGCCTTGTCTTATCTCGTTGATGTCATCTCCTGCCATCCTTGCCCTCCCTTGTTTACTCGGCTCCAGCCACATTGGTCCCTTGTTGCTCCTCAGACACTGTAGATGTGCTCCCTACTGTAAGACTATGTACTGCCTCGCCCCTCTGCTTGGAATGGTCCTCCCCACCCCATATCCTGTTGGCCAATCAACCCCTCCAAATCTTTGCTTAAATGTCACCATTTTAATAAGTCCTACCCTGACTCCCCTGTCCCCTCCTACCACCACTCTCCTAATTACCTTTATATTGACTGAGTTTTTTTTCCCCACACTATTTTCACCTAAGATACCATATGATTTTCTGTTATTTTGTGTATTATCTGTGTTCCTGCGCTAGAATGTCAGCTCCATAAGTACAAGAAATTTGTTGTTATTTTTCTTTTTTGTTCATCAATGCATCCCAAGTGCCTAACTCAGAGTCTGGCACATAGTAGGTGCTCAACAAACATTTGTTGAATGTTAAATGTCTAAAATGTGTTGGGCTTAATGTGTGCTATTATTATGCTAAGTGTTTTACAGGTGCACATATAATATTTAGCAATCCACGGGAAAGGTGATATTATTAATCACATCTACAAATGAAGAAACTGCAGCAGAGGACACGAAGTTAGCAACTAATGGAGCCAGGGTTCAAACCCAAGCAGTCAGAGCCTAGAAAGCTAATTCTTTTCCACAGCAATTAAATTGAAACCAGCAATGCCAAGAAGTGGTTATGCATGCAGTGGGCAAGTTTTGCTTGTGGTAGACTTCAGCTTGCTGTTTCTACATTCTTTCTTTTCCTGGTAATTGCACCCAAACTTCCTTCTGGGGAATCATTCCTTCCTCCATATTCCATCTGTGGGCTTCTGGTGTGGTGGACTCTGTTCCTGAGGTGGGGGCGAAACATGGGTTGGGAGAGTCAACTGGCCCCTGGCATTCCACTGGCCTCGCTGATTGGCTCAGGAATGGGCATGTGACTTGATCAGAGCTGAGCATGCTGGGACAAGATGGCTTCACTTCTCCTGCAGGACATGGAGGCTGAGCAGCTGGGAGGCTGTAGGCATCATCTTGAGAGCCTGTGGGGGTGAGCCTGACCAAGAATAGAGCCAACACCAGGGAAGTAGAGCCAGTAAACAGTGTAAGCGGCCCTGGGTCCTGCCCACTAGACGTATCTGAAGCTTAAATGTGCTCTTTTATATTCCAGCATCCTCTGTGGGTAATGGCCTCTCTCAGTGGTTGTTTAATGGGCCTGAGAACATGTACTCTTCCTTTGGTTTTTCTTCTCTTTATTCTTTCATTCCTTTCTCTCTTTCTTCCTTTCTTTCCTTTTTCCTTTCTTTTTTATTTTATTTTTCTTCCTTTTCTTTCTTTCCTTTCCTTCTTTCTTTTTTCCTTTCCTTTTCCTTCTTTTATTTCTTTCTCTCTTTCTTTCTCTTTCTTAATATTAACTTAATGATTACTATGGGCCAGAAACTATGCCACATGTTAACACATTATCCCATTTTATTTTTACAACAACCGTATTAGGTAGAAATGTTTAGTATTCCCATTTTATGGACAAAGACACAGGTTGTGAAATTTGCACAAGGTCAACCAACTAGTAAATGACAGAGCCAGGTTTCAGAACCAGGCAATCTGATATCAGCCCATGTGCTCCTAATCTCTAGACTACGCTGCCTCCCTTGTGGAGCACAGGGTTATGCATTGGGCAGACAAGAGTTGACAGAAGATGAAACGGGGGCTACAAAGTCAGTCAAGTGTTGATACAGGTAGCAGTGTAAGTGGCAGACCAGCATGGCGATTAAGAACAAAGCTTTGGATTCAGGCCATCCTGGTTGGAATCCCACCTATCCCATAATCTAGCTGTGTGAACGTGGTACATTAATTAACCTCTCTGAGCTCTTGAATTCTCATATATACAGTGAAGATAATACTACTTGACTTAAAATGATGTTTCCTGGTTTAAATGGAAAAATGAATGCCAAGTATTACCACATTATTTGGCACATAAGTAAAGTCACTATGATGATAACCTATGTAATAGTAATTATGTATAATTACTATTAATATTCTTCTTACTATTAGTCACCCTTAGAATTCTCAGTCCCAACAGCAGAAGTCCTAAAGACAGGGAGCAAACTGTGTTTTCTTCCTTGTGACTTCACCCAACAGCCCCTGTCTAGCTTCGCCCTTAGAACTGAAGACCATTTCTACGCTACTGAAGAAAACTTATTTAAACTATGCTGAATTTTGTCAGCTTTAGGAGAGAAAATGAATGATGTGCAACCTTCAGGATGTAACTGTATTTAAAGAGATATTCTCAAAAATATGCATGTGCCCTAATGACAGGGGAATTAGTCTGAGTCCCTCCCTAGGTGATGTCAACTGGACAGTTCTTTCAGAATTAGGCAGTCTGGCTACGAAACCACTGGTATTGTGCTACAGGGCACAAAGCTTCCCGGGCAGGAGGGTATTGTAAAAATAGGAAACATCTCCCAGATCCCAGATTAATGCGGCTGTGGAAAATAGCATTTTAATAAGTGTATTCTCCAAGTGGAGAATATTGCAAAGCCTTTCTTTCTATCGTGAGAGAAATGGAATGTTTTGGCTAGGCATAAACAACAGGGAGAGTATTTTCCAAGTACACATGTTTTCTGTGTGTCAGTTTAATTGCACGTTATAGATGATTTTTGAGACTCATAGGGGATAATAGCTCCAAAAGAAATGCTTCTGTCCATCTTTAGCAACCTGAAGTCACCATACCTGTTTTACATTTGAAGGTTTACAGCTTCTCTCCTTTCTTCCCCACTTCCTATAACTGTTCAGTTGTATTTACTTTTACAAAAGAGCATTACATTGGGGCATCGGTGCTGACCAGAGACTATTTGAAGTTAAAGTACTTTGCCAGTTTCCATTTTCTTCACAGCATTCCTTTCCGCTTCTGATTTTTCTTACAAAAAAAAAAAAAAAATCCTGACTTAAGAAAACTTGATCCTTGTGGAACAGACTGGCCCCAGCTATTCCTTCCTGTGCTCCTAGACACAAGGAGTGGTGGAGGCGAGAGGGCCAAGCTGAGAAGATTCCAGGGGGGAAATGCCAAGAGAGGGCAAGGGCGAATGGGGCCTTCTCCATGGGGGACATTCAATAACTCTCTTAGCCTTTATACTGTCGGACAGGGGCTCATTTGCTCAATTTGGGGTGACAGCAGCCGGTTTTGTTACAGCGTAGCTGGAGTTTTCAATAAATGTAGCTCTCAGAGGCCTAAAGCAGCATTCCTTATCTTAGCCATGGGAGGGCATGGAAATTGGAGGCGTTTTGGCAACAGCATAAATCCGATGTTTGCAAGGGGCCAACCCAGCCAGGGAGGAAGGAATGCACAGTTTCCCTTTGACGGTGAGATTTCCTGCTTCTCTTTGCAGAAGTTGTCTGGACTCAACGCACAAGCAGAGTCTGCATCAATTACTTGAAAGGAAACCAACCCTATTCCTGAAGGTTTGGCAGCAGAAACATTCATTGTTGAGAAAGAGGAAAAAAAAAAAGACTAATGAACTCCCTTCTCTTCGGTATTTTCAAAGGCTTCTTGTGTTGGTGGCTGCTGCTTTTTTTTTTTTTTTTTTCTTTTTTTTAGAGTTCTTAGGAACTCTCATTAGCCCCTCAATAAATGCTACTTTAAGGGCTTGTAACTTTGTCATTAAATCTTCACTCCAAGATGAATTAAGGTTGCAGCCAAGAAATGCCCTCCCCACCCCCGATGAGCTTCTTTACAATTACCAAAAAGGCAGGAAAATAGATTTGTGGGGGATTTTTAGTACTCGTTTACGTGCCTTCCTGTCAAATAGTGATTAATTCAGGGCCACTTAAGTTTTTCTAACTTTCATCCATAATGGGCACGTTGACATTTTTATTTGAATCGCTTTACGCCATCCAAAATAATCTCCTTCAGCAACAGAAACTGCTGGTTAATTGCCACGGAGCAGCTGTTACCTCTTCTCAGCCGACAGCCTCTTTCAGGATGGTTTTGAGCTCGGTGCCTGAGGAACGCACAGGCCGGCGACAGCATGTCAGGTGGATTGATTGAATGGCCCCCTTGTTTCTGACTAGCTGTGTCTACACTGGTATCAGGGCCAAACAAAGCCCTTTGCATCTAAATATAGCATTTTCTTTGGCCCCAGGCCCTCACTGTCTTGTTTTTCCATTCTTCCACACTCTAAAACAAATACAAGAGAGCCCCATTTTAACCTGACTTATTTTTACCCCGATTTGCATATTCCGTAGGTCAGGCTGGTCCTGGTAATAGAAGTTCATGCACGATTCATCTGATGTTCCGGTTAATTGAAGGCTAACCAGAAAACTGCTTTGCAAAAAAATCACAAATTGTGTTCAGACTCTTTTGAAACAGCAGAATCTTGGAATTGAAAGAGAACTAGGGGTCTGGGTGCACAGAGAGTAAAATCTATGGATCTAGCCAAGTTACCTGAAATTTCTATCTTCTGCATAACCCATCCCACTTTTGAACAACTTTTGCTCTAGGGTATTGCCTTCTTGTGTTTTTTGCCTTGATTATTAAAGTGAGTTTTTAAAATTGTTTTTCTAACGGTGTGAGAGAGTTGGGGGAGTTGGCAGGGCTTCAGGAAACCACATTGGCCATTGTCCTATAGAAGTAGAGTTCCCGGAGCCTGGTGAAACCGGGTGAATCTTCAGGAGCCATGAAACGTCTGTGGCCATCATAGACTCTCCAAACTTGTATTCTTATAACCTGTTCCTTTCCAAGGATGGGCTGAAACCATTCTAGATATTTGGAATCCAGTTAGATAAGTTTCTGTTAGTCAAATTTTTGCTTTATTGAATTTTAGGGGCAGCCCTAACAGAATGTTGACATAACTTGTAGCAAAAAAAAAAAAAAAAAAAGGAAAGAAAAGGAAAACGACTAATTTAAAATAATCTATATACTCTTTTCTGATTATAAAAGTAATGTGTTATAAGTTCAAACAAAACAGAAACACAAAAGAAAGTAGAAGTTCCCTAAAGTCTATCCTGCAGGAATAAACATTTTATAATTTTTTTTTTTTTTTAAAGTATCTGGCCCATGCCTGTGTGGAATGTGGTACAGCCTTGAACCTTGTGTGATTACAGGACAGGCTTCTACAGTTTAGGCTGTCAACTCCATCTTCTCTTACTTTGTCTTCAATCAACCGTCCAGCTCCTCTCCAAGTCCCAGCTGAGAAAAGTGATATTCAGGGACATCTGAGGGCCACAAGTGCCATCCACTATGCTAGGTCCCTAGAGTTCTATCTTTGGATCAAGTTGGACACCAGAAATCTGCTCATTTGTGCTGTCTTTATTTAGGCCAAGGTTAGGAGACACATAGCGCCCATGTGGTCAATCACCTGCCCTCTGACTGTGGCAGGTAACTCTAAGCTAGTGTAACCTGTGTTCTGCCCAGTCTAGATGTGGTTTTCAATCCTTCTCAAGACTGGGTGCTGTGAACCCACCACTGGGCAACTGGTCTGGGCACTAGACAGATGCTCCTTTTTGCTTTCCTTTTTGCTCCAGCCCTGGGAATTCTGCAACTATATTTGCTCTAAAGTTGACATTGAACTTCTGTTCTCGCTGCCTCCTTATGAAGAAGCCTGAATGTAAAATTTATTGAAAATGAAATATCTGGAAAATTGTTCTCCCCTCTGAAGAATTGTTTGCTCCAGTGAAGAGAGGCTTTGTCATTAGTCATCATCCCCTTTTTACTCTTGCTGCCAGGAGGCTCTGAGTCAGATTTCAAAACTCAATGGTAGCAAACATAATGAGCCTATTGTCCTATTTGCAACCTCCTTTTTTCTTGTCCAGAATTTTTGTTTCTATCATTTGTGTTTTGAGTTGTGAGACTACCTTATATCAAACAGGCAATGGTATAAATAAACACATAAACAAATTAAAAAATTGTGCAACTAATCTGGTGTCTTATCAACGTAGGCCTCAGTTTGGAAGCTCTTTTTGTTTTTCTTCATGCTTAAAAACATAGCCATGTCTTTGTGCACTAAGAAGAAAGATTGGCTGCCAGAACAATGGAATTGGAGCTGGGAAAATAAAACTGGGTTGATGGCCTGGATATATCAGGTGTATATTTTTGGCTTTTTGAGAATGTTGTTGCAGCCCCATTTTACAGATAAGTGAGGGCACACTCAGCTTCCTGAGGCCACCAGAGTGTGTCTGAGTGACATGTCGCTCCCGAGTCCTGCCTTCAATCCACTTTGGCGTGTAATCTTGTGCAACCTTTTCCATTTCAAAAGTGCTTCTGAGCTCCCTGGTCATTGCAAATGCTGCTGGTGAGCACACTTAATTTCTACTTTGTTTAGCTATGACTTTGGAAAAGCATGAAATCTCTAAATGAAAGAACGCAAGGTACTTGGCTTCCAACCCCCCAATATGGAGAAACAATCTGAATACACAAAATTAGAAAAACATACACAGAATGGTTGTTTAAAATTCACAGCTGTCAACATCAAGTATTTTGTGTGAGAGAAAGAATGCAAGAAACATCGAGTTAACAAAATAGCTGCAGATGGATCTGTTTGAGGCAAGGACTAGGCTGGCATTGTCTGCGCTGTGCTTTGCAGAGGCTCATTTGCAATTCCAGGACAAAGGTTCCCTGTTGGAGACCCTTTCTCCCATCCTCCTCCTCAAAAAGGCGCCTCGCCATCCGCAGTGAAGATAGTCTGCCTCCCACCTCCCGTCAGAAACCTACAGGAACGAACACAAATCTGTTATTTTAACACAACGTGGGCACAAAGTGGTGTTTTCACTCTGAATAAAGCTGGGGGAAGCTGAAGAATAGGGCCTTTTATTTGCAGGAGATACTCAAAGGAAGCAGGATTGAACCGTAGGCCAGTGTATATGAATAAAGTTGTTAGAGAATTTGCAGCCTGTGGCCTGGGAGCTCCACTGTAAGTTCCCCAACTGTCAGCTTGGAGCACTTTGCATCAGAATGCATAATTGCATCTGTTAATTACATTTTTAGCCTAGTCCTCCAACATAGAATAAATTCATTCCCCCCCCCCCCCCCCCTTCC
>NW_007726143.1:726454-731975 GCF_000696425.1 Galeopterus variegatus | reverse complement strand
AAAAAAATTCTTTCCCCCCCCCCCCCCACCTTTCATACTGCCTGGGAGAGGAGTTTTTTTTTCAATTTAATAAATATGATTGACAACAGAAAATGTAGATTTACTTTCTTCCTATTATGACTGTATATTTGAGTCCAGAAAGCACACATGTATTTTGCTGAAGGTTATGCAGCAGCCCATTAGTGATTGCTTTCATTCCACAAATTCTAAGGGTCCTATTTTATGACTCTTGCAAGAAGTAGCTTGAAAGTGGCATGAAGAAATGTTTAAAATACACAGAGACTAAGGACACTTTAAGTACCGTATCTAAAGTGAAATACCAGGGTAGGAATGGCATTTCAATGGTAAAGTCAACCTCTAAGACCAGCACTCTGAACTCTGGGGCTCCAATCCCTGGGCCACATTAAGGAGATTGAACAAGAAACGCCTCAATCTTTTACCAATGCCTTTGAACCAGGAAGCCTTTGAGTTTCGACTCTGGCATGACCCCACTGGACAGCTGCTTCTCCCTTTGCTCAAGGTCACAAAGACAGCAACTGAGACCAGTACCCTGTCCTACCTGAAGAGGAGGTTAGGACTGTGGGAGCGAGCCTGGGGTATCTATCCCTTCCCTCCCACTTTGGTCCCCAGAAGAAAGGGGGAGAGTCTGCCTTTCCCATACGGGTTGGGGAAGAGCACAGGAAAGATGCCTTTAACTGAGGCTGAGAAACCCAGAGGCCGATGTGATTTCTGAGGCTATGGCATGAGGCGCCATGAGTCTGGGGGTGGTGACTGTCCAGTCTTGCTCTGAGCAGTGGCCCCATGATGTAACTGAGGGCCTTGACACCAGCTCTTTAAATCAGGGGCTCCTTTAGGGGCTCCCTGCTGCCATTGTTTCTAATAGCCTTAATCCCAGGCCTGAGGGGCAAGTTAAATAGTTTTTCTTTCTTAACCACCAAAGAAACCTTCATGTTTGAGTAGAAGAGAGGAAAAAAGCACAAATCTTCCAGAGCATGCATAATCTCCTCTTGATCTGGTCTCCCCGGGCCTCGGACTGACTGGCAAAGCTGAGCCTGCAGGATGGCTCTGAGAAGACGAGTAGGAGAATCTCCCTTTTTCAGCCTGGAAGAGCATTCGAAGGCGAGAAGTCCCTGTGTCCTCTTCAGAGCCCTGAGCCTGTGCTCGCCTCTAACAGCTGTCAGAGACACATATGAGCCTTGATGGCATGTGGTCATATGTCTTCATTCAAATGAGAGGTCAGAAGAAATCATTGGGGAGAAAGAGCTTTGTGAACCACAAAGCACGGGACAAACATCAGTCTATTGTTATTATTAACGGGTAGCATAGTCCCTCTCCTGCCAAGGAGTCTACTAAAAAAAATTGGGTTTTGGTCTTTTTTTTTTTCTTTTTGAATTGTTAACAAATATTAATTGAGAGCCTATCACTGACCAGGCACTTTAAAAGCATAAACCAGATCATGTTACTCTCCTGCTTGAAATACCTCAGGACTCCACGTCACACCTAGAATAGCTTTCAAAGCCTTTACTGTGGCCTGCAAGGCCGGTATGATGTGGCCCTGCAGACTCGCCGTTCTTATTCCCCGCCATCTGCCGCCCTTTTCCCTCTGCTCAGGCTGTGCTGACCCACTTGCTGCTCCTCAAATGTTCATGTCAACTTCATTTTCACCTTAAGGCCTTTGGACATGCTGTTGTGTCTGTCCAGAAAACACACCATCTCTCACTCTACTCAGGTCTCTGTCACTTCCCCAAAGAGGTCATTCTTGACCATGCTCTCTAAAACGCCCTCCGTCCACAGCTGATGCCCTGCTTTTAGGTTCTTCATAGCCCTCGTGCAACCTGAAATGATTGAAGATACGTGTGTGTGTCTATATGTTAGAATCCCTGTTCGATAAGGCATATTGTGCCTGTGGCTGCATGCCCAACAACTAGAGTACCTGGCACATAGTAGGTTCTCAATAAATATTTATGGTATGAAATCAAAGCACTAGGATGCAAAGATGAGAAGAAAACAAGGGGCTTATAGTCCTGTCCTTTATCTGATGGGATTTGGCTCAGAAGAGAAGCAAGAAAAGTGAATAAGTCAATGCGTACTTTGTGACTTAGTGTGAGACTTGGACAGTCTTTCTCACAAGAAGGCTTGCCCAAGATTGAGCATCTGGTTTCTAAAATCTTGAGCCAGGAGTCTGGGCGTGAGACCTATGAGGACTAGGGTCCACAGAGCCAGGTCAGAGACTTCTGAAACACGCTGGGAGAGCCACCCTGCTCCGAGTGACCCCCTCCGTGGCTAGATTGGCATTACCCAACCTCGCTTCTACCGTCCTGTATGTGGATCAAATGAGAGTCACATGGTGTCTGCTCTCTGCCTCATGGACTGGTGAAGGGTATCGCCTCACCCAAACTGAGCCAATCACACCCTCTCAATCCTAGTCTGCAGATGGCCAGGAGCCTTTAGCCAGGCCAGTCAGGGTCCTCTCCTGGGATTTTCCAACTGGAAATAGACAGAAAAATGGTTTTCCTTTCTTGTAAGGATGTGAGGCCAGGAATAGCCAGAAGCAGAGGTTATAGCTTCATGACAACAGCCGCAGGGTGAGAGATGCAGAGACAAGAGCTAGCGACAGAGATAGAGAGGTAGAGAACGTCCAGGCCCTGGTTTCGCCCCCTCCACCTTCCCTTGCCTACAGTCATGAGCCACTAAATCCCCTCTTTTGCCTAAACTAACTCAAACTGGAGGTTTTAATAAACCAAAAGTGCACTGATAAATATATTTTTATTTAAACTAATTATTGAATTATTACAAAATAAATACATACATTTAATTTAAAAATTCGAACCCTCCAGGAGATTATAAAATGAAAACTAGTCTTCCTCGCTGCCCCCCACCCCCCTTCCACCTCATGTCTACTCCCCAGTTTCATCCCCTAGAGGTAACCTACAGCCACTTGTTAAACTTATTATCCTTTAACTGTCATTTGACGGACTTCTGGCAAGCATTTTGAAAAGCAGCAGAAAATCCTTTGTAATTTTGATTTATCTGATTGTAATATATATTACTCTTGTAGATTTTCAAACAATGGGTTATTCAACCATTTATTTCAGTCAGCTTTGTCTGCATTAGTAAATGTTTTGACATTAGCCATTTATTTCGGAGATGAATGATTCATTTGGGCATTTCTCAACAACATAAAATAATACTCCGGGTGAGGGCATTGCCGACTTCTTGGCAGGGACTGAGCTATTCATTTTCACATTCTCACTGCTCAGGGTGCTTTGCGCTGAGTAGGCGCACAGCGCATGTTGGAATGGATGAAGAATTTGGTGAAAAGAAGCCTAAGACAGAAGGCTTTCACAGGACTGTGGACTTGGCATGCCTTTTCTCATTTAGTCTTTGCTGTAGTTTTGCACAGCTCTAGTTTTTGTCCCTGGTCCAGCCGGTTCTTTTAGCTTTTTATTTCCTAATGTGGCTACTCCATGTCTCTCCAGTGAATTCATTTTGCTTCGGTCAGCCAGTGTTGGTTTCTGTTGCTTGCAACTCAAGAACTCTAACTGACAAAGAAATCAGTGCAACAAAAGTCAGGGTGAATAAACTGGGCAGGAAAAAATAGATATAAACCCCTTACAAATGAGGAAAATGAAGGCACAGACCATGACGTACTTTGCTTCAGGCCACATAGCTAGGGAGTGGCCAAACAGGAATTAACTCAGGTCTATTAAGGTACAAAAGTTTGGCCCTTTCCACCACTCTCAACTCAGTGCCAAGACTCTGGCATAGGAACAAATTATTTCTAGAAGCCAAAGAAAGCATGACTGAACTTGCATGGTTCTCACCAATAAAGCAGTCTGCATGTGTTTTGCGGAAGATGGCCTTTTCTAGGAGGCTGTGAGTTTTATCCTTAGAGAGAATTTTCCAAATCCTTGCTGATGCGATGGTTTGTCTCAGACACTTAGAAAAAAAATATTTAAAGAGACAAATCATGAAAGAGAACCTCGTGCACTATTCTCTTATTTGTCTTCTTATTTAAACGATGTTTCACGTGTCTCATTCCTCTTCTGTTCCCTCACCACATAGGGGGGAAGAAGAAGAAACCTACTAACTATGGTGAATATTGATCGTTTACTTGTTTTTGGTAAGATTCTTTATTTTACACAATATTGCAGAGTAGTCAAACACAGGGGCTCTAGAGCTGGATTTCCTGGGTTTGAATCCCAGCTCTGCCACTTGCCTTGTGACCTTGTCATATTTGATAAGTTACTTACTATCTCTGCCTCTATTTCCTCATTTGTAAAATGAGCATAATAAAACCTCCTGCCTCCTGGGATTGTTGTAAGGATTAAAAAGTTAACATACATAGAACAGAATAGGGCTTGGCACATAGCAGGTGCTGTAACTATTCACTATTAGTATTATTCCTTAATTTATCATTTTAATTTGTAAAAAATTACTCACTGGGAACCTAAGCAGTCGAAGTAAGTTTTGAATTCTGCAACTGAGTGTGTGTGAATTTTGCAGTTCAGAGCAGTGGCTCAGAGTCTGTGATTCAGGCATAGGTCTTAAAGTAACAAATGACTGGTAGCAATAGGAGTATTAATAGAATCCTGCTTCATGGATATTCTAATTATTCTTTCCTCTTTGACATGATTCCATGTTTAGCTGCATAGCATTAAGCAATACTTACGCAGTTCGGGAAAGGGCAATTTAGAAAGATCAGACCCAGTGATCTTAAAGCCCTGATGTGTGCTTCAGTGAAAGTATAAGTAGGTCAAATACCTCTAACATTGAATTAGCTGAAATTATGCAAGCTATTATATTGGATATTACTATGTGAACATTTTGTATAAACTGCAGTAATATACACTCATCTTTATGGGATGAATCAAGACTTAAAACTAATTCTGGTGAATTAAGAATTTATTTTCCAGGAATTAACTACCACAGTTTGACTGTGGCTGTAAAAATTTTATTAGGCAATACATCTGACCTCAAATTGGAAATTTGTGTTGGAACCAGTTTAGGAAATAATTATTGCTATGTTGTTAATTTTATATTTGCCTAATAAAACACAGCAGGAACAACAGGGTTGGGTGAATGTTACAAAAGAAAGCCCTTGGACATGCTTTAAATGAATGTTTTGCACCAAGCTGGAGCACCACCTAAGAATGTACATCTCTGATAAACACTGCTGCTGCTCCCATTGTGCAATTGATAGTTCATGGCTGTCAGACTGTGAAAGAGAAATGGGTTGATGTTGTTTGTATCATTCTCACCAGCCAATAAGTAGTGTCACTGTGTGTGTATCTTAAACTGATTGCTTTAGTCAGGTTTAACTTCCTTGCGTCCTCCTCATAGGAACATGCCCCTCAGCACACACACGCGTTGACACTGACACTCTTGGACCTACCCACTTGCTCCTGCTTGTCCAGTTTGCATTGTGCAGCATATGAGCAGAGAAAGACCAACTTCTCTTGAAAGCAAAGAGCATGTATCTTCATTGTGGTTGTTAGTGGGGGGGGGGGGGGGGGGCAAA
>NW_007726143.1:697120-726353 GCF_000696425.1 Galeopterus variegatus | reverse complement strand
GGGGGGGGGGGGGGGGGGGTTCAAAGAGGGCTAATTATTTCCTGCAAGTGTTTGAGTGAATATTAAGCTTCCTTATGTTAGTAGTCTCTTCTAGTACCTTCTAGAATCATCTGGCACGTTCTATTATCTTCTAGTTTCATCCGAGAGACATAATATGAGGCTACAAACTGAGTCACTCGCTACTTGCAATTGGTTGCTGTGGGACAGTGTTATCCCAATTGGGACACAAATGGCCTTCTGGATGGGGCATCAAATAACAGAGACCCCCCACACCATGAGCAAGTTACTCCCTTTACAATCCTCTCCTGATCCTTTGGTTGTACAAACCAGGAAGTCTCAGTTTGGTGGTAGGATGTCTTTAACACTTTTTCACTCTTGCTCATGTCTATTTTTACTAAACAGTGGATGAGACTCAGGCTCAGGGCCTTGGGAGGCAATAACAGCTAACTAGAGTTTAATGACATTACATTGTTTGCCCTGCTTTTTTTTATGGTTGTATTCAATTTAGATAAGTGGACATAGTATCTCATTTATGATAGGGATTGAATGGCTATTTTAAAAATAATTAAATACGAAATAAGCTAATTGATTTGAAGAAAAAATATTTGGTAAATAATAATATAAGTAGTCCTTGGATAAGGCAAATTCAAGATTGTTGTAAGAGGCGGGGCTCTGTCAGGACACAGATGGCATGCTCAAAGAGTTTGAACTGGAAAGGGGTTAATGAAATGACTAGTTGCAGAGATGGGGCTTAGGGGAACCAACAAGAATGGCAAGCACTTAGGGACTAGTGACATCCCAAAGCCATTAGCCTCCTAGGGCTGAAAAGTGAGGGAAAGAAATGGTTTTCCAAGTGAGAGCTGGGATTTGGGAGGTGGGAGATAGCTGCCCTATTGGGGGGAGAGGGAAATAAATACCCTGAGCTCTCTCTCCTTCCATCTTCCTACATCCTGCTTCGATCAGGCCAGCCCAGCCAGAAGCCAACGTCAAGGGAGAGCTGGGTGATACAATCCTCAGAGGTCAGCCTTTTGGGGAATAGGCACGGCCGAGAATGATTGAGGGGCTGGCAAAAAGAAGAATAACACAGCAGGGGTACTGAAGTGACTGGAATTTGGGAGATCCCACTGGGTTATACAGAGAGGGATGAAATGAAAAATTAGGAAAAGAGAATGGACATCCTACCCTGTGTTTGCCATGGGCCAAATATCCTTTACCTGCTTTATTTCAGTATTTATTTCACTAGTGGGCAGATAAAATGAAGGAAATGCATTCCTGAAACTTCTGTATTTCCAGAGGACCAAGCCAAGTGATAAGTGACTCTCAGGTGAAGCTGTAGTCTAGAATCCCTCCTGCAGGCAAACCCGATCCCCCACGTGCTCTGTAAAGTAGACAACAGCAGGTGAGAGGAACAGCTTAGAGGCCCAGCCTGCTGGAGTTCAAGTCCCAGCTCCATCATTTACCAGTCGTCTGATAGTGGGCAAGTCACTTAATCTTTCTGTGCCTAGTTTTACTCATCTACAAAAGGGGGACATGGCAGTTCCTCCTTCCCAGGGATGCTGTGATGATTAAGTGAGTTAATATAGATGAAGCTCTTTGAACAATAAATATCTGGCATATAGTAAATGTTCAATAAGTGTTTTATAGTAATACGTTATTGTAGTTCTGCTTTGCTTTTGTTTTATTTTACAGAGACGATACCCATTCTCTCTCCGGGACGTAAGCAAGAGTAAGGACTAATGCTTAGGCATAAACAAATTGAACAACGAAAGATCTTCTTTCCCCTACCCCCAGTTTTTCTTAATTGCTATGACCCTTCAATAGACCAGCAGGCGTGATTCTTTGGTAATCCAGGTCCTGATTAATTAAGCAAATCAGAATTGCCATTTTATTCCGGTATCTGTTGAAATATTTCCTAACATAGACCAGTCCACTTAGATGACCTAGTGCATAGAGTAGTGAACATAGTTGAGACCTCTCTTGAAGGCTGAAAGCTGAGTGATCTGAGACTCATCGTGTGTAAGATGTTGCCTTACCCTTCTAGCCTGTGGATCAAGAATAGGGATTAGCCTGAACATCGCAGGTATTCATTTTGGAGGATTTTTCCTTCATCTGCAATATGTTATTTTATTATCATGTGCTTCTTTCCGATGAGATGAATAAAATACCCTAGAGGTTAAGGGTCTCCTAGCCCAAGCATGGTTTAAGTTGTAAAAATCCTTTAATAGTAGTCGGGAGGGGAAGGGTGCCCTGGATAAGGCCTGGCTCCTGGCCTTGAGGAGATTATGATGTTAATGAGGGGCATGAGACAGGATCCAGGTCAGACTATTCTGACTGCTTTAAGACTGGTGGGCATAACGTGCCAAGGGGGTTCTGGAAAGGCTCTTCTCCTTTCTGCAAGTGATAGAAGGAAGGTCGAGCAGACAGGAGATGGCCTTGGGAAGGAATTTGTTTCTGAGCTGGATTCTAAAGGAGAAGTAGTATTTTGACAATTGGAGATGGATGAGGAAAGACATTTATGATAGAGATAATTTTGCAAGTAAAGGCTTGAAATGAGGAAGTTACGGTATATGATTCAGAAACAGCAAACACCTCCTTTGGCGGCCGTGTGTTTTGCACATCATAAGTAGGCTCTTGACATCTTTGTTTTATTGAATAGAATAGGATATGGGGTTCAGTAATGAGAAATAGGTCAGAATATGTGATTGGAGTCAGATTATAGCGTTTTAAATGCCAGGTCAAAGAGTGTGTATGCAAGATTATTAGCTGATTTTTAGACTTTCAGTTTTGCAACAAAAACGTGTCCCAGGTTGGAGAATTAAGAGATGGAAAGTCACAGTCTTGTCTTTGCAGAGCTCACGGTCAGACATATAAGATGTTGATTACTGCACAGCATGGTGAAGACCACAGCAGAGGGACTGTGGGAATGGAGAAGGGCACCTCACTTTGGGGGTCAGGACAGTTTCTAGGGGAGGGGTCCCTGTGTCAGACATAAGGACAGGGCAGTTGTTGGTTCAGCGAAGGAAGGCAGAGAGAAGGCACAAGTCGTGTGCACGCAGATCCAGACTGAGAGAGGATGGCCATCAAGAAACAGCCAGTGCGCTTCCTCAGCAGGTCTGCTGGTCACGGTGATTTTGCTTGCCAGGCACAGAAACCCATTCGAGCTAGTGCAAATGAGAAGGTGGGGTTATTGCAAGAATACTAAGGTCTCCTGGAATCCAAGGACCATACAGCCAGGTATGGTCATCAGGAGCCAGGGAGTCAACTCTCTTCGTCTTTCTCTCGTGGGCTACACCATTTCTTATCTCTTTTCTTTTCTTGCCTTATCTGCTTATGCCTCCTTCTGTCTCCTTGTTGACTTCCATTGACTCAACATGGCCACCAGCCCATGACACAACACAACCTAACTAATTCAGTTTCTCAGCTCATGTTCCCAAGAGGGGACTCTGATCAACCCCCTCACCTGGATTTAGGCAGAACTCATGGCACCAGACGGTGCCATATAGCTGTCCAGAGATTTGTTGCTTTGGGATCAGGACCTCCGGTCCAATCAGCTGTGGCAGGGGAGGGAAGGGAGCAGGGTCACATGGTCCATGTCCACTTGTTTTGGACTATGGGTCTTAATGCCCAAATCCCCAAAAGTTCCAGGATGCCACTGAAGTAAAACCTGTGGAGAAATCCAGGAATGAGTGGGTTGGTAGTTTGAATGAAGAACCAGCTGACAACATGGTGCCCTGGAAAAGTTACCTCCCCACACCTCCACCATCCAATCTAAGTACAATGACTTGAGAGTCACTGTTTTATTGACATTCTTGGCAAGATCCATTCATTCTGGACCTACACTTTTAATTTCATTTGGAACAGCAAAGAAATAAATAATTCAATGAGGCATTTTTCTGTCACACCTATGGGGAGAACTAAGTGATAGCAATCTTTCCAGCAAGTTATCAGTTTTATCCTAAGTGCTCAGGGACAGAAAAAGGTGGCGAATAACAATTTGTGATTGAGAGAAAGTATAAAGTGCAACCCTCCAGTCAGAATGTGAATTCTTAGAATTTTGTGTTTATCTTGATGGTTATGCTTTCTACACTTTATTAAAAGTTAGAGATTTTCTCCATTCAAAAATACAGTAATATGCTAAGAAAAAAATCCTCCCCCTAAAAAACGTATTAAAATTTATTTCCCAAAAGAGAAAATAAAATTTCCGTGGAATAGAAGAAAGAGCTAATACATACTCATTTTTTGAGCAACCATGTTTTTTCTTGCAAAGAATGCTCTTTCAGGCAAACATATTTGTGAGCCTCTTGAGGTATGTGATTGCTACAGTAAGACGATAGTAATTTAAAAATTGAACAATCGTAAAAAGAAAAAGTTTGTCATCAATTTTAATTTATGTTATGTGAATTAATATTTCTTTTTATAATGCTATATTCTGTAATTTATCATGTAGGCACAGTCCTTGCTTCCACATTGTAGATAATTAGTTTACATTACTCTACAGAAATGAATTGTCACTAGTGATCTCAAGCTCCTGCTAACAAATCACTTCTGCTGGGGATTCTTTCAGATTCTTCTCAGCCCTTAACTATAGCAATATATGGACCTTACATGTCTTTAAATGTTAAATATCAAACTAGTTTATTTTTTTTTTAAGATTCCTAGTCTGAGAAGGCTCAAAACCTATGTTCTTTTTACTTCACAAAAAGATTTTTTGTTCTCAAGTACAATTTTTGTTACAAATTTTCCTTGCTTGCTGCACTCCCCAGTTCCCATCCACCCAACCAGGCCACTAAACAAACCAGGAAAGATAATGAAGAGAGGCTTGGGACTTCTCCAGGCTGTTAATGAGATAAAATTACTCGTGAGCTTTTAGGTACCTTCTCCTCTGAAACCTGATCTCACCATAAGATATTCATGAAAAAGAAAATTGACCTCAAGGTCTAATTCAGAATTCCAGTATTTGTCATCATAAGCGTGAGGGCCATATTATGGATCAATTCCATCACAGAAAAAAGTTGGATTGTCCAATCATGTCTTGTGAGGTCAGTATTAGAGAGCTCATCTGTCTCACTGCGCTCCTAAAGAGAATAGAAACAATACAGTCTGAACACATTGTGAGCTGAGCAGAAACTGAGATGCTACATCCTAAAGTATCTTCACTGGGATTTTTAGAATGAAGTCAGTAATTTCTGACAATTAGATTTACTGTCATCCGGAGATTCTTAAGAACATGGTAATACTCCAGAAAAATATCAGCACAGCCTGCCAAGAGTTCAAGTTCCAAACTCAAAATTGAAAGATATCAATTAAAACTTATAAATTAAAACTTATAAACTTAACAAACTTAGAAGTTTGACAAGGTAACAGGGGACTAAAAGACATTAAGAAAGGTTTTTAGTGCAAAGTTAGAATGACCTGTACAACCCTTTCTACATACCAAACAAAACACACACATATGCACACACAAACACACACACAAACATGCAAAGAAAATTAATAACATGCAGCTAGATCTGATCAGGGCAATAAGCATTTATTGAGTGGCTGTTATCAGCTCTACAATTGTTAGTTCTTGGACAGAACTATTAAGAAGTATGAGTCTGTCTCTACATTTGAGAGACTTACAGTCTAGTTAGAGAAAAAAGATGAGCACAGAACAAAGGCAGATTGAATATAAGGGCATAGATACTGACTATTAATTAGTTCAACATTTCCCAGAGTTCTGGTGGCACGCGAGTGATTTTAGGTGGTACATGAAACCCCAATAATTAATGAATTAATGAGAGAGTTAACTCTTTTTGATACTTCTCAAATATTCTCATAACAATAAGAGGAAGTTTGGTGCTAATATGCCTTTAATACTTGGCCAACTCTTGCCAGTTTCCCTTTAAACAAGAAAAGGGCAGTTTTCAGGGCACAACTTTAGCTAATACTATTAACAATACTACTTTTATGTTTCTTTATTCCATTCTATTTATGCCAAGTGCCATTGGTTTTCAATTTACAATTACGATATAATGTTGTCTTTTAAAATAAACCATTTAAATAAAAGTAGGAAGCTTACTTAAAGAAAAATAGTAAGTAATCAGTAGCCTAGATGGTAGGTGGTTATAGCAAAAACAGAAGTGAGGGTGACGTATCCATGACTGAAGTATGGGAAACTCGGGATTACTGGACTCGGGCATTAAAGCCAGATGGCAGATGACCATCAGGAACAGATGAGGGGACGTACACTGAAGGAGGGACAACAGGAAAGAGAGTTGAGGAACCTGGCCTGGAGAGAAGGGAAAAGCCATGGACATCAAGGCACCATTTGCTCTTGCAACACACAGCAGCGAGGGCAGAAAACCTGGGTGACAAGTCTGAAAATGCATGAGCACCCCAACTGAGCCACTTAGATACCCCTCCCGCCACACACATAATTAGACACTTCCCCCATCTCCCACAGGTAGAAACAAGGCCTGAGATATTTACATCATCCTTTTAGCTAGAACTCAGAGACAAGAATATACCTCTTTCCCAAGCTCTAGCTAAAATGTGAGATTCATCTGATGGGCTGTCACTGTACCCAACTGGCTAGCTCGAGCTTCATGCCTATCACCACAGCCTGGGAGCTGGAGCCATGTGATCGGCAGTCTCAGACGTGTCTGAGTGTTCTTGAAATAAAAGATGCTGGGTGGAAAATAACAGATAGCCACCACAAATGGGTGAGATTTTAAGAGACAAAAACAGGGAGAAGGGCCAACAAAATATTTTTTTAGTGCTTATTCTTGGCTCTCATCACAGACCAGAGACCCCTCCCCACCTTCCTGTGGGTGCTTAGAGCGTCAAGTTCCCCTAGGTCCCTGTGAGGCTTCCCCCAGACTTGCTCCAACAGCATTTGAAGCTTAACTGAAGCCAGGAAGCCCATGTTAGTGGTGGTTGTGTTCTGGTACCATGCGGGGCTTCGTAGAGTAGACCAAAGTTGTCCTGCCATGGGATTAGCCCATTTCAGCCCCCAAATAATGGGGGCTAATTGCCCTATATCTGAAATGCAGGTTGCTTTCCAAGGATGATGAATCTTTCTAACAAGAAGGTCTTGGGCTTCTGCTGAATACCTCGATAGATATGGGGCTGCCAATGGTAGATTTTCTGGACCTGAGGGTGAGAACAGGAGTTGGTGAGAAGTGAATTCGCAGTTCCCTGGGACAGCAAGGCAGGAGGGGAAGAGGACAGAGGAAATGATCAAATGCTAGCTATGTGGGGTGACTTGGCCACTGAAAATTCCCTGAGGGTCGGGAGTGACAAATTCATAAGAGTAGGAATGGCTGTTGGGAAGTCCTTTATACAACTGTGATCCAAATCTCTAGCTAGTCCTCCTCTTTTATCACCCCAGACCCTCAGCATATGTGTGTGTGTGTGTGTGTGCGCGTGCGTGTGTGTGTGCATGCGTGCACATGCATGTGTTGGGGGTAGGGTATGGTTGGAAATCATGTTAGGGCTGGTTCCAGCTCTGAGTCGGGACAGCATGTGGCATGGAGACCACATGTGCCAAGTGGTGCTCTGATGCTGTGGAAACAGGTCCTTAGTGCCAGAAACCATCATGAGGAGCCAGCGCCTTGGATGACAGTGTTCTCTGCAGAGTGTACACATGAGAGATAGAGTGATCTAGTCTAGTTCTTAATGGATGTGAGACCTGAGTCAACACCTATTTGGATTTCCTGAGAAAGAAGTGGAAATAACCAAGAAGGTCAATTTCAAACTGTCCTCAGACAAGGAATGGGGGTATCAGATAATGTCTAAACTTCACCTGCTATTCAGACACCAAGCAACCAAGAGATGGCAGGATTTGAGCCTCTGCGGACCTGCAAATCACAGATACCAGTTGCATCATGGGTATCAAACTAATTACCATGTGCTCTAGGTAATGACTTTCACATCTCTCTGAATCCAGTGTGTGTGTGCATGTATGTGTGTGTTTTATCCCAGCATTACTTGTTGATATCACAAACCTCCTCATGCTTTATTGTGCAAAGCTGTGGAGCAACAACCAAGTGTCTAAAAGCAGCATTTGGATCCAGAGAGCAGGGACAGCAGCCATTGCTAACATACTATTAACAATACTACTTTTATGTTTCTTTATTCCATTCTATTTATGCCAAGTGCCATTGGTTTTCAATTTACAATTACGATATAATGTTGTCTTTTAAAATAAACCATTTAAATAAAAGTAGGAAGCTTACTTAAAGAAAAATAGTAAGTAATCAGTAGCCTAGATGGTAGGTGGTTATAGCAAAAACAGAAGTGAGGGTGACGTATCCATGACTGAAGTATGGGAAACTCGGGATTACTGGACTCGGGCATTAAAGCCAGATGGCAGATGACCATCAGGAACAGATGAGGGGACGTACACTGAAGGAGGGACAACAGGAAAGAGAGTTGAGGAACCTGGCCTGGAGAGAAGGGAAAAGCCATGGACATCCCGGTCTGTATGTGGGATCCGAACCCTCGGCGGGAGCGCCGCCGCGCTTCCCAAGCGGGCACTGTAGCAGTGCGCCACCGGGCCGGCCCAAGCCTCATTCTTTATATGTATAAGTCTCCCCAGAATAGTGGCCCTGAGAATCACCCTCCTGTCCTCATTCTTCTGCCTCAGCTCTGCCTGTTGGGATTTCTTTACCACTTGGAACAATCCTACTCCCACCCCAGATCCACAGTCTCATCAACCCAACAGGGTCTGCAGAGGCATAGCGGGAGGTGGTGAAGGAAGGACAGACACCATCCCAACCCCTTGGATGCTCCTCCAGGCCCAGGCCTGCTTCCCACCCATCCATCTCCATCCCTGCCCACTGCCCCACCTCTCCCTCAGGTGAGATGCTCAGGACTGAAGACCCACTGGCTGGCTTCTCTGGAATGCAGCTTGGTCTGTCTTTAGTGTTTAGAGATAGGCACCCAAAGTCCCATTTTTAGGATCTCAGTGGGCCTTTGGGAGATCCTGCAGTAGGAGAACACCTTTTGTTGCTGTTGTTTCTGTCTTACCAGTTTTCTAGAAGTAAAACCTCTTAGAAAAGCTCAGAAAAATGTGGATGTGGGTTCACTGCAAGAAGAGGAGGGTAGGAGAGAAGCTCTCTTCCCAGATGTTCCCCCAGGCTCGTTAACTCACCTCCTTCAGGGCTTCGCTCAAATATCACCTCCTTGGGGGTGGGGGGGGTCCCTGGCCTCCCTTTCTAAAACACTCCCTGTCTTGCTTCCCTGGTTTAATTTTCTCCTTAGTACTTATCACCATGACACATTCCACAGATGGAACCTATCGGTCTCATTTGGTTGCCTATTGCTCCATGAAAGTGGAGATGTTTGTTTTGTTCACTTCTGCACCTGTCTTCCTCTAGGTGATTAATAACTATTTCTTATTGAAAGATCTGTGTCCCCATGGGCTGAGGGACCAAAGCCCCAACTGGAAAGCATAGGTATAAACTCTAAGATGGGAATTAGACAGGTGCCTCTTGGTCTTTACAAAGACTCAGATGACCAGAGATTCAGGCCAGGGCAAAGGATCATCACTAGGGCTTGATTCTCTGCAGTTCATCACCCCACAACCTCCTGGAGTCCCATCCCATCCCAAACTCTGCCTTTTGGAAACCACATTTCCCATACTGGGCACAGCAAATGTGGTTGGTTCTGGGTGAGGCCTCATAACCTTCTGGGGCAAGAGTTGGACTCCGGTTCTACATACCCATTATATCCTAGAGTTTTGAGAGTATTGTGGGTTAAATAGGCATTTGAGATTTGCTTGGATTGGTCACTGCTAGACTCTCTGTGGGAAATGGGTCTGGTTTCCCTCATCTCCCCAGCCACATCGCACTTGTGGGTGGGATGTGGGAGCTCCCGGTGTCCAGGATGCACCCGTTGGAAAGTGTATCTCCCTGACTCCAGCTGTTTAAAGGCTAATCTTTTTGCCTCCTATGGGTTAAGAGTGCAAAGTTGAATCCAAAAAGGGCTCAATTCAATCTCATTTCCTCCTGCCTTTGATCTCTTCATTTCCTATTTCACTTCCTCTGACAATTTCCTCCTTCCATTCCCAGAACAAACAACTCTCACTGTGGCACTTGGCTGCTTTCAATCATTTTCCCAGATGCTGAGCTGCTCATTTGGCCGCTGTTCACCATCGCACCATGGACGTTCTGATAAGTATCAGGCAGAGGCTGTAAAAAGGCAGGGTTGGGGACACCTCACTTTGTGCCCTGTGGATCTTCATGCCTGGAAACTTGGGTGTAGCCAGGGATATCAGTTCATGAAGTTCCCCCCAAAGGGAGGTAGCATAATGCACAACCATGAAGGAGGACGTTTCCCAGTGAACAAAGGCAGATCCCACCCAGGAATCCCCCAGAGCTGCTGAAGTCAAGTGCTGTCAGCCACTTGTGTTTTTCTGTCCCTAATGAGCTCATAGTTGAGATCCAAATATTCCATTCTTAAAAAAAAATAATAATAATCAAGGAGCAAAATATTCTAGAAACTTCTGTGCTGGATGTTGATGTCTAAGCCTCAGTGTGAAATGGTTTCCAAACTAATCATATTAGTAAAACTGGCAAGATTAAGAGAGCCATAAACACACAAGCTCAATGTTTCAACATCCATTAAAATGTATACTGCAGCCTCCCAGAATATTTAATAGGCTTATATGATGACTGAATGTGAATTCATTCATCTCAGTCAAGTCAGGTTATTAAGATACACACGTTAAGTGATTTGTCCTGTGTTTACCCTGTGCTGGGAAAATGGTATCTGATTTTGAAAAAAAAAAAAAAATGCACAGCAGTTCTTTGTTGGAAGAAATGGGAGTCAGGACCCCACCCCACCCCCAGTTTCCACATCAGCTTTATCACAAGCGAACTGCTTAGTCCCTGTGGGACTCAGTTGTCCATTTGAGAAATTAGGACGGTTGTCCAAATGATCTCTAATGTTTCTTTCAGCCCTGACCTCTTTAAATGTGGTGGGTGGCAGACTAGTGGTTAGCAGTGTGGACTCTGGCACTAGACTACTCGGGGTTCAAATCCCACCTCTACCACTAAGTACACATGTAATGACTGAGACTCAGTTCCTCCATCTGTAAAGTCGGGATAAGAATAGAAGGCTTAAGTGGGGTAATCCATACAAATCATGGTGACTCTAGACATAATAATAAAATAAAAATAATAGATAATTTATCTATTAGTTAAGCTAATAAATGTTATTTATTATCTATTAGGTAAAGCTAATAAATGTTATTTAACTTTAGAACTTAATGCAACATCTACTGGGCACTTTGTGCAGTATGGATTCCATTGCTGAGGTTAAGCATATCACACTTTAGATACATTATTTAACTAAATCTTCATCACAGTCTTGTAAGGTGGATGGAGTTAGCTTTGATTTGCAGATGAGAAAGTGAGACCCAGAAAAGTCATCCACAATGCAATGGTGAATTTGCCCAAAGTGACACAACAGGATCAACTGACTTGAGTTCTGTGCTCCTTTCCCACCCAATCTACTTAGCCACCACCTGTAGTTAATTTCCAGCAGATTTGGGGATTCTAAGTACAGCTGCAAGTATTCAGTCTCTGGCCATTGCTTCTCCACTTTAGGAAGAGCTGGACAATTTTCTGATCATGCTGGTTTCTCTGGAGTTTAGGACTAGAAAATTGATCTTGTATTCTCAGCACCTGTTTTCTCTCTTTCCTGAGTGAAGCTTAGTCAGCCAAGAGCAGCTTTTGTTCATTATTTTTTTTTATTTAATTTGCTGAGACTTAGACTCAACAACATCACATCTTTAGAATCAACGGCCAAGCTAAGCCAAAAGGAAAGCCAGTGTTGTGCTTGTGTCCAGATCAGGGTTTCCCAACCATGTCACTATTGACACTTTGAGTCAGACAATTCTTTGTTGTGGGGGCTGCTGAGTGTTTAGCAGCATCCCATACGCCAGTAGCAACCCTCACCTCCCACTCCCCCCAGTGGTGACAAACAAAAATGTCTCCAGACATTGCTACACATTCCCTGGGGAGCAAAACTGCCTTTGGTTGACAACCACTGGGTGAGCTGAAGGATGAAAGGCTTGAGGGGAAGTTTTCTTTTCCTTCTCCATCACCATCTTCAATGCATAACTTTTCGAGTTATTTTGGTTTTAGCAAGTAATTGTCTTATCTGGAAACATCCTAGCAGGCAAAGCATTTGCTATCTTGAGATGCTTTTGATCTGAAGGCAAATTTGCCTGAACACAAATAAATATTTTTGTCCTAGTGGCTAGCATGAGTGTTTTCTTTGGGATAGTTAATTCAGCCATTTTCAAAATGGCTTCCCACCTTTCAATGGGGCCAGTACCCTCTTGCTGGAAAGTTTGCCGGTGCTGCCTCAGAGTAGGTTGGGACAAACGGTTTGAAAATTTGGAAAACAGCAGAAGCACAAAAGAAGGGTCAATGAAACAATACAATTAGTAGGAAACTTTTGCAGTGGCTTCCTTTGTATGTAATAATTGTTTCCACAAGCTTTCTGATTTCTCAGCAGAGCTTAGTATTATTTTTTTGGTAGATTAACCAACACTTCCTTTCCATCCTTCCATCTATAAACCCATCCAGTCTTTTGTTGATAATTATAATAACCACATCAACAAAACCTTCCCTAATGTTTACTGAACACTTATCATGTACTAGTGGCTGTGCTTTATATATATACCATCTCCTTTGGCCTTCTCGATTGCACAGGACGCAGAGACTATTATTATTTACACATGAGGAAACCGAGATTTGAAGAGTCTTGGCTAATAAGTGAACTAATTGACCAAGTTCACACAGCTCGTTATGGTGGAGAAAGGCCTCAAATCCATGGCCAATGTTTCTGATCCTATGCTAAACTACTGTGGTGCTTTATTTCTCTTCTCTTTTTCATTCAATCATGAAGTTTCCTTCCTAAATGTGACTCATTATTGACGTAAGAAGCAGTAGATGAATGGTGTCATTTTGAATTTGTTCTCATTTATTTAAAGTATATTTTTTCACTTAATTATTATTTTTAGCTTCTGAAATCCCAGGAAGATAAGTTGCTTTTCTCCAGATGCGCACTGACTCTAGATGCAGAATTCTAAAAGAGGGCTTGATTCTTAAACATTCATTTGCTCATGAATCTATCAAAAATATTACATACAAATAACATTCATGTGCATCAGAATATATCAGAATATACCCAAGACACTGTAATTTATAGCCTTCCTTATTACTTTAAAAGCCTGGGATTCTTGTAGAATATGGTTTAGTGGGTCAAACATTCCCTTTCCTCTCATTTATCAGGCTTTTGATCTCATGTCAGTCGCAAACACTAGCACGCCTGGCCCACAACCGTGCGACTGGAGATCTCACACACAAGAGACCCCCTTTCGTTTTAAAAACTTGTGGGGACGCTGGTGCTACAGCCCTGCCTGGACAAGCAGAAGAGGTATTGAGTTCCCTGGTCCTCTCTGCCCCTTTGTCTATTATTATTTTATAGTTTTGTTCTGCATTCCTTCCACTCAACCTCCAGTCCATAGAAGCCTGTTTCTTTATTAGTTGCATATGTCTGCACCCTTTTACCTCAGCAGGGAAAGACAAAATATTCTGGAGAGCTTGGAGGCCTGCGATGGACGGCTAATCCATCCCCAGCTTGAACTAATCGTCGGGCCGATGTGCTATTGTACTGGGCCCTGTTCTGTGCAGTTGAGCGGTGGGGTTTCAATTTGTAGGAGCATAAACAGATACTAAAGTTGGAAGAACGGCTGGGTCATTTGTTAGCAGAGTTCAGATCAAATTATCACAGCGGTCCCCTGCTGACAGCCTGAACAATTACCCTCTTTTTTCTTGATCTTTAAATGTTTTCTGTTTCACTTAAGCCTCAGTAAATAGTTTACTTCTCATGGGCTTCATTTATTGACACAGAGAGGCTTGATTTATTTAATTTTGCTTCTCTGCCGTCTTCCCAGAAAGGAGTTGTAACGTTTTGTTGAAATCTCCCCCCAAATGATAAGTTTATCATGGTAGGCGGAGGAAGCGGTTTAATGATGTGACTATAAATTATCTGGCTTTTTAATGAGAAGTGTAGGTGCCCGAATTCTAAAGCTGATTTTTAAAGCTTTACACCAGAACCCAGCCTCTGTCTCTTGAAAAGTTTGAAGTCCAGAGTCAGAAATTGGTATAAAGAGAGATCCCTGAGATTTGGGGATCTTAATCCATAATTGGATTATTTAAAATCCAGGAATTTGGTTTTTCTTTTAAGAAAATGCAGTATATTGTGTCCATGATGTTTGTCCTGTCTCGGCATAGATTCCTTGATGTTCTGCGTGAGTTCACCGACATCAGTGCCAACATTCGTTTTCACTCTGTACCCTGCCCCCAGTCGCAACCCTTGACTTTCACTCTTCCATAGTTACATTTGTCTGCTTCTTACAGTCCTACTGGGACGGATTTATCATCATTTGCTAACATATCTGTCTCAAAATCTCAGCTTTGATCAGCTTGTATTTTATAACTTACATCTGTTCTACATTTAACCTTTTGTAATGCTGTTTTTCAAAAATATTACCTGATCTAACAAAAGAATTGTGCCAGAGCAAGAGCTCCAGAGAGTAGTTTTAAAAAAAAAAAAAAAAAAAAGTACCTTCCTAGTTGACCATATTTTTATTACTCCTCCAGAGTTACCCTTTCATTAAATATATAAATCTATCATTTCCCCCACCTCGTGACAGGACCTTTGTTGATCCCAGGGCTTTGTGTTCTCTGTCGGCTCTTGTCCCGTCCTCTTGACCCTTCCTTTGCCTGGAATTCATGCCAGAGTACGAGTCTGTGCACAGGGTGCCTTCCTCTGGGGCTGGCGGCTGGAACCAGAGCTGGCCTTCCTGTTCTACTGGCCTGTCCCCAAGGGGGACAAGAGGTCCTTTCCAGCAGGTTCTGACTTCCAAGAGGTTTAAACCAATTTTATTTGCTTTTTTTTTTTGGTCTTTTTCCGTGTCCGGCAACGGATCGCAACCCTCAGTGTCACCCCCGTACCGGACTGGGACCGGCAACGGGATTGCAACCCTCGGCGTTGCTCCCGCGCCTCGCTCAGCCAGTGAGCGGGAACCGGTCTGTATGTGGGATCCGAACCCTCAGCGGGAGCGCTACCACGCTCTCAAACGGCGCACTGTAGCAGTGCGCCACCCGGCCGGCCCTTATTTGCTTATTTTATTTTAATAAAGTTAATTTATTTTTTAATAACAAATTATGAAATATTTAAGACACCCAAAAAAGGCATTAAAAACTCATATAATAAACACCCATGTACCCACCACCCAGCTTAAAAAATTAAATATTATAAATACAGTGGGAGGCCCCTTCTATGTGTGTGTCTCCCCCAGTTTACATCCTCTTCACCCCTTCTTCAGAGAGAAAGGCTGCCCTGAACTGGGATTGCTCATTCCCAGGGATTTCTCTATACTTTAACTACTTACATACATTTATATTTCCTTCTACTGGGTGTTTATATTTTTCCATCACTTGCTTTCTTTATCCACACTGATATGTGTACTGCTAAGTAGTTATTTTCATTGCCATAGAATATTCCATTTTATGATGAACATTTGCATTATTTTCAACTCTCTTGCTATCACAAGCAATGTTTTATGAAAATTCTTGTACATGTCTCTAGGGGCACATGTATGAGAAGTTTTCTAGGGCACGTAACTGAGAGAGAACGGCTCATTCACAGGATACACACTTCTCTATTTTGTTAGATATTGCCAAACTCTTCCCCGGAAGTGGCTGCACAATTTTACAGTCTCACCAATGCCTGGTATAATTGTTGCCAACTGATGGGAATGCAGTGGTATCTCATAGCAGTTTTAATTTGCATTTATTTGCTTATTCACAAAGTTGAAATGAGATGATACAAAGTAATATTGCTTATCACAGCGGCTGGCACATAGCATTTCATTAATGTCAGTTATTATTATTATTTCACACAGCAATCCTGTGAGATAGTTAAAGCAGTGATTACTTCCATTTCATAGAGGTGAGACCAGGACCTGGAAACATACTAGTGAAGATGCTAGATCTGAAGAAACGTAAACGGTGCAGAGGATGGTGGTGGGCAGCTGCCTGGGTTGGGGCTGCCATCTTGAACAAAGCTTCTCATCGTTTTCTAATTACTTTTACACCCAGTCTGGGTCTAGACCCAACACAGGAATGTGAAGGTCAGAGATCGTACTCTCTTTTTGGCGCATGGCTTGGTGAGAGCACACCCGGCCGTTGGGTACCCTGACCTTGATTCATTCCTGTGTTGGATGGGGCACCACCCAGGCAGGCGGGGTCACCACCCAGGCAGGCGGGGGGCACCACAGAACCAACCGTAGACAGGCCTTAGGTTTCCCCTTCCCCACCTCCAGCCTGTCCCCTACAAAACACACCTGGAGACCACGGGCTTTGTTACCAGCCTTGAAAGGCTAGAACTGAGTCCTCCTTCCTACTGTCGAGCCAGAAGATTTGCGGGGGACAGATATGAGCCCTCCTGGTGACTGATGGTAATGATATCAATGATGAAGGTCACGAGGAGGAAGGGAAGGAGCAAGAGAGAAGCTACCGTGCCGTTTGCTCCTCCCGTATGCCCAGCACTGCGTGGACGTCTTATACACGTTCTCTGCCATATTTAGAGCTCATGATTACTCTGTTAAGGAGACAGTGTTATCTCCACCTTACATTCCCAGTAGATTTATAAAAAACGTTAAATAAATAGGCTCAGGGAAAGCCTGGTTTGGGGGGAAAGTGGGAGTCAAGATATTCCATTTTTTTCTTGTGTTCCTGGGCCCCAAACTCTCTTCCTTCTTTAATTTACTAAATTAATTTTCTCCTGCAGAGTCCACCATGGACTCTGCAGACTAGTCCTATTAGGCTTCAAATACCTGTGACATACACAAATTACCGATAAACTTGAAGCTCCCTGTCTGGGTTCCCCATCTCCTTTAAGGGGTTCCTCAAATACAGCGCTGGCCACAGGGCCAGCACCTGGGGAGTCAGGTGATGGCTTCAGCCCCATGTCTTAGCACTTTGGATTGAAGAAAGGAGACTGGAGGTACACTGCGACCACTCTGAGGTTGAGGGCAGACCATACACTTCTTACTCTTTTGATTTCCAGAATGCATGGGAACAGCTAAGGTTACCAAACATACCACTCTTGCTGGGGCAGAAATCTCTCTCTCTCTCTTTTTTTAGTTGGGCTTTGTTATGCCAAATTCTACCCTTTGAAAAATGCAGAAGCCCATTAAAGATTAAGACTACAAACAAGCTTAAAACACATCTTAACGGCACTCACAAAGGTCGCAGGTGTAGGCAGGTCAAAGTGATATCTTGTTCTAAATATTTCAACAGATAAACAAACTTTTGATTGCACTATCAAGTCGAAAAATGACTTTGAACTTTCCACCAGCACGCCCACTTGGGCTCTCTCAAACCCACAGAGGGCCTGCCTGCAGATAAGGGGCTTGAGTGGTCTCAGACGGCCGAGGCCTTTCATCTCACCTGGGCTGTGTACATGAGTCGTTTGCTTAGCTTGGCTCTGCTATCCTGAGGACCTTTTTAAAATCCTCCCATTTATTAAGATCTAACACCCAATCTGTAAATAAACCAGGAGAAAATGGAGATTTCAGCAGCAGTCGGGGTGCAGTTCACTTCGAGGCAGGCTGGTTCCTCCCTCTTGCTCATTATTTCTCTCTGTCTCTCTGGATCTCCTCTTCTTTCCTCTACCCTCCCTTCATTTCTCCTCCTCTTCCCCTCCCTGTCTCTTTCTTTCCTTCAGCCACTTGCAGATAATAAAAATAAAGTAGATCGGCTATACTTTTTATGTAGACTTCTCCAATTCATGTATCAAGAAAGAGTAAAGCGAGGTGGTAAAGGACCTGGGTGTAATTCTCGTGGTGTGAATTCCAACTGTGTGACCTTAGGCAATTTACATGACCTCCCTGTGCCTCAGTTTTCTCATCAATAAAAAGGGGATCATAGCACCCACACCATGGAGTTGTAGTGAGGATTAAATGAGTTACACATAAGGGGCTTACAACAGGGGTACATAGTATACACAAAAAGTGTTGGCCAGTAGTATTATTACTGCATTATTATTATTATTATTATTATTATTATCATTATTATTATTATTATTAACAAGCAGGAAGCTTTGAAGGTTGTTTCCGTGGAATTACCAGCAGTCTCTTTAGGAGTTGTACTCCACTGTGTGACCTTGGACAAATACCTCCATGACAAGGGCAAGGGCCCCTTTGCAGACTGGATTTACCACAGTTGCGCCTGGTGACCCTCATTCCTTCAAGGATGGACCAAAAAAAAAAAAAATGCAGGGATGCTACTGCCGTGCACTCCCAGAGGCCAGCAGTGTTGCCTGACATGGTCTCTCCTTCCTCACTTCCATCCACCAGCATTCAAAGGATGGTGGTGCCTATCTGGTGGCAATATTTCAGATGTGGGAAGATGCTGCGCTTAGGCTGATCAAAGCAAGTCTTGTTGAGAGTCTCATAGATGGGAGCTTTTGGTGGTCAGGGACACACCACCAGGAGTGCAAAGCAAGTCTTGTTGAGAGTCTCATAGATGGGAGCTTTTGGTGGTCAGGGACACACCACCAGGAGTGCAAAGCAAGTCTTGTTGAGAGTCTCATAGATGGGAGCTTTTGGTGGTCAGGGACACACCACCAGGAATGCATGCAGCTGCCTCCTGGCCAGGCCATGTTCCCGGGGAGAGAGTGCCTCAACCCACCAAGCTACTCCTGGAACACTTGGACAGGGCCAGCAGGAAATTCAGCCCTGAGGTCCTCCTCTTCTGTTCTGGATCCACCATGAGGCCTCTGGACTCTCCAACAGGCCCAGGGCAGTTTGGATGGATGCTGTTTTCTTTCCCAGGAGGCTCCTCTTGCCAGTCCACCCTGTTATTAGAGGATGGCACTGAGCCCATTTCTCAGACAGCAGGTGTAGGGGAGGCTGTCCCAAAGTGCCAGGGCACAGAACAGAGAGCACCTTCTCCAGGCTTTTCGGAGCCCTTTCTGCAGTGGAAGAGCAGCCCTGGAGCACAGACAAATTGAATCTGAAAGAAGCAGAGTGCGTCCCTCACAGGTTGTGTACAAACAGAAATTCTGAATATCACTTTTCTCCTCTTAAATTTTTAAAGAGAGCTGGTTTTTTTGAAAGGACCTGTAGTAAGATGAGAATTCATTTGGGATATAATTCACCAGCTCAGTTTATTAGAAGCAAGAAGATTTTTGAAAGGAGAGCCGCACCACTGCACAGTACTCACCTGCAACATCCAGATGAGCATTTCTGAGTCCCACATGGAACATGGACTCACAGTGGGTAACAGAGCATACATGACTGAGAAAGAGACCCACCATCAGCACACATCTCCTTGCTTTGGCTAAGGTTCATGGTAGAGACTGCATGCTGTCCACGCAAAATCCATTCTTTCATTTGGCCCAGCTAGACTATATTACCCAGTTGATTGTGGCCACTTAACTAAGTTTTTACCAATAAAAAGTGAGCCAAGGGCCGGCCCGGTGGCGCACTGCTACAGTGCGCTGCTTGGGAGCGAGGTGGCGCTCCCGCCGAGGGTTCGGATCCCACATACAGACCGGCCGCTCACTGGCTGAGCGAGGTGTGGGAGCAACACCGAGGGTTGCGATCCCATTGCTGGTCCTGGTCCGGTACAGGCGTGACAGTGAGGGTTGCGATCCGTTGCCGGACACGAAAAAAGACAAAAAGGAAAAAAAAAAAAAGTGAGCCAAGTGATGTGTGCTGCTTCCAGTCCTAGGCTTGAAAACATTGGATGTCTCTCCTCCATGCTCTCTGGCCCCTTCCTGCTGGTTGGAATCTGGATGTGGCAGAAACCCAGCAGACAACAATTTCCTAGCACAAGGTCAGCAAACTTCGCCTCAAACCCAGCCATGCCCATTCATTTGAATACTGCCTATAGCTGCGCAGCAGCGCTCCTGCCGCAGGTTCGGATCCTATATAGGGATGGCCGGTGCACTCACTGGCTGGAGTGTGGTGTGGGCGACACCAAGCCAAGGGTTGCGATCCCCTTACCGGTCACAAAAAAGAAAAATAAAAAATAAAAAAACAGAGATGAGACTACCTAACCGGCAAAGAAAGATAAAAATATTTGTTATCTGCCATCTATAGAGGAAGTTTGCTGACCCCTGCCCTAGGGAATGATAAAGCAACTAGAAAGAAACCTGAGCCTCTAAATGAGCACATGGAGCAGGGCTGGATTGTGCACATCAGGGCAGCTGTGAGAATATATAATATATATATTTCTTTGTTCACGAAGCCTTTGCATTGTTGAGTCTCTGTTACAGCAGCATAACTCCAATACGAGCTCCAGTAATCTCTAGGAATTACATCAGATGTAACTGTGAGTGCTGGCTACAATCTTCCTTTCTCTCAGTCCCCAGAGTCCATTTGTCACTGTCGAATATGTTGAGGCCATATGGAGACACCCTAAGGAGGAGCCTGGAACATTGTAGACAGTCTATAAATATTTGTTTGAATGAATGAGTCAATGAATGAATGAGCAGGAGAGTCAAAGAAATAAGTCAGGAGAGAGGAGAAAGGGAACCAGGGTGGTCTGTGCAATGTGGAACAGCAGATACAGCATGAGTCTTAAATGTGGTGAAACCTAGTTCTGGGACATCATACCTAGGTGACCTTCAGCAAGCTATTTCATATCTCTGAGGCTTAGTTTCTTCATCTGTAAAAAGGGGATGAAAATGCTTAACCATTCACTGTGGTTGTCAGGATCAGGGATAAAAGTAGAAGAAATGATTCAGAAGACATGGTTGTGGTTGCCTGCCATGATGGTCATCACTGCTGTGGTGGTTTCTCTGCTGTCGACCCTAACGAAGTGAAAGAAGCAGGTATCCCCAGACCTTTTGCATCCAAGGCTTACTGTGAAAACACCTCTTACAGGAGTTTATCTCCCCTTGAGTCACCAGATTATCCCCTACCTTAATTTGTACCCATACACCTCAATCAATAAGCAGGATGATGAAACTAATCAGGCAGCCATATTAAGTTGGGGGGGGGTGTGTGTGACATGTATGTTTCCTACATAAGAATGTGCTTGCTTTAAGCAGCATAATTGAAGTCTTAAATTCTATGATTCCTACAAGTTGGTGGGTTCTTGCTTTACCTCTTCAATGGGAGGAAGTTGCTAGATGTCCTAATGGTAAGTTCACAAGGAGATGAAAAGAGGCGTGCTGAGAAGAGAGGGAGTGGGGCAGGGCTTCCAAAGTAAATGCAGCTGGAGTGGTGCAGCGGGATGACCCAGTTCACAGCTGTCCTCTGTTGATTACTTATTATGTGCCAGACAATGCAGTAGGTGCTCTGTGTTTCTGGCCAGTTTATAAGGTAGTTACTAATTATTATCTACCTTCTACAGATGAGGAAACTGACACCACAAGGAGTTAAGTCACTTGCTTTGAAGCACACAGCTAATAATGGTGGGGACAGGATTCAAGCACTGGTCTGACTTGTTTGAAATAACCCAAAGATTTGTTTGAAACACAGTGTCTGCTGACAGCCTGCACCTCTCTATGGACTTTTAGCTTTGCTACAAATAGTAGGCAGTGATGGATATGTTCACAGATTTGTTAAAAAATTTATTAGTTGCCTACATTTAAAAGTTAGGAGATTTTATATTGAATTCTAGACTTGACGTGTATCTTAGCACCTCAGAAGATCTAGCAACATCCTTTATGAATTGTCCCTCAACAATGACTTCCCTAGAAGAGGCTGCCCCTTTAGGAAAGACAAGCAAGCTCCGATTGGCCACAGGCCCCACCATTCCCTAATGTCCTTCTCTGCCAGTCTCATTCACTTTTTTTCCTTCCTGGTTCCTGTGGATGTTTGAGTTCAAGACCCCTGCCCTAGCCCCAGAAGAAGCAATGGGAATATCAACTTGCCCTTTAGAGCATGGTGAGGCCAGAATTTGTTGGGGAGTTGGGGAGGAAGCACGGGACTATGATGTAAGTAACATAGGCTGTTCTAAGAGGCAAGTGTCTTTCCTTGAGGGTCACCATCTTCCCCTGCCCTCCCCCGTCCCCAGGGCTCAAGAATCTCTGCCAGCAGCTTGTTACCCTACTTCCCTCTGCCAAAAGCCCTCAGTGGCTCCTATTGAACCCATTTTATTTATCTCACTTGATCTCCAAAGAGTCCAGACTCATTACAGACCCTGTTAAATGTTTCTTCCCCACAGCTTTGTGGGGAGATCAGCCAACTTGATCAATAAAACCAAACTTTAATTTCTTTCTTTAATTTTTTTTATATAGCTAAGGGTATATGGCAGGGGTGGAGGGGAGAAGAAAAGGTTTGGTGGGGGGGGGAGTCTTAAAACAGTACCATTATGATTTCCCTTTGCCTTGAGGAGTAGATGGTGTCGCTTCCATTTTGGCTTCAGTTAAACTGATGCAAACATCGCTGTAAATGGGTCAGGCAGTCAAGAAAGCCAACAGTTGGCCACGTTTGTGCTAACTTGAGTCTTTTTGTTTTTGCCAGAGGAAAAAAAAATTCTAATTTCTATCAGTCTAAATTGAGTTGGGGAGCATTATCAGCTGGAAGGACCCTTCTGATTTGACAGGCCCCGCTGTATGATGATTAATTACTTCTCAGCTCCATTGGACTTTTCTAATTTCCTTTTGCCACTGGCTGGAGGCACCGCGCGATAAGTACTGCTCTTATTATTTTGTGCAAAGGAAAATGTCTATTACGCTGTGTCGTACAAGCGAGCAGAATGAAAAGACAGCTGATCAGGAAACTTGCAAGCTTCTCTATCTTTATTTGGTCTCCCCTGGCCTCCCTTCCTTGCTTGTTCTAAGAAAGAGGTGGCCACACACGGTTTCCTGTCAAAATAAGAAGATAAAATCATAATCTCTATCAGAGTACTTGACATTTTGGAATTTGTATAATGATTTCATGGGATTTAATCTTCCAGCTCACCGCAAATCCTCCTCCAAATGCAAATGCAACTAAAATATTATACTGAAAAATGCAGGGCTATTCTTTTTTGTCAGCTCATTTATTTGGCTGAAAATTAAACTCAGGTGATTGCCTTATTATATATAATACTCAAATGAGAACAACTATTATTATTATTATTATGAAAGATCATAACTGCATTTGGAAAGAGAACTTTTTTTTTTGGACTGGACCCAATGCCTAAATTATAATGTGTAAGTTTACAGGAGCATCTCCTATTAGCACATGACAGTTTACATGGCCGAGGGGCTGAATGGCTTCTTACAACGATCACAGGCTTTACCATAATGGACAAATGAGACTCTGCAGAGGCTGTTTGTTTTCCTGGAGAGGAGAGATATGAAGCAGTATAAAGATTCCCACTTCTGTAGCCCCTTCTGCCTGCTAATCCTCGGGCCTGGGCTGATATTGAGTGTTGGTTCAGGTACTCTTGGGGATGTGTTTACTGAGGCTTATGCAGGAAAAGCCCCACTGAGCAAGCCATGGCTATGTTTCTCTATGTCTCTGGCTGCTGATTTTGCAGTCTTACCTCAAAGCAGGGGAGAAGGAGAGAAGGACTAGAGGACTGAGGGCTGGGCTGCAGGCCCAAAACCCTGGGTTCCCATCTCAGTCCTGCACTGGCTTCTGAATTCTGCATGTCTGCTGTTGCTGTTTTGTTTGTTTTTTTATCTTTTGGGAGATGGGGAGCAGGCTGGGAACCACTGAAGGAGAAAAGAACCATTTAGTTTCTCTTTTTAACATAATATTAGGCAGCATTTAGTAAGCGCCTACAACATGCCAGGCACTGGGCTAAGTGCTTTCTGTTCATCATTTCATTTCATCCTTGCAGCCCACTTGACGATGGTGCCATTATGAACCCATTTTACAGACAAGAACACTTGGGCATTAAATTTAAACATCTCTTCCAGGATCACGAAGCTAGTAAATGACAGAGCCAGCATTTGACGCCAGGACTGTCATCTCTTTGACCTCTCTGCTCTACCGCCTCCTACTCTACATCAACTTTTCTTTTGCAAAAGCCCTGATGATAATGTGCATGGTAAAGAACATTGGCTGGGTGAATAAGGTTTGTTTTTTCGTTCTCATATTCCATTCATCATCCTCTCATTTATGTCTCTATTTGTTCCCAAAACATTCAGTGAGCACCTATTACTGTGTCAGGTGCTGTACCTAGGTATCTCCAGATTAAATCTCCAGGGTCCTTGCCCTCCAAAAGCTCAGACTACTATCAACAAATAAGTGACTAAAACATTAAAACCCACAGCAAGAAATGCAATGATATCCTAAGAGAGACTAGGTTTGCCTGAGGAAATGGGGAGGTCTGCAGAGAAGCTGACATTTGACCTAAGCCTAGAAGGGCACAGAGCACAATCTGGCCCAGGACTAAAGAAGTAAGTCTGGTGAGGCTAGTTGGTGGGGTACTTTGGTAATTGAGAGGACAGAACCACCAGAAACTAAGTCTGGGAAGATAGTAGTGGTCAGACTGTGAGGCATACTAATGAGTTGTACTCTAGTTAAATAAATCTCTGAAACAGACTATTTATGACCTCAAGCAAGTCCCTTCTCATCTCTAGGCCTCAGTTTCCATGTCTATGCAATGCAATCACTAGCCTTAACCAAAGATTGAATACCATTGGCCTATGGGCTAGATCTGGCCCACAGATATATTTACTTTGGCCTGCATGTTACTTTCTTGAACAGAACGACTATATAAAAGTTTACATCAAAATCCAGATTTGTAGCTTCTTTTGAAAATAACAGTAACAAATGGCACCTACATTCCCACCCAGACAGAGGTGGCTGGAGCTAAGAAGCAGATACGTGGTTCAGATGCTGTATTAGTCCATTTTGTGTTGCTATAACAGAATACCTGAGACTGGGTAATTTATAAAGAACAGAGGTTTATTTGGCTTACAATTGTGGGACAGCTGCATCTGGTGCGGGCCTCAGGCTGCTTCTACTCATGGCAGAAAGCGGCAGGCAGCCGGCGGGTTCAAGCAGATCACATGGCGAGAGGAAGCAAGAGAGAGAGAGAGAGAGAGAGAGAGAGAGAGGAGGTGCCAGGGTCTTTTAAACAACCAACTCTTATGGGAACTAATGGAGCAAGATCTCACTCATTACTCCCCCTACCTAGGGAGAGTGTTAATCCATTCATGAGGGATCCGCCCCCGTGACTCAGTCAGTTTCCAACACTGTCACATTGAGGATCAGATTTCCGCATGAGTTTTGAAGGGACAACACATCCAAATTCTATCAGGTGCACTGAGTGCTTTTCAGTTCCGCACAATCTCCACCACTCCCTACCACACGCCCAACCGCAGGATCAACTAAAAATGTTCATTTACCCTTATTAATCATCCTGATTAGTGTTCTGTTGTTGTTGTTTTTAAAAGTAGAGAAAATACACCTCTGTAACCATGATGCTTACAAAAGAGGGAAACCAAAATCCAGACCAAGAGAGGACCACATTTTAAGAAACACAGTAGAGGGCGTATTTTTGTGTTGACTTAAAGAATCTTTCTATGTGTTTTATGCATGAACAAAAGTGTGCCTGTGTTAAAAGAATTTAACTGTGTTTATTCAGTGCTTCTGCTGGCATCTGAGTTTGTACCCTGGGTTTTCTGTGTCCTAAAACTTCACTCTGGCTTCTGAGTGGGCCTGCTGTAGAGCCCTGAAGTTGAGGCTCTGCCAATAACACAGGCCCAACAGAGGGCCAGGTGAGAAGCAGATTTCTAGTCTCCAAGACTACCTCAAAAGGTGGCTCTTCATGTGCAAACCTTCTCTGGCTTTCCCTGGGAGAAAGTCACCTTAGATGGGGAGGTCCTCCAAGTGCTGACTGGTCTTTCTGGAAGGAGTCCATCACCCATTAGTACAAGACACCCTACCTCACTGTAGTCCAGGAAGAAGGACAGGGGTAGGGCCTTGGGATGGCATAGATGAGGTATTCTGTGTCCCAGATGGTCTGATGAGATGATAAATTGTGGCTTGGATTTGTCAATCAGGACACCTCCTGTCTGTGACAGATTCTTCACCTTCCCTTTGCTATGTCACTTGGTGGTTCCTGCCCCTTGTCCCTGGGCTTTGGTCAACAAGATATTAGCAACTATCAGGCAAGCAGAGGCTTGAAATGTGCTTGTGCATTTCCTCTTCCTCTCCTGCTCCTCTGCCTGCTCCATGAGAACACACCCAGGCTAACCTGTTAGAAGATGAGATTTGTGGATCAGAGCTGAGCTGCTCAAGTTGTCCAAGCCAAGGCCTCCTAGACCATCAAGAGCCAGTCAAGATCAGCAGAGCCCCCTAGCCACCCACACCTGACCACAGACTCATGAGTTAGAACAGTCAAGACCAGAAGAACCACCCAGTCAACCTGCAGACTCAGGAGCTAAAGAAATGACTATTGCTTAAGCCACTAAGTTTTGGCATGGTTTGTAATGCAGAATTATTGTGGCAACAGAAAACCAATATATCCTACCCCCGATGCTTATTTCTTCTGCAACAGCACAACCCCTCTCTCCCACGTCAGCAGCCCCTACCTCTTGTCCCCAGGCTTACTCTCAGAGCCCAGAGTGTTTGGTGTCTTTTAGATGTGAGACTGGGGTTTAACTCTGCCAGTTCCCAACTCTGTGACCTTTTGCAATCACTTCACTTCTTGAAGCCTCAGTTTCCTCTTCTGTATAATGGGGATGACAACAGGAATAATACAAATAGTGCCTGCTTCATAGAGTAGTTGTGATATTTAAATGGATAAAGACGGGCCGGCCCGGTGGCGCACTGCTACAGTGCGCCGCTTGAGAGCGCGGTGGCACTCCCGCCGAGGGTTCGGATCCCACATACAGACCGGTTCCCACTCACTGGCTGAGCGAGGTGTGGGAGCAACACCGAGGGTTGCGATCCCGTTGCCGGTCCCGGTCCGGTACGGGCGCGACACTGAGCGTTGCAATCCGTTGCCGGTCACGAAAAAAAACAAAAAGGAAAAAAAAAGTATGGATAAAGACAAGTAGAATGTTTAGCACAGTGCCTGCCATATGGTAAATGTTCAATAAATATCAACTAGTCTCACTATCTTCTTTCCTCCTCTCCTCTTTCAATTAATTCCTCAAACTCCTGGTAAAGTTTTGTTCTCCCTCCACACAGCAGTAGGTACTCAGTCAACAATTTCAACCTTCACCGTGCTCTATGATGCCAGAACACATGCTCATACTTGCAGAATTTCCCTCTGGAAAGAACCATGGACAACACCTAGTTACCATGAGCCCAGGGTCCCCTACTGCCACCCTCAATTTCAGTAGTTCATTGACAATCCACATAAACAAATTCAGACACACTAGATGTTACTTTATACTTATAAAACATAATCAATGACACACTCTAGAAGTCAAGGTTTATCCCTCAGAGAGGTTGACGGTGCAGAAAAATGAGATTCCTTGTATAGTGTGACTACCAGTGTTTCCCAAAGTGTGTACTAAGAAAATATTTCAACATAGTACCCATAAATACATAAACAAATAAATAATAGAACAATATATGGACAAATCAACTTGGTAAATCCTGAGCCAAACAGACTTCTTTGTTGCAGAACTACTTAGAGACATTCTAGAATAATGTGTCATCATTTCTCTCCAGCAAAGAGGTAGAGAACGTTATGTTTTTACAGTAACTTGACCATGAAGCCCTCATTTTTGGAGTACTATTTTATGGGACTCATAGGCCATGGGATATCCTTCTGGGAAATACAATTTGGACCCCAAGATGATAGTAAGGCTGAAATCACAGATGAAACATCCCCAAAGGCGGGACATTCTCTGCCTCATGGAGGGAGACGTGGTGGAATCGTTGCTCCCTTTCTTAGTGCTCTTGGATCTTTTGTTTGGGTCTGTCCTTACTCCCCTGTTGGTGTTGCCATCAATAAGAGCCAAAAGTTTGACTTTCCTTGGTTGTCACTTTTTTGTCTATTCTTAGAGTGAACTGTGCAGTCAGATGTGGATGACTCCCATTCCTCCCTGGTGGCATGAAAGTACAAGAAGACCGAAGTCCCTTTTTTGTGCCAGAAGAAAGCAGAGGTGCTAGAAGCAGTATTATTTCTTCATCGTCACCCCAATCAGCAGAGGTTTAAATGGAATTCTGTCAGGGTCATTGACAGGATTTTTTTTTTTTAAACAGGCGCACAAGATACCATTACATTTCGTCTTCGAACAATTGTTCTCTGAGCAGAGTGTGTTACTTTCCTGTAGGTAATCCCTTACCAGATTGTGGATTTTCCATGTTCAACATCAGCCACTACAACCAAAAAGCAACGAACTGTGTTATTGATAATGTTTTAATTACACTGCATAAAAGATACAAGGCAGCAAAGACAAGGAAATTATCTGGCTGGAGTGGCACTTGGATGTTTAAAAAAATTTGGTGGTGGTGGTTCTAGCATACAGCATATATGTTTCCTGCTAATGCTAAAAATTCTACTTGCGTGTGGGATTGCTTTAATCAAAATAATAACATTGATAGAAATTATTGTCCTTGGCAGCATGATAAATGAAATTAGAAGCTCTTAGAATTGTAGGCTTGCAACAGTGTTAGTGTGAAATATAATCATTGAGTTGCTTTGTTCTTTTTTCCAATAAAAGGTGGAAGCTATTGAGTGTTGTTATTAGGCGAGCTAAGCTGGGCTTCTGTACAGCATAGTTTTGTGTGTCTGAACCAGCAGAAGCTTTTGAAGTCCCGCGATTCCTTCTGCTTGCTAATTCTTCCATTTGTTTGATTTTTGGTACAAAGAAAATGAAAGAATATGATGAGATTATGGCATTTTAAGTCAATATTTATTAAAAAATCAATCTAGATGAAAATCTGCCCATCCCTCTAATTAGATGAGGCAACTTGAGGTTGATTTTTAATTGCAAAAGTAATTACACGGAGCAGATAGCCAGTGACATTTGATTATGTAGGTGATTGATTAAAAAGCCGAGCTCACCGAGCAGATTGTCAGCCAGGGAATCCAGACAAAAGAGCAAATTAAAAAAGTTGTCCTGTTAGTAATCACAAAATTCAAGGATGAAATTACAGAGCCAAACACCTCCATTGCCCCCCATCCTCATCCCTCACTTCGCACACATTCACTCCAACGCCTGATAAAGAAATGGATTAGTGTGAAATTAATTAGTCAAGGTTTATCCCTCAGAGAGGTTGACGGTGCAGAAAAATGAGATTCCA
>NW_007726143.1:631842-696877 GCF_000696425.1 Galeopterus variegatus | reverse complement strand
AAAAAAAAAAAAAAAAAAAAAAAAAGAAAGAAAGCACTGAATTCGTGGCTGAGAATAGGGCTTTTAACAAGTTGAAACAAATTTCCCCAGTTTTATAATACAACTTTTTGTTTGTCAAGAGAGATGTTTTCATGAAGGATCTTTTTCAGAATGTTCGATGATATTAATTTATCTGTTAAGAGAGAGGGAAGGGAAAAACCTCACTTTATAGCAGAATGGGATATTAAGATGTCTTGCTTGTTATTCATTTCATTATAACATGAAAGCCTGGGGAACAGGCTGTACATTTGGCAAGAGAATCCTTAGATTCATAAGCAGCCCTCACTGACATACTGGGCAGAATAATGAAGGGGCTCCCAGTGATTCAGAGGAACACAGTGGGGTCCACTTGAGGATATTGTGGACAAAGGTGGAGCAGTCTCCAAGAGAACATTGGGTCCTGCTCATGGCAACAATGCCGGGTCCCCAGAAGTCTCAGAAAACCAAAAGGGAAACTAAGTCAGGGCCATCCAGTGCAACTCTGGTGGCATTGAGAACTCTGTGCCACCTCCCTGTGACTGTCCCTCAGTGCTGGCATGGGCACAGTGTAATGAACTAGTCAAGAGATGAAGTCCAAATCACTGCTAGCATCTATTCCTTTGCTTTGTCAGCAGATACCATCTAGGAAGAGTGTTGGACGGACAGGCGGGATGTGTTCCTTACAACCCTCCAGGGCAGCGGATTTCAGCTATTTCCAGGTTCAGAGCCTGTATGTGACACAGGGAGATGCATATTTCAGTAGACAGATACTTGGATTCTCTGCCTCTGAAACTACTCAATGCAGTTCCCTTTTCGTATTCAGTATTTTGCTTTTTTAAAAATCCATTTATTCCTCCAACACATACCTTTGGTAAGGCAGTTTGACATTGTGGGTGAGAGTTCTGGCTCTTAGAAAACAATTTCACATTACCCAGTGCAATTGGAGTTAAACACACCCTCTGACCTAGCAACTCTTCTACTACGTATGTATCTCAGAAAAACGCATGCAGTGCACACTAGGAGACATGTGCAAGAAGGTTCGTGCAACAGGGTTCTTAGAATCACCCCCAATTGGAAACAAACCAAATGTCCATCACCTGAAGGCTGGACAAATTGAGATATGTCACTCAGTGGAAACCTATGTATTCAACAACATATCATAATTACAACATTATGCCAAAGTGGCAAGACACAAAAGAATATTTGCTAAATGCTTCCATTCACATAAAGCTCAAAATGAAGGAAAGCTAAATTATATTGGTTATGACTATATAGGTGGTACAAGGAGAGGGTTATAATCAAGGAGGAATACAATGGCCATCAGCGGTGTTTGCAATGTTCTATTTTTGGTTTTCAAGTTGTGTCCAACTACACATATATGTTTTATGTTTTTGTCTGAATGTAGGTTATATTTCACACATACACACACACACACACACACACACTTGTGCATGCACATGCACACACCCGCGCGCGCGCGCGCGCACAGGCACATTAGGCTTTGGAGCCAGACTGCCTGGGTTTAAAAAGCTGTTCCGTGCTTCCTAGCTATCTGACCTTGAGCAAGTTATTTAGCTCAAAGAGAGGTCTTGGCCCTGTTTCTTTATTTATAAACTGGGCTTGGGGCGCTTCCCCATAAGACCACTGAGGAAAGTTATGCGAGTTAATACACACACACACACACACACACACACACACACAAATACCTTTGAACTGGGTCTGGAATATGATAAGGGTTCAAAAAATTTAAGCCATCCTCCTCCTCATCATCATCACCTAAGTGGTAGTTGTTCTGCTAAATTTTAGTTCTAAAGAGATTAATAAAATGCAGCCCTTGCCTTAAACACACATCACACACATGTGAATAGATATAAATGAATTTTAAAATATTTCTGCAAGATGCACAGCAAATTCATGCCATGGCAGGAAGAGGGGACGGAAAGTGAACTGCAGAGGTGGTACTTCAGTTTCATCTGCAATGTGTTATTTCTTCTATTTAAAAAGAAAAAGAATATTTCAATTTTATTTGTTATGTTTTAGTTCTATTTAAAAAAATACCTGTAGCAAATATGGCAAAGTATTAACAAACATGAATTCATAAGAATGTGAACATTTGTTATCTTTATGTGACTTTCTTTTTTTAAAAATTCTGGAAATTAAAAAGAAAATAGTGTGTATGAAAAGCATGCTAATGAGGGTGCGTGCTGAATTTTGTGGGGGCCAAAGGAGAAAGCACCTAGTTTGCCTTAGGCAAGCATGGAAGGTTCCCAGAGGAAGTGACATTTGAGCAGAATCTTAGAGCTAAGCAGGAGTCCACCAGGTAGACAAAGAATACGAGGCATTCAAGAGGAAAAGAATATAGCACTGTGGGTAAATTGCCGACACCTGGTGCTACTGGAAGCCCTCTGGGCCTCAGTTTCCCCATCTCTACAATGAATCATCTTCTATCTCTCACACAGCAGGCTCCAGAAAATATGGAGACTCAGTATAGCAAAAGCAGCTAAAGTCCTAGGCTTTTGACACAGCCTGCCCAAGTTGAAGTCCAGCTCTATTTCTTATGAGCTATGAGATTTGAGTGAGATGGTCAATTTCCCTGTGTTTTGTTCTTTTGTTTTGGGGTGGTTTTTTTTTATTTTATTTTATTTTTTTTGCCTTGTCTATGAAAATACTGATAATAGTATTGCAGTATTTATCTTATAAGACTTTTGTAAGGATTAATGAGTTAATATACCTAAAATACATAGATCAGTACCTGGCAGATAAGAGTTCAAATTGTTATCATCATCATTATTATTATTAATAGATCTATTCATTTATTTTCAGGTATCTGAGAGATGCATTCATTGCTCTTTTCAGAAGTGGGGGCTGTTTGTCTCCTCTGTTCACAGCAATTTCACAGGGTTTGGGCTTCTGCCATGTTTGCTGAGGGCTGCTCATTCAGGTCCCTGATGGATGTGTTTCCAGATTTGCCAGGTAGTCCTCTATAGCTGCTCCCTCCCTCTTTAATAGCTATTTTTTTTGCTGGGATTTCATTAATTCTTACCCATCTACATTTTCCCTTCTTATCTCTACTGTCAGCCAAACTCTCCACAGGCCACAGCAAAGCTTCCCCCAATCCATACTCATTAAATTACTCTCTCGAGGGGCAGTCGGCGAGACTACAAGGATACAGTTGTTGCCTTTTCTTTTAAGCAGAGCTTTTGAGCAGAGCTGCTTCTCTCTGTGTTAGGCACTGTTAGGTTAACCTTCCCTGGCAGGTGCACTCTGTCCTCCATAGGTGGGAGGCAATTTGTGATGAGGCTGTGAGCTGAAGTCCTCCAAGGGGCATCTGGTGGGAAAGTGGAAGAGCATCTTTTCCTGGCACTCTTTGGAGTCGGATGGTGGAGAGGTGGGGAGGAGCTCGGCTGAAGGGTTGATCCTAGGCTGTCAGAGCTGGGAGGAAGCATAGTAGTAACTGGTCCAGCCCTCTGTTGGCACAGATGAGGAAACTGAGGCCCAGAGAAGGCAGAGCTGGGAGTACAGCCAAGCTTCCCGATTTCCAACCCCTGACTTTCTCTGCCACATTGATTAGCTCGGCTCCCCACTCCTATCTCTAAGCGTGAAAAATGTCCCTGTTTTTTGACACCTCCCTATGAGTACATTGTTTGCAATGTGATTGCAGTTTTAAGAGGAAGAGTCTACCTCCGCACCAAAATCACCGATAGAGTGCTCAGGCTGCTGTAACAAAGCACCACAGACTGGGTGGCTTCAATAACAGAAATTTATTTTCTCACACTTCTGGAGGCTGGAAGTCCAAGATCAAGGTGTTGGCAGGATGGGTTCTTTTCTGAGGGTTCCCTCCTTGGCTTGCAGATGGCCATCTTCTCCTTATGACTTCACATAGTCATCCCTCCGTGCCAGTTTGTGTCCCAATTTCCCCTTCTAATAAGGACACCAGTCCTACTGGATAAGGACCCACCTTTAATGACATCATTTTACCTTAATCACCTCTTTAAAGACCCTATATCCAAAGACAGTCACATTCTCAGGTACTATGAGTTAGGACTTCAACATATGGAATCTGGCTAAACCTGCAACTGGCTTCGGCTAATAGACTGTAGCAGTCATGATGGTGCCAACTCCAAGCCTAGGCCTTATGAAACTTCAGTTGCTTCTGAATCCTGCCAGTGCCACCACCAATGTACAAGCCTGAGCTAGACTACTGCCCACATGGAGTAGAGGGGAGGTCTTCCTAGATGCGCCAATAGCCAGCTGACCTCCAAAAAATGAGAGAACCCAGCCAAGATTTGCAAAATCAACCCGCAGGTGACTAGCCAGTTGACCACGACACTCAAGTGAGCCCAGCCCAGCCCAGAAGGACTAACCATCCGACCAGCAGACCCCTGACCTAAATACATGTTTCACACAGTTAAGCCACTGGGTTCTGTGTGTGCCATATTATGGTCGATAACTGACACATCCGCACAAATTAATTTGTAGCTGCTCAGTATCCATCCCACTTTGTATTGTTAATAACCTTCATTCACTGAGCTGTTTACTCTATTTGGCTATTATTCCAAGCACTTTGCACATATTAGCTCATTTAGCTATTTTAGTCCAATCTTTTAGATCATGAAACTGAGGGGGAGAGAGAGTGTGACTTGCCCAAGGCTGCATAGTGTGTTTGCAAGAAGAATCAAGATCTGAACTCAGGCATTCTGGCTCTGAACTTATGGTCTTTGTCCATTACTCTATGGTGCTTTTCTGATTTTCCCTATGGGGAATTACTCCTCTTCCACTAAAGTCAGAATTTGCAGAAGAGCAATTTCCAGACTCTGAATCCCAGTATGGCCTCTTCCCAGGGAAGCTGAGCTGATCTCCCTAACTGCTCCAGTGTGTGGCTTAAGGTCACTGAGTTAGCCTCTCCCGCTGTATCTAGAATAGTGCACTGTTTGGAGGCTTTTCTCATGAAAGTAATGACTGTAGCAGCCACCAGGTCAAGACCAGGCTGCTCCTAGAATGAGAAGTTTCTGGATTCCAGCTTCCTGCTTCTTAGACCTCCAGCACTTCCTTGGTTTCCACTATTCCCAAGACCTATTCCTCCATCTCCCATCAATTTTGTGATCTCCATACCTTCCCAGAAAACAATTTGTGTTTTGATGCAGCCAAACTAATCAACACCAAGAACAAATGCTATGTCAGCAAGTGTATTTCATTCATTTAACAAATATTTATTGAGCACCTACTACATTCTAGGTGCTGTGGATACAGCAGTGAATAAAATACATAAATCCCATGTCCTCATTTATTTCTAATAAATAGGGGTCCCTTCCTGTTAAATGAATCTGTGGGAAATGCAAGTACATCTATGCCTTCAAGGCAGCCAGATGATGAAGGCCTTCAGAGTCAGTCAGATCTGGATTTAAATCCTATAAAAATGTCCATAGAGCTTCCTGTTTAACCCAAAAATGCATTTGAATTTTTTATCTCTTCCATCATATCTGGTTTATCTTATTGTAAAGACATTCCTAGCCATGTGACTTTAAACAAGTCCTTCAGCTTCTCCAAAACTCATTTGCCTGTTTCTTTGCATGGGGAGCTGGAATTCCTAGGATTCGGTAATAGCAGCTGTCCCTTAGGTAGCTAAATAAGTTCCAGGCACTTTCTAACTATTAACTCATGTGGTCTTTGTGCCAGCTCCATGAGATAGATGCTATTATTAGTCTTTGAGCTGGTCACTAGTCCTGTCTGCTTGCAGATCTGTCCTCCTGCCCTACCCTTTGTCCTCTCTTCTTCTCTGTACTGCAGAAACTGAACCCTACAGACTGTTTCCAGGCTTCCTGCCCTCCTCCAAGGTTCTGGCTCCTGCCAGGTGGCCTGAACTCCTGGGCTCCTGAAATGCCATCTCTCCCCTTGTCACTTGGCCCTAAGGGTGGTAACAACTTCTTATTGCTGATCTCTGTTTTCTCACTGCCCCTGTTTAATATCTTACTTAGCTCTCCCATGCCTATGGAAGTGCTGTACATGCAACTTTCATGGAAGTATGTGTAATTTCCATGGGCATGGAACTGTGTATAACTACGTATGCATATATAAGTGTATGTAGATATGTATATGTATTGTCCATATAACTATATTTGTGTATGTAAGTATTACATGTATGTATGCATTTCTTTTTTTAGAAGAAGTTAACAGTGCTTTAGTCTGAACAAGGATTTGCCATGGCTCTGCTCTGAGCCCAGCTAGGGCCAAGAATCAGGAGCATGGACACCACAGTTTCTGACTGCATGTGCCTTGGCACATAACCATAGTTGGGACTGTGGGTAGGTCTTGACTTTGCCACTCATAGATGAGCCAAGAGAAGCTGGGCTTTTATAATGACACACCGTATTTCCTAAAATCACTCTTTTTTCCATATATTATTTCATTATTTATCTTATACCTTAAAGGATTTGAAGTGTTTCACAATGACTTAAAAAATAATAATAATTCTCCAGTTATCTATGATGTGTAACACACCACCCTGGACCTTAAAACAATGACGATTTTGTTATCAACTTCAGAGGCTAATGGGACTCAGCCAGGTGTTCCTCATTCTGGGTTTCCCATGCAGTTGCAGATGGACAGGGGAAGCTGGCATCATCTGAAGTCTGGCTCACTCGCATGGCCAGTGCCCAGGTGGGGAGACCAGAACAGGTGGGAGCTGGAACAGCTGGGATGCCTCCGGCATCTCTCTCTATCTCTAAGTGAGCTCTCCAGGTGGTCTGTCCAGCGGGGCAGCTTCAGAGTAGGCGAGTTCTCACCCGGAGGCTCTTGCCTAGAGATGCATGGGAACATCCCAAGACAGAGGGCCAGTTAGAAACTATAGCACCTTTTTAAAAAAATCTGTGTTCTTTTTAAAAACAATTATCATCAGTAAATTTGACTTTTTTACTGTATAATTCTGTGAAATTTAACACATATATAGATTCATGTAAGCACCACCACAATCACGACACAGAATAGTTTCATCACCCCCAAAATTCCCTCCTGGTAGTTCCCATAGGAGATCCCCTATTCATGAGCCCTATGTCCTCCAATTTGTCCTCTCTACCACTACAGTTTTTTCTTTTGGAGAATGTTATATTAATAGATGATGATGTAAGTCTATGTGAACTTATAAGACTGGCTGTCTTCATTCAGCATAACGCCCTTGAGATTCATCCAAGTTGTATGTATCGATAGTCTGTTTCTTTACCTCGTTGAGAGTATTCCACTCTATGGCTCCACCATAGTTTGTTCATTCATTCGCCCTTTGGAGGAAACTTGGATTGTTTTCAGCTTTTGGCAATTATGTATAGAAGTGCTATAAACATTTGCGTACAGATTGTAATGTGAAGATAAGTTTTAATTTCCCTAAGGTAAATATACAAAAGTAGGATAAGTGTATGTTTAACTTTATAGGAAACTGCCAAAGTGTTTTGCTGAGCATCTGGAGCATTTGTATTTCCACCAGCAATGTATGAGTGATTCAGTAATTCCACATCCTTGTCTGCACTTGGTATTGTCAATGTTTTTTATTTAATAGGAATGTAGAGATATCTCTTCATGATTTTAATTTTCATTCCCCTAATAGCTAATAATGTTGAACATCTTTCTATGTGCTTATTTGCCATCTGTATATCCTCTTTGGTGAAGTTCTGCTCAAGTCTTTTGTCCATTTTTTAATTGGGTTAAATGTTTTCTTTCTTTTTTTTTTTTCCTTTTTGTCTTTTTTACTGACCGGTAACGGGATCGCAACCCTCGGTGTTGCGCCCGCACCACGCTCAGCCAGTGAGCGGGAACCAGTCTCCACATGGGATCCGAACCCTCGGCGGGAGCGCCACCACACTCCCAAGCGGCGCACTCTCCAGTGCACCACCGGGCCGGCCCCTTAAATGTTTTCTTACTGCTGAGTTTTGAGAGTTCTTTACATATTCTTGATACAATTCCCTGTTTTTATTTCTTTTTTTTTTTTTCCTTTTTTATCTTTTTTACTGACCGGTAACGGGATCGCAACCCTCGGTGTTGCGCCCGCACCACGCTCAGCCAGTGAGCGGGAACCAGTCTCCACATGGGATCCGAACCCTCGGCGGGAGCGCCACCACACTCCCAAGCGGCGCACTCTCCAGTGCACCACCGGGCCGGCCCCTTAAATGTTTTCTTACTGCTGAGTTTTGAGAGTTCTTTACATATTCTTGATACAATTCCCTGTTAGGTAAGTGATTTGTGAATGTTTTCTCCCAATTTGTAGGGGGTTTTTTTTTATCTAAAAAGTGTTTTTAGCAAAGTGAAAGTTTTTAATTTTGATGAAGTTTCATTTATCGATTTTTTTTTAATAAATCATACTCTTGGTATCATATCTAAAAATTCTTTGCCTAAATCCCAGACCACAAAGATTTTTCTCCTAAAATTTTTATGGTTTTTTATTTTACATTTAGATCTATGATCTGTTTGAGTTAAATTTTTTTGTTAATTGTGAGGTTTAGGTCAAAGTGCATTTCTGTGCATATGGGTGTTCAGTTGTACCAACACCGTTGCTGAGAGACTATTATTTCTCCATTGAAATGCTTTTGCACCTTTGTAAAAAGTTAACTGGCCATGTTTGTGTGAGTCTATTTCTGAACTTTCTGCTCTTTTCTGTTAATCTATGTTCTGTTGCCTATACCAAACTGTCTCGATTATAGTAACTTAAAATCAAGTAGTTTGATTTCTTAAACAACATTCTTCTATTTGGAAATCATTTTAGCTATTGTAGTTTCCTTGCTTTTCATATAAATTTTAAAATAAGCTTTAAAATAAGCTTGCCTATGACAGCAAAAAATGCTGATGAGATTTTGATTGGAATTGTGTTATCTCTAGAGATCATTTTAGGGAGGATTGGCATCATTACTATATTGAGTCTTCGAATTTTTAAATATGGTTTTTCTATTTATTTAGGTCTTTTTTTATTTCCTTCAGGAAAATTTTGTAGTTTCCAGCATATATAACCTCTGTGTGATTTGTTGCATTTATGCCTACGTATTTTGTTTGGGGGTGGAGAGTAGGGAGGTATATTATAATTTTTTTTTAAATTTCAGTTTACCATCATTAGAATACCAAAATACAATTGTTTTTGTGTTGACCAGGTATCGTATGACCTTGCTAAACTCACTTATTAATTCTAGGAGATTTTATAAATTTCTTGGGGCTTCTCATGTAGAAAATTATGTAGCCTAAAAACAGAGACAGCTTTATTTCTTTTTTCCCTATATATGTCTTTTATTTCTTTTTCTTGCATGAGCTAGGACATCCAGCATGATGCTGAATAGGAATAGTTAGAGTGAATATCTTACTTTGTTGCCAATCTTGAGGGGAAAAATTCAGTGTTTTACCATTACATATTACATTACATGTAAGTTTTCTATAGAGGCCCTTCATCTGGTTTAGAAAATGTCTTCTATTCCTACCTTGTTGAATGTTTCTATCATAAATATATGTTGAATTTTGCCAAATGATTTTTTTTTTCCTTTTTGTCTTTTTTCATGACCGGTAACGGGATCGCAAGCCTCGGTGTTGCGCCTGCACCACACTCAACCAGTGAGCGGACTGGTCTCTATATGGGATCCGAACCCTCGGCGGGAGCGCCACCGCGCTCCCTAGCGCCGCACTCTACCGAGTGCGCCACCGGGCCGGCCCTTGCCAAATGATTTTTTACATCAATTCATATAACGTGGTTTTTCTCCTTTAGACTGTTAATATAGTGAAATGCATTGACTGATTGTTGAATATTAAACCAACTTTGCATTTCAGAATAAACCCCACTTGGTTAATGGCGTACTATTCTTTTAACATGTTCTTGCTAATATTTAGTTGAGGATTTTTGTGTCTCTGTTCATGAGGAACATTGGTCTGTAGTTTTCATTTCATCTTTACCTGGTTTTGCTATCACGGTAGTGTTGGTCTCAGAATTGAGTTAGAAAATGTTCTCTCCTCTTCTATTTTTCAGAAGAGGTTGGGGATAGTTAGTGTTACACCATTTTTAAATGTTTGGTAAAAATTACCAGTAAAGCTCTCTGAGCCTGGAGATTTCTTCTCTGGAAGGTTTCTAGCTATGAGTTCCATATCTTTGATGGTTATAGGCCTACTCAGTTACAGGACTATTTGGTAGTTTGTGGTTTATAAGGAATTGGTCCGTATTTATGTAAGTTATTTAATTTATGTGCATAGACTTTTTCATAGTATTCTATTGTTATTAATTTAATATCTATAGGGGCTGTAGATATCCCATTTTTCACTCCTATTATTGTTAATTTGTGTCTTCTTTTTATTTTTGTCAGTCTTGGTATAGGTTTAATTTTTTTTAATCTTTTCACAGAACCAGCTTTTGGCTTCATTGATTTCTCTATTATTTTTCTGTTTTCTATTTCATTGATTTCTGTTCTTATCTTTATTATTTCTTTTTTCTGCTTGCTTTTGTTTTATTTTGCTCTTTTTCTAGTTTTTTAAGGTAGAAGCTTAGATTCTTGATTTGAGAATTTCTTCTTTTTTTTTTTCCTTTTTGTCTTTTTTACTGACCAGCAACGGGATCGCAACCCTCAGTGTTGCGCCCGCACCGTGCTCAGCCAGTGAGCGGGAACCAGTCTCCACATGGGATCCGAACCCTCGGCGGGAGCGCCACCACACTCCCAAGCGGCGCACTCTCCAGTGCACCACCGGGCTGGCCTGAGAATTTCTTCTTTTCTAATGTAAGTATTTAATGCTATAAATTTCTCTCTAAACACTGCTTTTTCTACATCTTACAAATTTTGACATAGTGTGTTTTCATTTCTGTTTAGATAAAAATATTTTCTAATTTTCCTTGAGACTTCTTCTTTAGCCCATGAATTATTTAGGAATTCATTGTTTAATATCCAAATGTTTAGATATGTTTCTGTTATCTTTCTGTTATTAATATCTAATTTAATCCCATTATGGTCAGAGAACATATTTTGTATTTTATATTTGTTAAGATTTGTTTTATGAGTGACAGTATGACTTATCTTGATAAATGTTCCATGTATGTTTGGAAAAACATGTATTCTGCTATTGCTGGATAGAATGATCTATAAATTTAGATCCAGTTGGTTGATGTTGTTCTTTAGATCATCTATATCATTGATGTTTTTCTATCTACTATCTATTACTGAGAGAATAGTGTTAAAGTTTCCAACTATAATTATGGATTTGTATTTTTCTCCTTTTGGTTCTAGAAGTTTTTGCTTTATGTATTTTGAAGCTTTGTTGTTTGGTGCTTACAAACTTAGGATTAGTTATCTACTTGGTGAATTGACCCTTTTATCATTATGTACTGTCCCCCTTTATTTCTAGTAATTTTCATATCTCTGAAGTATACTCTGCTGATATTAATATAGCCACTTCAGCTTTCTTTTGATTCATGTTTTCATGGCAGATTCTTTTTTATCTTTTTACTTTTAACCTTCCTATCTGATTATCTTTGAAGTGAGTTTCTGGTAGACAGCATAAATTCATGTCATGTCTTTTTTATCTATTCTGACATTCTCTCTTTTAATTGCTGCTTTTAGACCATGTACATTTAATGTAATTACTGATATGTTTGAATTCAGGTTTACTATTTTATTATCTGTTTTTGGTTCATTATTTCTGTTTTAGTTCCTTTATCTACCCCTTTTCCTGCCCTCTTTTGGGTTGTTTGGATGTTTTTAGTATCTCATATTAATTATTCCAGTGTGTGTGTGTATGTGTGTGTGTGTGTGTGTGTGTATGTGTGTGTTTACTGCATCTCTTTGTTATTTGTTGCTCTAGAGATTAAAATATGCATATTTAACTTTTACAGTCTACTTAGAAGCTGTAGTTTACCATTTCAAGTATAAAATAGAATGAAACCTTACAACCTTGTAGGCCTTTTTATTCACCTTTCTTTATGTTATAGTTTTTTTATATATTATGTCTACCTGCACTGAAAACTTCATCAGATAATGTTATAACTTTTGTTTTCAACCATCAAACAATTTAAAATAAGAGTAGTCTATTATATTTGCCCATATATTTACCAATTCTGTTTTTATTCTTTCATTACTGATGTTACAGGTTTCCTTCTGGTATCATTTTCTTTAGCAATTATTTTACAGCAGGTAGTTTTCCTTTATCTAAGAATATATGTATTTCACCTTCATTTCTAAAGGATATTTTTTGCTGGTCATAGAATTCCAGATTGGTATTTTTTTTCTTTTAGCACTTTAAAAATGCCACTCCACTTGTTTCTAGCCTCCATGGTCTCTAATGAGAAATTTGCAATCATTCAAAGTATTGGTCTTCTTTAGGTAATATATCATTTTAACCTGGGTTATTTAAAGATTTTTTTTCTTTGATCTAGTTTTCAGCAGTTTGATTATGATCCCTTTGGGTTTACCTACTTGAGATTGAGAGCTGCTTGAATCTGTAGATTTATGTCTTTCATCTTTACTGACTCTTTCCTCTGTCATCTCATTTCACTTTTAAGCCCACCCAGTGAGTTTTTAATTTCAGTTATTGTGTTTTTCAATTATAAAATTTCGATTTGATTCTTTATATTTTCAGGGGTGGAGACCTGAGCTTTTTTGTGTGTGGCTGGCTGGTACAGGGATCCAAACCCTTGACCATGGTGTTACAAAACTACACTCTAGCCAACTGAGCTAACCACCAAACCCTAGCTGAGCTTTTCAATTTTTCCATTTATTTCAAGTGTGTTCAAATTACTTATTGTTATTTGTAAAATTGTTAGTTTGTTAATTTCAACATTTTTGTTATCTCAGTTTTGGCATCTGTTGATTGTTTTTTCCCATGCAAGTTGAGATTTTCCCCATTATTCCTATGCCAAGTATTTTTGGATTCTATTGTAGATATTTTGAATACTATGTTATAAAATACTAGATTGTATGTAAATTCTATAAAGGAAGTTGACATTTTTAGTAGGCAAGTGACCTTGTTCTGTTCAGGCTATAAGTGCCAACCTGTCTATTGTGGGCCAAGGTTCTAATGCCAGTTCAGTTTGAAAAGCCTTTGCAGTGCTATTTGAATCTGGTCTGCATGCATATCACTCATTTGCTGGTCCAGCCCTTGAGCAGTGGTCTCTGTGTCAGTTCAGTTCTCAAATTTTCTTGTATGCCAATTTGGATCAGATCCACAGGTGTGCAGCTCAGAGGTGAGTCCAGGAATTCATAAACAGCTTTATGGCATTACTTTACTGAACTATTCCTTCTTTGCTATCTCCCTTGTACTTTCCAGTACACTGAGGAGTCTCTTTTCAGTTCTATGTTCAGAATGCTGGGTCTTTAGTTACCCCAATTTGCCACATACTTAATGACTGTATCTGTATCCAGGGGCAAGTAGTGAAAGAACTGGGGGGAGATTATAAACTCATCTTCAATTCAGTGATATTTCACATTCTGGTCTTCTTTCTGAATCTGCCTACTACTATTTCTTCTCAGAGTGCTGAAATAGCTATTCCATGTATTGTGTTCAGGTGTTATAGCTGCTTTCAGTGAAAGAGACAGGGAGAAGTGTGCTTACTCTATCTTACCTAACCAATCTGTATCACCTCTTATGACCCAGCCTTGCGAGTCACACAGCATCACTCTGCCATACTCTGTTAGTCAAGGCAGCTACCAAGGCCCATGCTGGCTCAAGGGGAAGGGGGTGGCAAGGTTCTCAAGGTGCATGTTGGACCAGAAATATTGTTGTAGTCCATTTTTAAAAATATAATCTGCAGCCAATTGTTATTTTAAAAGAAAGAAATTAGATCAAATAGGAAATAAGGAGAAACTTGGGATAAGTCTGCTGTATGTGAAATGTCTGCCACAAGGTCCTGAGCACCTGCTACTCATGCTTCCAGAGCAGCCTAGCAACTGAGGTAAGGTGGGTAAACAAGGATCACAATTCTTTATAACTATGGTTCTCAAATATGTCTGTAGTACACTCCTGGGGAAATCAGGAGCAGAGCCTGAGTAGCTTTTTTCCAAAGAATAATGATACTGTGAGAGAATGTGAAGACACTTACCTGGTGGTTTTGTAATAACTCTAAGAGGTAGAAACTTAGAAGCTTCACATATACCTGCATATCCCCAAGGGAAACTGTACCCTGGTTGGACAGGTTGGTTTCACAAGTTTCACAGTGTCTACCTGGTAAAAATAATTTGATCCCTCCAAAATGATTCACTTTTCCCTGGTCTTAAAACCCAACAGCAACTTCTTACATGGACCCTCCTAAATGCACTCTGCAACCAGATGGTCCATGAACTAAAAAAACAAAAACAAAATCCTTTCTGTTCCTATGATGCTCCAGGTCAGTGCTTTTTCCTGAAAGAGTGACAGCCAAGTGAAGCTCAGAGCAGGCACCCTGAATTCAAATCTTAGCTCAGCCCATCACTAGATTTGTGATTTGAACAAGTTACTTGCTCTTCTAAACCTCCATTTCTGCAAAATCTATCTCATAAATTTATTGTCAGGCTTAAATAAGCAAGGTCAAGTTTGTAAAGCATGGTGCCCAGGACTCAGCAAGCCCCTCCCTGAGTGCCAATTATTATTAATGTCAGACGGGTCAGCATGAGGCTGGAACCTAGTCTGAGGCCAGCTTCTCACCAAGAGGTTGCCTAACCTCTCCAGGCCTCATTTCATCATCTGTAAATCAGAAATAATAATAGTGTCTATCTCTTAGGGTTATTTGAAGAATAGAATGAGCTAATCATGTAAAGTGCTTAAAACAGTACTTGGACAAAGCAAGCCTACATGACTCTGAGCAATTATTATTTCAAATCCCTGAACTGTGAAACAGGAGTGTGCATTTCAAGGTTAAATAGGATTGTGCAAGGGGATACAGGAAGCCATAGATTCAACATTGTGCATTTTCCACTTGACTTAATTTAAGAAGAAACACCTGATGACTGTGATGGACCAATGTGTTCCACCTACACAATTCTCTAGTGGTCTACAGGTGATATCTAAGGATCCCAAGAATTTCATCCCCTCTCCCAAAGTGATGTCTGGATTCCAGGGAGAAAGCAAGGGAGGCCCCTGGATGACATGAAGGCACCTGGCCACCAAGAGTGTGTGCAGGCACTGTATTGCCATGGCCTTGGCATCTTTCTCTATCCCAGCTGCTTCAAGCACGGCCGTTTTCCACATTCCCCTTCATTAAACAAGAAACTCAGATGTTGGTAATTAGACTGCCATCCCCAGCTGCCAAGTCACATTCAGTTCCAAAAAGCCCTGTATACTGCTACTTGTGCATTTGTTAACAATGTCCCCACAACAGGTCTGCAATTAGAGCCCATCTGTTAGGTTTCTCACAGAGCATTGCCAACCAGCGCTGGTGAACTTGGAATCCTCATTGTTGTGAATTCCTGACCAGAAAACCAGAGCAGGAGGCCACTTCTCTCTGAGTGAGTGTCTGGGGCTGGAGGCCCCTGGATACCAGTCATAACGGGCACCCATAATAAATGTGAAGGTAAGCATAATCAGGTGACGGCAGAGGGTGCAAAGATGGACTTCATGGGGTGTCTGTGCTGGTCTCCTCAATCAAAAGCAGACCCCTCCTTTCCCCAGGTGACCTGCCCATCTGTCTGGCCAGCACTTGTTGGTCTGTCTGCTGCTACTGGTACCAGGGGTCATTTCCCACCCAGTAACATTTGGTTGAAATCAAGTATTGTTGCTTCCCTCAGGACCTGGGAGGTGGCCATCCCACCCCAGTAGAAGATGCCTGGTAGCCAGTGTCAGCAGCTCCTTCTCTCTACAAGTTCAGCCTTGCTAAGGATCCATGGTGAACAGACCCTCCGTCTGGGAACTGACTGGGGAAATATGCAAAAGAGATGGGGAGAACCAAGACCATCAGGATGCAAGTACAGCATATTTAAAGCCAAATAAATTTAAAAATTTATTTTCCCAGGTGAAAGCTGTGCATGCATGCATCAGAAAAGAGTTACTTAGCAGTGACAGTGCTAGGAGACTCACCAGGCTCTACAGGAAACAGGACGTTTAGGAAGATACTGCCTTCCTGCTACTTTTGGAAGCTTTGACTAAGACAATGTTTTTCAACTTTAACTGCACATTAACTTCTCTTAGGGAGCTTTAAAAAATACTAATGCAATTAAGAAAGCAATTCCATTTATACTAGCACCTAACAGAATGAATAGGAAGATGTAACATAGTTATGATGTCAATACTACCCAAAGCAATCTACAGATTCAACACAAATCCTAACAAAATTCCAACAGCTTTTTTTGCAGAAATGGAAAAACTGATCTCAAATTCTTATGGGACTGCTAGGGTCCCCAAAATCCAAAATAATCTTGAAAAAGAAGAATAAAAATGGAGGTCTCACACTACTCATCTTCAAAATGTATTACAAAGCAACAGTAATAAAAACAATATGGTACTGACATAAGGACAAACACATAGACCAATGGAATATAATAAGGAGCACAGAAATAAACCCTAAGTATATGGTCAATTGATTTTTGACAAGGGCACCAACACCATTCAATGAGGAAAGGTCAGTGTTTTCAACAAATAGTATTGGGAAAACTTGATATTCTCAATGTAGAAGAATGAAGTTGGACACTTACCTTACACCACTGAAGGCATAAAAACTAACTCAAAATGAATCAAAGACCTAAGCTTAATTGCTAAAACTATAAAACTCTTAGAGGAAGACATTGGGGAAAATCTTCATGACACTGAACCTGGCAATGACATCGTGGATATTATGCCAAAAGTACAGGCAACAAAAATAAAAAATAGATAAACTGGATTTCATCAAAATTAAGAACTTGTGCATCAAAGGATACTATTAAGAAAGCAATAAGACAACCTACTGCACGGAAGAAAATATTTGCAAATGATATATCTGTTAAGGGATTAATACTCAGGATATATAAAGAACTCCCATAATTCAGTAGTAAGATAACAAGTGTTGCGGATTGAATGTCCCCCCAAAATTCATTGAAATTTGACCCCCATCATAACAGTGTTAAGAGAGTAGGCAATCTGCTTATGGTAGTTGAAAGGTGAAGCCTTCAAAGGTGATTAGATCCCTGCCCTAATGAATAAGTTAATCTATTAATGGGTTAATAGTTTAATGGGTTATCAGGGAGTGGTTCTGATGGCTTTATAAGAAGAGCAAGTGAGCATGTTAATTCTTTTGCTCTTGCCGTTCTCACCATGTAATCCCGTGTTGCTATAGGACTCGGTACAGAGTCCCCACCAAGAAGAAGGCCCTCACCAGATGTGCTCCCTGGACCATGGACCTCCCAGCCTCCAAAACTGTAAGAAATAATTTTGGTTTTTTATAAATTACCTGGTTAAGCAAGAGAAAATGAATGAATACAACCAACAACCCAGCTTTAAAAAGGTCAAAGGACTTAAATAAACTTTCTCCAAAGAAGATATGCAGTGGCCAGTAAGCATGTGGAAATATGCTCAATATCATTCATCATTAGGGAGATGCAAATCAAAACCACAATGAGATACCAATTCCCATCTTCTAGAATGGTTACAATTTTTTTTTAAAGGAAGAAAAAAAGAAAAGAAAAACATGAAATAACAAGTGTTGGCCGGAACGTGAAGAAATTGGAACCTTGTACATGACTGCTAAGAATGTCAAATGTTATAGCAGCTATGGAAAGTAGGTTAATAGTTTCTCAAAAGACCAAACATATGTCTACCATATAACCCAGCAATTCCACTCTTAGGTATATATCCAAAAGAACTGAAAGCAGGGACTGGAAGAGATATTTGTACATTAATACTGATAGCAGCATTATTCACAATAACCAAAAGGTGAAAACAACCTGTGTTCATCAACAGATGAAAGGATAAACAAAATGTATATACATACAGTGGAATATTATTCTGCCTTAAAAAGGAAGGAAATTTTGATATATGCTACTATGTGGATGTACCTTGAAAACATTATGCTTAGTGGAATAAGCCAGAGGCAGAAGGACAAATATTGTATGACTCGACTTATATTATGTACCTAAAATAGGGAAATTCATGGAGACAGAAAGTAGAACAGAGGTTACCAAGGGGCTAGTAGGTAAGGAAGGGGGAGTTATTGTTTAATGAGTACAGAGTTTCTGTTGGTGAAGCTGAAAAAGTTTTGGGTACAGATAGTGGTGATGGTTGTACAACAGTATGAATATGTTTAATGCCACTGAATTTTACTTACAAATGGCTAACATGATAAATATAATGTTACTTATATTTTACCACAATAAACAAAAAGAATAAATAAAAAATACTAATGCAGGGGCTCCACCCTGGACCAATTAAATCAGAATCCCTGGGCATACATCTTGGACTTCTAGTTTTTAAGAGCACCCCTCGGGATTCTGACATCAAAGTTGAGAGCCAGAGGCCTAAGAGAAGAGAGAAGACAAGACATCTTGGTGATAACAATAATAATTAATAAATTGCTATTCATTAGGCACACAGCACAGTCCTAAGCCCTTCAACAGCACTCTCTCTCTTAAATTGCCAAATAATCCTAAAAGGTTTATCTCTATTTTTCTGTGCCCAAATTTCTTCAGTGATTTGACTAATGGCACAAGACTAGGATGTAGCAGAGCCAGGTCTCGCCAGGTACTACATACCCAGGACTCTGACACATGGCATTTGACACATGGTGTCTGAGCTGTCAGCATGCCCTTCCCTGTTGAAAAGTAACAGTCAACTTCTGTTATGCCACTTACCAACTGCAGGCCTTGGACTTAACGCTTAACCTCCCTTAGTGATCCTCTGTTTCCTCATCTGTAGATTGGGGGGGGGGGGGGATAATGAATGCAGGGCTGTTGAGAACCCAGTGACTGTGTATGCTCAGCGCCCTGCACAGGGCCTGACCCGCTGTAAATACTGCATACTGTGAGCTGCAGGAGAGTAGCAGGAAGAGCCTCATTGCACAGAGGCTGAGGAGGAGCAGGTAACAGCAGAGTGGAAGCTTAGAGAAGTTTCTGAACGGACTAAGAGTGTTTGAAAAGATCATTGATTGCTTTGGTTTTGCATCAAATGGAGCAGTTGGTTTGTGTGGAGAGGCCAAGTTATAAAAATACATATATTCGTGTTCATATTCCTGAAACCAAGCAAGAAAAAGACCCACTGAGTAAAAAGCAGGTTCCCATCTCCTATCTCGTACCCACTCTCGGGCATACATTCTCAAGAGAGAGCAGGATCCCCATACCATTTAAGTGGCTGCCACATTTCTCTGTGTGCAGGCCACAGTAAGACAGGGTCATCTCCATAGGGCCAGCAGGCTTGACCACCAATGACCCATGACCAATGGCAGAACCCAGCATGGACAACTGTTGATAAGGATGGACCAGAGGCCACTCCTGAATGCCTGGGTGATTGATAAGGCTCCCCTGAACCCCAGAACTTAAATCAACCTTGACAAGAAGGGGAGAAGAGCAGGAAGGGAAGACCCTTAATTTGTCTGGATTGTTTATCCAAAAGGGACTAAGGGAGAAAGAATCAGGACTGGGCTTATCTCTGTTTACTGAATCAGGTTTTCTGCTCTTGGACAGAATCTGCACCGGAGAGCAAAGTTTAGCTCAGATATAGAAAATAAAGGCCCATGCTCATCCCTGAGTTCCTAGCTGTGAAGAGCACTGGCGGCGGGGAGCTTGCTATGGAGAAGTGAGGGCAGACACGCTACTATCTGACTTGGGCCCACAAGCATGTATGAAACATTCTCCACATACCCAGCACTTCTGCAAGAGGAGAAGGGAGAACTGGGAAACGCAGTTTTGAATGGTAACAGTCCCTACCATCAGGGGGCTCATGGTAGTGCAGAGTTTATGTCCAAGGTCAGCATTGGAGAAGCACTGGCAAAGAGGGGAAGCTCAGGTGCCCTGGGAGCAAGGCGGATGGAGAGGGTGCTCTGGGGAAGCCCTGGAAGGCTCTTCCAGGAAGAGTTGCCACCTGACCTGGGACTGGAAAGAGAGGCTGCAGTGAAAACTTGAAGATGTTGGGTTTTATTTTTCCCCTGAAACACTGAACTGGGGGTCTCTGGTTAAAAGACAAAACTTTGCATTTAGTGCTGAGTCTTCTGGCATGGTCATGGGGGGCAGTCCATTCTAGCAGGACTGCACTGAGTATCAATATAGAATAGTGCATGAGATCATGGCTCCACCATCAGGAAAACCTGGGTTCAAGTCCCAGCTCTGCTGTGTGACTTTCAACGAGTCACTTTGCCTCTCTGAGCCCTTTCTGTCTCTGTCTATAAAAAGGAGATAATAGCACCTCCATTGTAAAGTTCCTCTGAGGATAAACGAGAATCATCTACAGACAAAGCACACAGACCAGTGCTCAGCACACACAACATTCTCAGCAAGCAGAGATGAGTACTCGTACAGCCTCAGGTGGGTGGTCTAAGTTGGATCCTAACACTGCACGTGCTTCTGCTGCCTTCTGCAGGTAACCCTTTCCCCCTCCGAGAGCCCTGTGACTTCCCAGGTTACTCTTCAGAGACCACCTGCTGTCAGCCTGAAAATATCTTTGGCATAGGTTTAGCCAAGTCTGTTGATGGTGGCTTCAGGGGACCTGGAAGGGGTGAGAGTCACTCTTCATTTGGGGGCAGGGATGAATTTGTCCTCATTTAAGCATTGATCAGGGCTGTTGATGGGGAAGCCAATGGGCCTTCAAGTTTCCTTTTCTAATTGAGGGAAGAGGTGAGGTGTTGAAGAGAGAAGAGCATGTGCAAAGACTCTGAGACAGGAGGGAACCTGGAGGAGCAGAAAGAAAGCCAGTGCAGCTGAAGAATAGGAAGCTAGAGAGAGTGGCAGGAGAAGATGCTGGAGAATAACAGCAAGAGCAGACTGCTGGGTGCCAGGCACTCTGCTAAGCCTGTGTTGGCTCATTCCGGCTTCAAGGAAACCCCACATGGTCAGGACTAGCATATTCCTCTCATTGTACAGATCACGCAAAAGAGGTTTCTGTGACCTGCCCAGCATCACAGAGCCAGTCAGTGGCAAAAGCTTGGATTTAAAGCCAGCCCACTGGGTGTGCATGGGCACCCCCTAAACACTCTGCTCTACTGCCCAAGCACAGGATATTTATTAACAGTACCAGGTGTTCTAAAAACGATGGGAACTAAGTAGGAGAAGCACATCACCTCGTCTGAATCTTGTGACAAGATTCCTCTGGCTGCTGCTGGAGAATAGATTGAAGAGGCCAAGAGAGAACTCAGGAAAGCCACCCCCACCACACACAAAGGCCCTCGAAGGTGTTCAGGAAGGGAAGATTAGGGGCTGACGCTGGGCTGGTATTGGGGAAGGTAGGAAGAAGTGGTCAATTTGGGAGAGATTAGGTGTTCCCACCTTTGCGCTTACCCTCATTTTGTTCGTGGAATACAAGAATTGGCTCTGACTGACATGGCACTGAGGGGAGGGAGGCGTCAACTCATCAGAGAGCCTGAACAGCCCCTCCAGGGACCTTGCTGTCACTTCCCACCATCTCTCCTGTCAAGGTGAGGGGCTTGGAGCCCCTGACCCTGGAGCTGGGTATTGCAGGAGCTGGCAGATCCCAGGGGACTAGCATTCACATTGATTCCCCAACAACTGAGCAAACTGGGAGACAGCCCTCCCTGAGGGCAGGAATCCCTCTGTGGACCCAAGGAACCCTCGCAGACCACCCTTTCCCAGCCTCCAGGCTGAGGCTTTATCCTAAATCACAGGGAGGCTGAGAACAGGTCTCTCCTTCCAGCTGTGTTCAGACACAATTGCTGACACCCTCCTGATGCGGTCTGCCCTCTGCCTTGGCAAAGGGAATCAAAGGCCGTTTGAAAGGCTGTGCTCTTAAAGTCAGGCAGTTCACCCAGCGCCAGGGGCTGCCTTGAACCAAATCCTCACCTCCAAGTGGGATTCACCTCCAGCACGCACATGCCCCGTGCTCCCTACAGCTGGAAAAGTCTGGGCTCCCAGCACAGCTGTCCTGCCCCTTCAGAAAAGCCCAGGAAAGCACCACACACTGCTTTGCCCCTCCACGCCTGGGTCTGGGCCCTGGTTGTCAGACAAATGGGCATTTCTGCATTTCCACTACATTTCCCAAATTTCAAAACTGCATAAAGTGGGCGGCATTAGGGGGAAGGGAGGGAGATTCCAAACTGCCTCCAGCACCTCGAGGTCTCTGCTATTTGCATTCTGCCTCACCGGGTTTCCTGCAGCCACTGAGAGTTAATCTCCACAGTGAAGATTAGTTTATTCGATTAACTCTGCTCCCTATAGACTATCCCGGGAGCTCTCTGCCACGCATCCAGAACAAGGCTTACCAACCTTTTACCAGCCAGAGGAAGATTCGATAGAATAATCTTTCTCCCCCTTCCTTTCATATGATTGGAAAATAAATTGAAAATGAATTTCAGTCATTGCTTGTGTTTTAAATATGAGATAAAGGGCGGCCTCCTGTGCCAGCAAGTCCAATAGATGGGGGGAGGGAAGAGAGTTTCCATTAGGAGCAGCACAAATGTGCTCTGTTGGGGCAGCCAGGGGCTCTTGAGCAAATGTGTCAGGTCACCCCCAATATTTGTGTAATTAAGCTATTCAATTTTGACATCTTTAATCGATTATTATGATTTTGTTTGTTTCTGGAGAACTGTAGTGTGGCCATCAAAACTTGAAGTTATAAAAGTGTTCCCCCCAGCATCCTATTTCAAAATGTCTCTTAAACCAGGGGTAGTCCAATGTGGCTGCATGGTGAGTTTTCAGAAACTCTGATGCCTGGGTCCTGCTCCCAGGAATTCTGATTTAATTGGTCAGGGGTGTGGCCTGGGCATGGAGATTATTTTTAAAGCTTTTAAAAAAATATTTTTAAGGTAAAAAAATTATTATCAAGATTATTTTTAAAGATGATTCCAATGTGTAGCCAAAATCGAGAACTTTGGTCATCAGCTATTGGCCGCTAATAGCAGTATCAGGACAACCTAAAGGTGTCACAACCTCATTAGCAGCCACATTAAGCAAGGCGTTCTTGCTCTCTTAAATGTAATGTTAGAAACTTAAACACAAGCTAGTCCTTTGCATCTTCTTTTTCCAGTGGGGTATTTGCTTGCCAAGCAGTAGGTGTCTTGGTGGGAGTGTCCTGGGCAAACAAAGACCCTGAGCGTTTGTGATACAACATTCATAGATGTATTTACATAGAGCCTGTGTTCAGCATTTGTCATCACTGTCACCGAAAATGATTTCCTGGGTCACAAAAATGACTTTAATGCTTGACCCTGAAGATTCTACTTGCCTATTTGCTTATTCTGGTTCACAATGCGATGTCAAACACTGCCCTATTAGTGGTGCCTCTTCACACTGAGTTTGCTGTGGTCGATGACAATGATCATGCAAGAAAGAGCCGCATTGTGATGTTGGCTGAGAGAGGATGGGGAGGAACCGAGGATGATGGTGTTGACAAGGGAGATGAGGCTAGGAGAAGATGTGTCAATGTGGGTGCTTCCTTCCATGGCAGCCCCCTTCCAGAAATTGGTAATTCAGCACTGAATCATAAAAACAATAGGATTCCTGGTTCAACTGTCTTCTGTTGCCCAAATAAGAGATTTCTGGTTCTCCCGCACAATGCAACTAGCAGTCTATGCAGATCTCCACATACATATTTTAAAATGCACTGAGATCTAATTAAAGTGGATGGCAACACTTCTTTTAATTATTCATTACAGCTCAAGTACACAGAGACTTTTTCTAAAGTTATAATAATTGTCTAATAATGATTCCTCGGCCCCTCTCACTTCCTCATAAAACCAGGCATATGCTAGTCTACTTCTTGACTTTATTAGCCCAACATTACTGTAGGTTGGAGGAAGCACAGGAGTCACACTTAGATATTCTCGAAGAAGAATCCTATTTTTAAAATTAGATTATTAAAATACTCAGACAAGAAGACATGCCTGGATAAATGTAAGATCAATAGCTGGGCGCTAGTGCAGTTTTTGAAAGATCGAGTGCATTTGCTTTCATTAAATTATATAATTGTGTACAATAGGTTATCATTTGCCTCGAACCTTCAGCTAAGTTGCATTAGAGCTAAAATTAGGACAGTGGATTTTTTTTAAGAAACAATAACAAATAAAAATTTTAAAACACAATATTAAAATATATGGCTGTGTGATTTCAGTCCCACCCAGAGACACAAACTACCTCAACTGAATATTCTCACTTCTTTTAGTAACCAAAATTACCACAAATAGATCTCAGATTGTTTGAGTTCGTGTTTCTAGAGGCCTTTGAAGCTATTTATCTTGAGGTGATTTTTAAATATATGTATATTCTGTATATTCAGCCTCTGCCTTGTTGAGACCTACGAAGATGCTCAGTCTGCAACTTACATTTCAATGATTCAGAATTCTGAACATGTCCGTCTTCTCCATTGGAATATTTCCTGGTAAACCAAACTTCATCCATTTGGAATCTGGGATATTTCGCCTTTGGAATGTGGAATTCCTTTTGTTGGAGGAGTTTAAAATAATTCCCTCCTCTACACATTTCCAGTGTTTTAAAGAGGAACCTGGTCTAAAATCCATCATCACGCAGAACCCAGGATTTTAAAATCATCTTAATGGGACTTTACCTGCAATTAATTCTTGAAACTAACAGGAGACAAAACTGCATGTTTTTTATTGTATTCTCTCATGACTTTTCCTGCCATTCTTCCCCATGGAGGGGTTTGATACTGGGTCTTGTTCCTAGATGATTCGAATTCCTCATTTACAGCCTCTCCCAGTGGGTGATGCTCCATTTAGTGGATTACTCTGTACAGTAGTAGGCACTCAATAGTTGTTCTGGGATTTATCATCTAGCTATTGCTTTGTCATCCACTGTACTAGGAGTGGAAGAAAATCAGCAAGTGTGGGCGAACACTCCTCCAACGGAACAGCACAAGAGCCCCTCCAGAGCCTGCCTTCAGAGGTGGCTCCTAGGAATCCACTGATCTGCAAGGAGCTCCGTCCCCCCACAGGGTGCCACAGCCAGGCCTCTGACTGTCCCCCTCATCTCCTTTCTTCTGACAAAGTACAGAATATCAATAGCATTTTCAGCTTAGAAAGTTCAAGGGTCAATCTTTAAGGTATTTAAGGCAGGGGAAACTCCCCAGAGACTTGAAGCCAAAACTCAGACCTCAATAGCCAGGCCAGTGTCCTTGGGGTGAGTTACAGTGATGGCATCTCCAAGTAAATAGGGGCATCCCCATGTGAAAGCGCCAGTGTTCCTCATGCTAATTAAACAAACCAATTATGGTAATTAACTGGCACAAATGTTTAAATGGCGGTGAATCAGAATGAAGGAGGTTACCACTTAGCTTCCACACAATTATCCTGGCTAAAAAACAATGGATTTCCAAACAAGGGCATACTTAAGTTTTTTGGTCACATGAAAAAAGTGTAGATAGATTGAAGTTCTTGGGAAGGATCTGCCATCTACCTTATCCTCAGACTCTTAAACACAAGAAATGAAAGAAAGAAACAAAGAATGAGAGAGAGAGAAAGAAAACATAAGCCAAATTTTAAAAAACTGCTATACTGACAGGATGCTGTGGGATGTTACTTTTCTCTTCACATCATCTATAGTAATTACAGAAATTCAGTTTCATAGAAGGTCACCTTGACTTTAGGAACAAAACAAGGCCCAAACGATACGCTAATTAGGATGTATCTCTTTGAAAACTGTTTAAATGGCTGAATATGTATTTTTTTAACCAGGCCTGTGGTTAAAATAGTTTGCAACAAGTTCTTGCTTTTTATTTTCTTCCTAAAGAGACTTGGTTGGTCAAGTTGATCCCTTGTTGTTGAAATTCAATCAAGGGCATTAAAGTGTAAACCAGTTGGAAAAACAAAGAGCTTTAGGGAAATTAGTTGCTTCAACAACAACAAACAAGCACTCGGTAATCTTCTTAGAGAAATTAATGAAAGGAAAACCCCCTTCAATTTGGTAGGAGAATGATCCTGGGCTTGCAAAGCGCAGGCCTGGGAGGTTTAGAGAAAAGGTGTGAATGAAGAAAGCAGGATTAAATCGGACTTCAATGAGAACACAAAGAAATTGGGGGGATCTGAAAGCACAGCGCACCCATTTTCAGATGGAAGAGTATTTTAGAGGGCCAATGGGTCCTAATCCTTTATGCAAATCTCCTTAGATTGAAGTTTGCTTAAGTGTTTTATTTCTTTGCATACAATTAACGTGTGAAGCTGTGCAATGCTAAACCACTTCAAAGAAGCCCCCTTGTCCAGAAGCATCTAGAGTTATCAAGCAGGCTGCACTTAATCACCTTCCGAAACATTCTGACACTTGAAGATGGAATCTCACATTTTAAAGAGAGTCTTGAGGGCCTTGAAGAAAGAGAGAGAGAGAGAGAGAGAAAGAGAGACCACCACCAAACAAGCAAGCAAACAAATGAAGCACCTACCTTGCTCCTTATAGGCCGGACTTATATTCTTTCTTTTGGTTTTACATTGATAAGTTTAATTCCTTTTTTTTTTTCTTCCAATTTGATTATGTTCCCTACAGTCCTCTTTTTAATTTAACACAAAAATCATAATCCTGAGCACCGAGGAGTGTTTTGTTTTTTTAAACTTTCTATTTGGAAATAACTTCATATTTACAGAAAAGTTACAAAAATTAAAAGCAGTACAAAGAACACCCTATCCCTTTACCTAGATTCACCTATTAACACTTGATCCCATCACGTTCTCATTTGCACATGTGACACACATATAACACGCATACACGTGCATATATGCAACAAATTTTCATCTTTAAACCACTTGACAGGAAGTTATATACCCCTGGACACTTCCACAGGGATTTCTGAAGAATAGAGTTATATCTTACGTAGCCACAGCATGACTATCAATTTCAGTAAAATGAACCAATACATTTCATCTAATCTACCATCTGTGTTTCAATTTTGTCGATTGATGTTCTCTAGCATCACCCCTCCACCTGCAGTGTAAGATCCCGTCTAGTATCAGGTATGCATTTGGTGATCATACCTTTTTTTTTGTTCGAACAATGTTTTTAAAGTTATATAAATCTTAAGTATTTGGATGTTATTAGTAAATAATGATTATATTCAATTAATTGCTGTAGTGCTTAATTTAGACACCTGAAGTTCAAGTTTGGACAGCTTTTGTAATTGATGGGTGTGGAATCCTCGAATCAGGGAATAAGACCAGTAACAGCAATAATAGTAAACCTTCACTGATCACTTACTGTGTGCCAGGCACTCTGCCAAGTGATTTATGTGGGTTATCCATGAATTACCTGTTCACCAAGCCTCCTCTTCTCTCTCCGCGTTCCAGAAATATGCAAGGTCCTCATTTCTCATCCCTCCTGAAAATCTCAGTGTCCAAATCCCAGTTCTACAGTTCAGACAATGAGGGATTCTGGATCTACCGGGACAGCATTTGTGTGCAGGGCATGAACGAGGTCCTGCACTCTGGGTCTTTATTCCTAAATTCATGGGTTATGGCCCCCACCCTGCTCCAACCCAGCAGCCTGTCAAGGCCCACATGAACCCCCTGCTGTGTGTGCACACAGGAGAGCACGCACACACACACACACACACACACCTGCCAGCCTGTCTCCAGCCCTCCCCCAGCTGTTAATTTGCTGTGCATCCCAAGGCGAGTCATTGAGCCCTCTGTGCTTTTCCTTCCTCTGCCCCTCCAGAAATAGATAAAGCAAGTGGGGAGGTTTACAAAAGTATAAAGTACCTTGATTTAAATGTAAAGTGGTTACTGTCATTTCTCTATCACCCAATGGGTCGGAGAAGCCCCAGAAGGCTTTGGAAATTGTAGCTGGTCGTGGTGGGGAGGAAGCAGTTTGGGAGTGGAATTGGGATCCCAGCTAACTGGGATTTATTCAGGATCAACCTAAGCACAGTGGAAGTTCACCAGGTAGAAAGGAGCTAGAAAGGCGTGGGGAGGCAGAGGGGCAGTGGAGAAAACAGAGAAGTGTGTCCCAGAGTAAGAAAAATGTGCAGGCAAAGGCCCAGAAGCGGGATCATCCAGGCAGATTTAGAGATCACTTGATAAGTCTAATGTGGCAGAGGGTGGCAAGAAGGAGGCTGCTGGGGCAGGATACAAAGAAAGAGCCAAGGGGACTGAAAGGCACATGTGCCTTGAACACCTGCTACATGCACAGAGGAGTGGCCATGTTCCAATCCAGAGAAATTCTGTAGGGTGTGTGGCCCCCAGGAGGCATCCAGGATGTCTTTGTGGAAGGAGGAAAAGGAAGGAGGGTTGGAGAGAGGGAGGGGATGACAGCCATGTTAATAAGTAGACAGAGATATTTCTATACTCCACTCTAAATTAGGAAGTCATTCATTCATTCATTCATTCCATGTATAGTTTTTAGCACATTCTATGTACCAGACACTGATTTAAGTCCTAGGATACAATAGCAGATAAAATAGATAAGCACGAGGTGATAAATGGTAGGGAGGAAAATAAAGCATGATAGGGAAGAGAAAGAGACATGGATGGGGGCTGGCTTGGCTACTTCATTTAGAGGGGTCAGGGAAGACCTCTGCAATGAGGTAGCACTTGAAAAGAAACCTGAAGGCAGGATATGCTGGAATGAGCCAGGTAGAGATCTGCAGGAAGAGCAGCAGGGAGAGCAGGCAGAGAGATCAGCAAGTGCAAAGGCCCTGTGGCAGGAGCGTGCTTGGTGGATGTGAGCCATTGGAAGGAATTTACGATGGGTGGAGCACGGTGAACTGAGAGGGACATGATAGGAGAGCAAATAACAGAGGTGGCCGGGTAACAGAAGTATAGGGCTTTGTGTCATAGTGAGCACATTGGTTTTTACTCTTGATGACATGAGAAGCCATTATAGGATCTGAGCAGAAGAATCCTTTTAAAGGACGTGACACAGAAGTGGGTAGAAAACAAGAGGCTAGTTAGAAAGACATTACAGCTATCTGGGCAAGAAATGATGGTGGCTTGGACCAGTAGCAGTGCGTGTGGCTCTGTTTTGGAGGTAGAACTGCTGTGATTTGCTGATGGGTAGGATGTGGGTGTGAGAGAAAGAGAAGAGTCAAAGATAGCTCTAAAATCTTAGGCCTAAGCAGCTGGGACCGACTCGTCATTTGCAGAGAGATGGGGAAGGTGCCAGAGACAGTTTTGGTGAGAGGAGGAGATAAGAGATGCCAGAAGCTCATCTTTGAACACTATGACACCCTGTTAGACATCCAAGTGACGACAGAGGCGAGTCTTCCTCCTGGATTCTGATATTAGGATATTTTGAAGATGAATATTCCATTTCCCACCCTCATCATCATCCCCTTCTACTGTCCTTCACCCCCTTTAAAGCAACTTCTGACAAGGAATTTCCTTGTTGTCTTACTGCACGTTCAAGGTCATGGAGGAATCAAGTCAATGAGGTATAATTTGTGACGCTTCAGTGTTGAGGTTCATATGTGACTTCTTGCCCTTTGATGTGTAGAAAGAAATCCAGTTCTGTGGAAATTTGCCTGTGCAGATATCATAGGGTCAAATGCATTTCATGGAATAAGTTTAGTAAGAGATGTTAAAAGGGTAATGCTGCCCTGAGATGACCCTTTGTCACTGAGGGTGTGAGTCAGTGGTAATTTCTTCTCAGCAGGAGGGCAAGTGAGCACTGTTTACGAGCACTTGTTTAAGAAATGCCGTGTTTGGTGTGTGTGCGTGCATGTGCGTGCATGTGCGTGCATGTTCTGCAGGACTCTGGTGTGGCCTGTGTGGAAATCAAATGGGGTTGGGAAGATACTCTTGGGCTTTGCTGAAAGTGACCCTCCACGCATTGCTTTTTCAGAGCTCACCCTGCTTTGCTCGCTTGTGGGATTTTCAAACCCTTCCTATCCCCAAGGACCATCACCACATCCTTTTGTGCTCCTAGGCCCCTGTGCTGACAAGGCCTCTGGGCAAGCCTTCGCTGTCCAGTTCTCCTAGTCTTACCCTGTCCTTCTTCCCACACAGTGGTTAAAAGGGGCAGGTCCTGGACTCAGAAGACCCAGGTGGGAGTCCTAGCTCTCCGCGTGTTAGCTATGTGACCTTAGGCAAATTGTTGAACTTTTCTGAGCCTCAGTTTTCTCATCAGTAAAATGGGGATGATGATGATCAGACCTATCCATAGGATTCTAGCAAGGCTGTGAAAAGTATGGGGCCACTGCTAGTCTATATGCTGCATTTGTGGAAAGTAGAAAAGGCACCACCTCGTCCTGGAGACTCTCCCCTGCACTGGGCCAATGGCTCAGTGAGCAGAATATAGACTAAACTTTAGCTCTACTTGCCCCTCCTGGGCATCTTTGGCAGGGTATAATTACAAATTATTGGCACAGGCCCTGGAAATACAACTACAGCACTTTTAGAGCATGGTCTGTGCCTACTAAGTGTTGTTATCAAGACAGTTTTGATCCTCACCATGTTCATGGCAGCCAGATTGGCCGGGGTACCACCTTTACCTTATTTCAATGGCCTGAGGCCCCCAGGAAGTATCGTCTTTGAATTCAAATCAGGTAACCAAAAAAGGGTGGCCCTGCCCATCAGAACACCCCACCAGCACTACTCCTTGCTTGCTCCTGGGTATCTGGGTGAGGGTGGGAGATGGATATTGCTGCTGAAATCTACAAGTACCTGGTCACAGCTGGTGGTATTTCTGAACTTGGAAAGAAGGGAAACTAATTTTCCCAGTTCCAGAAAATGGCTTGAGGCCTCCTAAGTGCCCCCTCCAGACGGGCAGCTGGAGCAGGCTGCAGAGAGAGCTGCACGGCGTGGGCTTCCCGAGGACCATATGGGCACCTCGGCTCATTCCGTGGCTACACCCGCCCTGCTTGTCATCCCCAATCATACTTGCTCTAATCCGTGTTTTAATTTACTCTGCTGGTGCAACACCCGTGCTGCCAGGGCGGTCCTTGGGGCCCCCTCATTCCTGCTGCTGATGACAAGGCGTATGCAAAAGGCACAATTATTCACCCACCAAGGTGACAGAGAAGGCTTCTGCCGGGGAATAGGTTTCCAGCTTCCAGCATTTTCATGTCAGTCGCCGAAGCACATTGCAGTTTGCAAACAATTCTATGGAGACCCTTCTCTTTTTTTTTTTTTTCAGAAAAGCGTTTTGATCATAGCAAGTGATGAGCCTTCAAATGCTGGACGGGCTGGTTGGCCATTGATTCTGCAGTCCCGTCTTAAGAAGGGTTGCGGCACACACTCCTCCTATCAGCTGGATTATTGGATTTTTTTTTTAATCAAATAAGATTCCTCTCCTTTCTCCTTCTCCTCTGCCTCCCACACCCCTAACCCCCTCCTGTTTGGCCTCAAACAAAGGGAAATATGTCAAGCCCAGCCTATTAATTCGTACAGATTTGGTGTTGTTTATGTTCTCATGTGGACCACATTCCAAGGCACCAAAATAAAACAGCTGAGGGTAGCTTTCAGCTCCTGAGCCCATAATGTGTTTCATTTGCTACGGTCCGAGCATGTTAACAATGCCTTTCATTTTCTTATGGCCGAAAATGATTTTCTTTCTGTGAGGGCCATTTTGAGAGAGAGAGGGAGGGAGAGAAAGAATAGAGGAGAGGGAGAGGGGACGAGAGAGAAAGAAAGAGAGAGAGAGAAGAAAACCACTTCTCTTTCCTTTTCAGGGTATCATTTGCAATTTAAAGCTAACCTGGGGAGTGCGGGAACAATGATGCTGCCCATAAAATGGTCCCGGGCGCATGCAGCATGAGGGTGATGTCAAGCTATTTAACTCTTTGTCCTTCCATAATATCTACTTAATGCAGTTCAATAGCAGCGGATTGTTAGCAGCATTAAGGATTCTCTTAAGTTCTTCCCAAAGCCCTGCTATTCTCTTCCAGCTGTTGAGAGTCTGGAGCTTTCAGCTGAGCCTGCAGTAGAACTTTCTGGAAAGCACCTCTGGAAAATGGGTCTTTTCCAGCCTAAGAAAGATCCCACTTGATTTCAGACCTGGGACTGCAGCACCCTGCTCAGAAACAACTGCCAGCTGCCAAGAACAGCTGTTTTCAAATCTCACCAGGCCCCAAAGCTTCGAATTTGGGAGCTCCTCCTCTCATGTTTTATCAAATATATAAAATGCATCTACATCACACATTAAATACGTTCTTTTTTACTTCAAAAATATTTTCCGAAGGTATTTTTAGAATATTTTAATCATTTTCAGTTTTGTTTTAATGAGAATAAACGATCCACTTTGTTCTTCTGATTTATTCTTCATTATTTAGATGTGATCCGACACAAGTTAGAGTTCAGACATAATCTTACCTCTTTAGATAGTTAATTAAACATTTTCTAAGTCTGATCTTGCTGTTTTTCTTTTTATATTTTGAAGCTAATACTATAACTTTGTTTTCAGATAGAAATCACCCAACAGACCCTCAAAAAGTGGCCCTTAGGCCAATAGATGAAATGGCTTCTACCCACAAAAAGTTTGCCTGATTTTGACTCAACCTTACCCTTGTCAAGTCAGCAGGTGAGTCCCAGGGGCAGACTTTAAATCCTTTTTTAACACTCCAATCCAACTTCCATAGACCATATAGAGCCAGGTTTACAGTTTCAGGGCCTAGCACAGTACCTGCCATGCAGGGGCATCCACCCTTCCTCCCACATAATGATCATTTGTTAACAAATTCCCAAAACAGCAGTCCAGGAATCAAGTCTTGTTCTCCTGCCTTGGATTCGAATTCCTTCTCGGGCCAGCCCTGCCCCCACGGACGTGCCCTGTTGCTGTTGCAGCAGGAGGGGTCACAGGCAGAGCAGCCCTGGACAGGGTGGCTTTCAGGAGCTGGCTGCTCTGGCCTCTGGGCCGCTGGTCTGGAATGGGCTGAGAGAGAGGGAGGTGGGGGGTGGGCTGTGGGAGGGCGAGCTGGGCGGGGAAGGGGCCACACCAGGATTTCACACAGTTGGCTTGAAGAGGCAAGCACTAAGCTGCCTTTTCAACCATGGTAAACCCCGTCCATCTGGCCACCCTAAAACTGTTAGCTTGTTCCCCTCGCCCAGGGCTGATTGGACCTCCTGAAGCAGAAGTAACGACATCAATGGTGTAAACCCCGGCCACTTGAGGGTATTACATTTCATTTCATGCTTGACTTAATCAAAACTGGGGAAACGAAATGTACACCTTTTTGATGTTCTTTTCCCTGCTGTTTAAAGAGAAGAATCTTAACCCATTTGATCTTCACATGCACCCGGTAAATGACCAAATATGCCAAGCTGTCAAAAGCAGAAGGCGGCCAGTTGCCAGGGGGTGTCGGGCCACTGGGAAAGCCACTTAATGCAGAAGAACTTAAGTTTGGAGCCCAAGGACTTTGTTGTAAATGCAGCATTTCCCCCAACAAGGCTGCAGTTTGGAACTTTTAAAAGGAAAAGGGAGGTTGGGGAAATAAACATGTCGTGCTCCCAAGTTGTGATTCCAGAGGGAAAAAGAACGGGCTGGCTTCAGCTTGAAGACACTTGTTCCTACTAGTCCTTCAAACTTTCTCCCAGGTAGCACCTCCTCCTTGAAGCTTTCCCACCCTCTCCCTAGTACTGATTAAGAGGGGGGCTCTGCAGTCACTCTGTGTGAACTTAGGCAAATTTCTTAATTTCTCTGGGAGCCTCAGTTAACTCATCTGTAAAATGGGATGATTGGTTGAGGTCTCTCTGGCCTCATTGGTTGCTGTGAGGATTGAATGACAATGTATACAATGCACTTAGTATGATGCCTAACATATAGGAAGTTCTCAGTAAATGGAAGCTATTATTATTGTTGTTATTTTTATTTTGCTATGAACTGAATTGTGCTTCTCCCCCCCCCCCGCGCCCACCTTCATACGTTGAAGCCCTAACCCCCAACATGATTGTATTTGGAAATAGGGACTTTAAGCAAGCAACTAAGTTTAAATGAGGTCATAAGTCTGGGGACCTAATATGATAGGATTGGTGGCTTTATTAAAAGAGGAAGAGAGAGAGAGAGGGAGAGAGATCTTCATGCACATGCACCAAGAAAAGGCCATGTGAGGACACAGTGAGAAGGTGGCAGTCTGCGAGCCAGGAAGAGCCGTCACCAAAAACCCAGTCAGTTGGCACCCTGATCTCGGAGTTCCCAGCCTCTAGAACTGCGAGGAATAAACTTTTATTGTTCAAGTACTCAGTCTATGGTATTTTGTTATGGCAGCCTGAGCAGACTAATAGACCACCTATTAGAGTGCTCTATTCTAGTGGATGTGTTCATCCCTTAATGAGACTCTAAATTCTTTAGAGTAGAGCCCATGACTGATCTGACTTAGTACACTGGGGCTTAGCACAGTGCTGGTATACAGCGGATACTTCATATGTGCTTATTCAATATATTGGTGGGTAGACACAGTTGTGTGTGGCAAGAGAGCCTCAAGTCCTTTCTTGTCCCAATTTAGCCACTTATACTCCCAGTGACCTTGGGCAAGTTGTTTACCCTCTGTGTGCTCAGCCTCTCCATTCATAACACATTGGTTTGGCATGGATACTTTCTAGGGTCTCAGAGACTGTGAGATTCTACCTTTAATTAAAGACTGAGGTGAGGAGAGCGGGGAAGGATGAGACTAAAATGAAGTTGCTGTCTTCCCCCACCTGAGGCATTGAACTAGCAGAAAGATGCCAAGATGGGTTCATTAGGCAGCTCAAGTTGGGGGACAGGAGGGCACAGGCTCAGTACTATGCAAATGTGGATCTCACCCTGGGGGCCTTGCAGCTCAGTTCCTGCTCCCCCAGTGGGGCTGGAGAAGAGTGCTGGACTGCCCATCAAGAGCTCATGGAATGATGGTAGCTTGGAGACCTAAATTCAGAGTTGGCTGAAAGGGATACCATTGTCCATCTAGTCGGTGGGGTTTCAACAGACTTATATAGCAAAACAGCAGGAGGAGGGATGCTTTTTAAAAATCCCCATGCCCCAGACCTAAGACTGCAATCTCAACCCGGTCTCCGCTTCCTGAATATGCTCCTACCCAACCAGACTTGCTTGCCACTAACTCAGTAGTGACCTTGGACAAGTCATATTGACCCTCTGAGCCTCAGTCTTCTTCTTTGAAAAAAGAAGAAATATCTGCCTCTCCCACGGCAGGTATTTCGTCTGCTTATGGAGCAAATTAGAACCCATCACTTGGACCCTGAGCCAGAAGTTTAACAAAGCCTTCCCAGGCAACAGGCAACAGTTTTGCCTGAGCAGAAAACTGGAAACATCTAAATACATTGTGATACATCCATTCAATGGAACATGTGCAACCATCACTGTGAAAGGGGCATGTAGAGACTGACATGGAAAGATGCTACGCTGCAAAGTTGGGTCAGAACAAGAAGTCCCACAGCAATACATAGAGCATGACACTGTTTTGTAAAGTGTATGTTTGTGTGTGTGTACATACACATATGTTTGTGTGTGTGTACATACACATATGTCCACACATTGGGTTCTAAGAAGTGGACTGAGTTCTGATTTGGATTAAATGAGTCAGAATGGTGTAAGATTCTTAGCACAAGCTCATAATAGACATCCAGTAAAACATGAGCTGTGATTCTTTCTACAGAAGCATTAAAAAAAAAAAAGTCAGGCAGTACCTGCACCCAAATAATAACCATGATCACCTCTCATTTCTGTGTTACACAATTGCAAAACAAACAAACAAAAGAGATGGGACTTCTTTTAAAGAAAAAAAAAACACGAGGATGGGGCAAGACTCATACACTTTAAGTAAGGAATGATGTTCAAAATCTATTGGGTAAGCAAGAAAGTGAACTCTCTAACAATCAGCAAGGCGTGAGAGTTCACATGTCAATACTAATGAAATGCTGGGATGCACCATGAGGAAACTGCAAGCCACGGGATCAAACCCTTCCTGGTGCTTATCTCAGGAGCAGGACTGGGGCTCGATGAGGAAACTCAGGTACCCAAGGTACAAGAGTTGCACTTGCATGATGTTGAGATTCAGCACCCCCCTAAAATTTTGCACCCCACCTGCGTCGCTTGCATCCCTCCAATCTTGTGTCTGCTCAGGAGGATGAGAGTCTATAAACCTCCATTTACTATGCTCTACATTTCTGTATTCTTTTAGGTATTTTAATGATTAACATATTCCTTTAATAGGGTGGGGTATCAATACAGATGTAATGCACTAATAATAATAATAGTTACTATAATTATTTATCCATTTGGATCCAGACATGGAGTTACCTGCCCCACTCCTGCTGAGCTGGTGGTGCTGATTTATGCACTCTGTGAAGTAACACTGCAGCCATCCTTTTTGAGCCCTTGCTATGTGCCAGGCCCTGTGCTCTCACAGGGATTAGCTCAACTAATCCTCCCAACAGGCCCTCCATGTAAAGTCTGTTATTATCCCCATTTTAAGATCAGGAAACAGGAAGCTCAGAGACCTCAAGAGACTTGCTCAGGGTTCCACAGCAAGTAAGAGCCAGAGGTAGGATTTACACCTTCAAAATCAGACTCCAAAACCTGTACTATCAACAGATTACCCCACACTACGCTGCTCAACCTAGATTTTGTCCTTACAATCACATTTCAACTATCCTACATTGGGGTCCCCTGATTTTTTTTTTTTTTTTTTTTTTTTTTTTGGTGGAGCTGTATGCAATAGGTATGACTTGATGTGCCAAAGAACCCAAATATCCCACCAAGAAAATCCCAGTCTCTGTTCCACCCCTGGGCTGCACCAAAGATTTTTTTTTTCTTTTTTTTACACCCCTTTTGTTAAGAGGCCTCATTTCTGACTTGATGAAAACATTTGTAATAGATAATCAAATGCTGATATGTTGCAAAGAACAATACCTTATTTGTTAAATATAAATGAACATGAACACGGGTCTTCAGTGCCAGAAAGGCAAAGGGTTTTGACGTCTTTTCAGTGGCACAGGCTGAGCCCCAGGAAAGAAAGCAGGGAGCCCCTAAAGGGTCTCGTCTAGGATGGTGATCGTCCGACAGCTCTTGTGTGACAAGATACATAGTTTCTTTTCAGCAACAGGCAGATTATCGGTTACTATAGTTTCCCTAATGCTCAAATACAGCTCTAGCCTAAGCTGAACAGAATAGGTTAAAAGGTGCCGAAGTTTGGCCCGGGAAACCACATGTTGAGAATCAGACACCAAACAAAGCAAAAAGCACATCTCTCTGGTCTTTGATGTCTTTTCTGAGGGTTGTAGAGTGAGAAAAATACAACCAGTGCTCAGGCCAGGGGCTTGATGGGCCCCAGTGACAATGGACAGCCAAGTGGGAGCTGAGCACAATGCCCAGACAATGTCCCCAATCCCAGGCGTCCCTGGACACGCCGCTCACAAACACCCCGCTGGAAACGGCATTTTAGCCCCCAGTTTCTTAGAAAGTTCCTGCTGGCCTCCCCACCCCAAGTAAACCGCCTGTCTTCCAAACCGGGACCTTTTGCAAGTTCCCTCCTGAGAGAGGGGACTTTCTCACTCAAATGCCCTCACCACCCCCAGCCGCTTAAACACAGCACCTTTTAGCACCATTTTCTGCCTGTTTGGAATTTTCCTAGACCTGCGTAAACATCTTTTCTCAACCTCTGAAAAGAGATAAGCTTTCTCCCCTCAAATACTTCATCTCTGTTCTCAAATATTGCCTTGTTTATCCCTTGGAGGTGACAGTGTGACGTTTTTCATAAACAGGATTAAATTAACCACTATTTATGCCGGCAATGTGGGTTTCTCCTCTTCTGCCGAGATCTGTTTATTTCATTTTGCTTTTTATTTAAATTTAGGGAGCAAGATGAATGTGCTTTTGCATTTGGAGATCTCTATCCATCACCAGCAGGCTGCATCTAGGAAAAGAGTGAGTGGGAGATTAGAAGGAAGCGAGAGCAAGCCAGAGTCAAGCTCATGGAGTTCTGAATGTTTTTTGGTGGTGGTTGCAGTATTGTGCGACCAGTTGTCATTAGTTCTTTATAATGTTTCATGAAAAATATCTAATTGTAACAACTGTATTCCTCGAGTGAACATATTCCTTGAATTGAAGCTTTCACAATGGCCATAGGATAACTGTCCTTGAATTTGAGCCCTTTGTGAGCTCTCAATGGGCTTACAATGTGCTGAATTAGCAGGCATATTAATGGGCAGATGCAATAGCAACCATTCTTCAGCCTCAAATCTTCTTATGCAAATACCCCATGAATTCAGTTCAAAGCGCTGTCTTCAAAATGAGCTGAGCCTCCCTCTCAGAAGGGACCCCGGGAAAAAGTGACATGAGAAAAGTTTAGACACTTGTTTTTATAACTGAACATGATCTTGTTATCATAATCTGATACTGGTCACTTGCATGGCCGGCTTGTAGGATTTTAAACCCTTAACAGAGAGAGAGAATCTCAGCCTTTGTATGAGTGTGGACAGAACCCTGGCGTGTAGGAAAGCCGGCGGTGAGAAGCATGGTTCGTGCTTTCTCAAACAAAACTTTTCATGATAAAAGCTTTTATCCTCTGATAATCGCCAGGCAGATTTCAGGGGTGTTGGTAAAGTCGGCAAAGGGCAGCGAAAGCGAATTTTTTAAAAAAATGAAAATAACTGATTCTCAACCCCCCATCAGTCTGAATCAGCTCTCAGCGTCCCTGTAACAGTAGCTGTGGCGTGTTCAACGATCCCAAAGAAAGCTGAATCCTTGTAACCACTACCTGGCCCCAGGCAGGATAACGTAGACATGGCTAACATTTCTGGGCCACTGAAAGGTGCCCGGTATTTTTCCTCAATTCTTAGCCCTTTACGTGTATTAACTTGTTTAATTTTCACAAATACCCCATGAAGAAACCACTATTATCCCCATTTTACAGATGAGAAAAATGAGGAAAGGAGGGATTAAGTAACTTGCCCAGACACGAAGAAATTACTGAGCCCCCTAGGATAAAAGTCTGGTGAAGGCACATTAGCTGATTCCAGTGGGAAACAGGAATTCCCACAAGAAGATTTTTCTTGCCAGAAGAATCTGTTCTCCTCCCTTTTTCTCCTTGAGCTGGGCGGCCTAAGCTGCAGGAGGCTACTTGGACCCTATACAGTGTTGTTTTTTTTTTCTCCTTGTCATAGCAATATGATAAATTTGTTTTTATAAAAATATTTCAGTGAAGAGTACAGATTTAATAGTAGTGCTCCTTTATATACATAGCACTGCAATTGCATATAGACTGAATCCCACAGCCACACTTAGGTTAAATATGCTGAGACACTACATTGTAAATTGAAAATCAGTTACGTTGCTTAACAGGAAGTGACAGATTATATAGTATCAGTATTAACAGCAACAGCCAGCATTTTCTGACTATTTATTGATATTTACTCATTTATTTCCTGAGTGTCAACTCATTTATTTCTCATGCCCCCTATAAAGAAGGTAAGTTTATAATTTCCTTTTCTAACCCCTGAGAAAAATGAGGCCCAGGGTCAAGGAGCTGAGATTTGAACCCAGGAACTCTGAGTCAACCCGAACCGCTCTACTACATGCCAGTCAACATGTTCCAGCCACGCTGGGATGTGCATTTCCCTTGATGTCCCCTAAAATGACCACTCTTATCAGGTTATCCTAATTCACTTTCCCCTCACCAAAAGCCTATTTCTTCCCTTGCAACTGCATTCCTCATTCCTCTCAGTAAGAGTTTTTGGTTAATTACGTTGTTGCCTTGCATTCTCCATTGTGTGTGTGTGTGTGTGTGTGCGTGCGCGCGCACAAGCATGCGCACTGCGCGGGAGTCCATGGGTGTGGAAGAGGATAGTAGGGATGGGGAGGTGGAGAAGAAAACAGGATGATTTACCATGGAGAGACTGAGGGACAAAGAACTTGCCCAGGGTCCTGGATCTAGGTTGACCCCTCCAAGATACCCTCGGCAAGAGACATCTGCCTCCATAACTTAGAACCCTAAAAGTTTGTTACCAAAAAGGATCAAATAACAAAATGGTGAGACATGCCTATGCTCTCCAGAATATACAATGATCATAACAATAATAATAGCAATAAATAATGATAAAAATATTGATAGGCACCAATTATAGATGCCTTACCAATTATAGATGCCCAGGCATTGTAGTAAGAGCTTTATGTGGATTATCCAATAGCCACAGTTAAGACAATGCAAGAGAAAAAAAAATACTGCAAATGTGGAATAAAATTAAGTAATTGTTGAGAATGTAGGAATAGAGGTAGGAGAAAATTAATGATGAATGCTGTGTAAGCCTGTTCATTATGTATTAGTCATAACAAAATTCCAGAGACCGGGTGGCTTAAACAGCAGAGACTTATTTCCTCACAGTTCTGGAGGCTGGAATTCCAAGATCAAGGTGCCATCAGGATTGGTTTTCGGTGAGGTCTCTCTTTCTGGCTTGTAGATAGCTGCCTTTTCACTGTGTCCTCACACGGCCTTTCTTCTATGCACACATGGTGGGGGGGGGGGAGAAAGAGAGGTAATGCTCTGGTAAATCCTCCTCTTCTTAAAAGGAAGCTAGTGGGATTGGGCCCCACCCTTATGACCTCATTTTACCTTAATTATCTCCTTCAAAGCCCTATCTCCAAATACAGTCTCATTGGGGGTTACGGCTTCAACATCTGAATCTGGAAGAAGGGGGGACATAGTTCAGTTCATAACAAGTGGGAAATCTGGAAACACTTTTGAAGATAGTAGCATTTGGGGCAGGCCAAGAATAAATGATTCCAACAAAGATGGTGTAAACAGGCAAACTGGTTTTGTTTAGTCTGCACAGTGCTTTAAAACGGGAAGAGAGAGCACATCAGTATCTACATTCTCAACTTCTTTTGCAAAATTGAAAGCTCTTGCCACATGGGCCTTCCTTCCTGAGCAGCAACAGCTTGCTGCCTGGTGCTTTATGTAGGGGTCAAGTTTACTTTTCCAAGTCCCCATTAAATGTCTCCACTCCCTATTAAATGTCTCCTCATTCATAATTTTTTATATTTTAGAGAGGCAATATGGTGTATATATTCTATTACCTTATACCACCCGGTAGGTTCTGGGGCAGTGCCCCTACAACCAATCACACTAATATCTCTATAGTAAGATGTATGAATATTCACACTAAGTGGGATAAATGAAGGCTTTACAGTAGACTCTCCTCTGTTCTGGGAAGGTTTTGCAGCCAAATAAGATGAGGTCAGAACAGATTTTTGCCACAAATGATTTACAGCAAACTACAGTGCCCAGAGCCTTTTGGATCTGGGGATTTCAGGTAGGGAGTGTGGTCCTGCCTTACAACCAGCTTACTTCACTCATGTGTGTCTCTGACCTGGTCCCCAACAGACATCTGCATTTTTTATTTTTATTTTTTTGTCTTTTTCCGTGTCCGGCAACGGATCGCAACCCTCAGTGTCGCCCCCGTACCGGACCAGGACCAGCAACGGGATCGCAACCCTCGGTGTTGCCCCCGCGCCTCGCTCAGCCAGTGAGCGGGAACCAGTCTGTATGTGGGATCCGAACCCTCGGCGGGAGCGCAGCCGCGCTTCCCAAGCGGCGCACTGTAGCAGTGCGCCACCGGGCCAGCCCGACATCTGCATTTTTAACTTATGCTTGAACAGATGAAGTGTAGAGGATGGGTGTGAGGGGTGGGGGGAGAAGGATTTCTAGGCACAAAAGATTAGAGTCAGGAATGTATTGGGTATATTTCAGGAAGATATTTGCAGGCAAAAGTTAATGAAACAGATTTTTCTTTAAAACAATTTTGGGAAAGGGAAACATGCTTCAGAAAATCCTTCAGAGTAAAAATTGCAGTGTATGCTAAGATAAAATGAGCTGTCAAGCCATGAAAAGACATGGAGAATACACACTGCTAAGTGAAAGGAGCCAATCTGAAAAGTCTACATACTGTGTGATTCCAGCTACATGATATTCTGGAAAAGGCAAAACTATGGAGAGAGTAAAAGGATCAGTGGTTTCCAAGGATGGGGGAAGAGGAGGGATGACGAGGCAGAGCACAGAGGATTTTTAGGGCAGTGAAATGACCCTGCATGATATTGTAATGGTGGACACATGTCGTTACACCTTTGCCCAAACGCTTAGAATGTGCACTGCCAAGAATGAACCCTAACATAAACTATGGGCTCTGGGTGACCATTATGTGTCAGTGTAGGTTCATCAATGATAACAAACTGTACTACTCTCATGGGGGACACTGATAATGGGGGAGGGCTGTGCATTTGCAGGGCAGGGGATATGTGGGAAATTTCTGTACCTTCCTCTCGATTTTGCTCTAAACCTAGAACTACTCTAAAGATATAAAGTCCTAAAAAGAAATGCACTGTGTCCCTCCTGTGGCCTGTACCAACTGAAGCTCATTTGGGGCTATGGGTTTGGGGGATGGCACTCTGGATGGTTCTGTAGAACCCCATAACGCTGGGTCTTGGGCTTAGCAACAGCAGGGACATAAGCTGCACTGCTGGTGATGTCATCATCCAAACACCGTGGCCCAGGTCTCTCTTTGTTCTGCCGCGTGAGTTGGGACAGGTCGGGATGCCAAAAGGTGATCAGAATGGTCTTAACCAGACAAGTCACATGGGTCCATAAACGTTAACGGAAAGCTCTGTTAACCATTTCACTGAGGTCCAAAATTAAAAAGAAAAAAAGAGACCCTGGTCATTCCTTTATTGTTTTTCTAGAAATTAAAATCATACTTATTAACCATTTAAACACACCGGTTAAAAATATAAATCAGGTCACATCCCACCCCTGCTCAATGGCTTCACAACAGTGAACAAAATAGACAAAGGTTTCTGCCCTCAGGGAGTTTCAGATTTTAGTGGCGGAGGCTGGTCAGCCCATTGTTCCCACAGTGCTGTTACCACCTCGGTGACATACCCTGAAAGCAACTGTCCACCATTAGTGCCCTCTAAAGAGGGGAAACTGAGGCAAGTCTAGTGGAAAGGTTTGCCTCATTTCTTTATCCTGATTTGGCCACATTTAATTACTTTTTAGGTGCAAATCAAATAGTACTAATGCCTTTGATTTGAACATGTGGAACGTTCCCCTGGAGAAAGAAAACTCATTGTCTCTGGTTATTTTGGTCATGTGTTTTTCTCTTGACCATTGATGTAGAAAGAATCTTAGAAGATGATTGTGGCTAGAGGGCTGTTTGGTTAGCCCAGTTGGTTAGAGCACAGTGTTGATAACACCAAGGTCAAGGGTTCGCATCTCTATACTGGCCAGCGGTCAAAAAAAACAAAAAGACCATGACTATGGCTGAGATTGCCATCTTCCTACAAGTACATTGTGTACTTTAGAGGGGTCTCAACTTTCCCCAGAGTTTTTCCTGGAGGGTAATTGGAAACTGTGGTTAACGTAGCATGGCTTTTCAAATTGAGTTGAAAAGTTCATCAAAATGTCATTAATCTACTTTACATAGCCTTTCTTGATTAAGTCAAACTTGTGTCTGACTGATTATTTATGAAGCAGAGCTGTGGATGGGGCTGTTTTGGCATCTGTGGCCCGACATTAGGTTGCAGAAGGGAATGAGCACTTCACACTCGGGGGCTCAGAGACCTCCTCAAATGCCATCACCATCCACTCGCCGCGAAGGGAGACGCTGTGGTTCACACAGGTAATTTCTAACCAATCAACAATTTTTTATTGCCAAGTTCAGTTGAACATCTATTGTGTGTGAAGTATGATGAGAGATACAAAACAAAAATAGTAATCTCTTGAAATTTGGGTGATTATTTGGAAGAAACTCTTGCATATTTCAAACCAGCACCAACCTCAGTTTGATTATGCTTGGCCGTCCTTGGGAAATAGGCACCAAGAGAAGCCATCAGGCTGTATTCTGAGTACTGCTCTGCAGCGAGGAAGGCAGATGAATGAACCCAGAACTTTGCTCTATGTCTATGATATTAACAACGACAGTGATGACAATGACATCAAAGGCCTTGAGTTTCTATATGACCAGCACACAGTCCTTACAAAACTTCAAGGAAAAAGAGATTACTAGCTTCTTCCTTCTGATAAAGAAACAGAGAATCCAAGAAGTTAGTTCACTTGCTCAGGATCTCAAGGTCAACATTTGAACCTGAGTCTGTGTGAAAGAAAGGTGTTCTGGCAACTAGTTGCTATGAGTGAGTTGTTTTGTTTTAGGCTTTGGTTTGCCCCCAAATCATCTTCCTTTGGACAAAGAGGACATTTCTCAGCCTAATTGCTCAGAGGGCCACAGGCCTCCTTAGTCTGTGTGATATAATTCCTAATGACTTGGGCATGAGTCACAAAACCAGAGTCAGCTTAAGAGGACACACAACCCTGCTGGGAGCCACTATGATCATGTAGTCAGTGAAGATGAAACTTCAGGAAAAAGGTAGTAGGGCTGAGAATGGGCCCACACTGGGGTCATCTGAGAGCCACTCTGATCTAGCCAAATAGCTCGCTCCCTGCACACACCTGCAGGGGGTCTGAGAAGCAGGAAAACTGCCGTGTTCTGGAGCTGGTGCCACCCTAGGCCTGGCCCTGTGTCATACTGTGGTGTCCCCTGTTTGTCATGGTGGCAAAAATATGGCAGATGGGGTGTCTGTGACTTCTGCCAGCAAGCTCGATATGTGTCATTAGACAGTATTTATGTGGGTCAAGTCTTCCTCTAAGAGAGAGAAAGAGGGAAAGAACCCATAATTCTGGAGTTTCAGAGGCCTTAGTGGCTTCTGACAGTGCTCTGGGCAAGCTGCCACCCAGCACCTCGGGCCCAGCCAGACTCTGTTTTATGAGTTTCTGGGTCCCCCAAAGACATCTTTATTAATGTCTGACTCCAGAGTGTGGCTTCTGAGGGTCAAGTTTTCCATATCTCTCTGGTGTATTCTGCAGTGAGAAGAGGAACAAATGGGCCCACAGACTCCTGGGTTTATTTATTTATTGTTTGGATTCTTCTTCCCTCCTCCTTCTCTCCTCACCACACTTCTTTTTCTCCTTTTTCTTTAACATTTTAAGTATGTTGCCAGGTTTTATATTATAAAGTAAAAAATATCATCCAAATACATCAGCACCTCCCTCCCCGTCTGGGGTGGGGGCGGGGTCTACTCTGTAGGATAGACCACCTTCAATGAGTCCATTCTGTCTTTTAATAGGCAGGCTTGGCTTTATTTGTGAGGAACAAAAACCCAATCTGAACCACCCTAAGCAAAAATGGGAATTTGTTCATTGGCTCTTGCAGAGAGAAGTCCTGGGTAGCACCAGCTTCAGGCTGAAGCCATCACCAGCCACTGTTAATGGGATCTGGCCTCTCACTGCTTCTGTCTTCTCTGTTCCTCTGTGCTCAGGCAGGGCACCCATGAATATCTACAATGGCTCCAGTGACCCTGGCTTATATGCCCCTGAGCCCACATCTGTCATTCTCCCAAGAGTCAGACCTGTCTCTAAGTGGTTCACAGTGGGTCACATGCCCATCTCCAGACCAAACACCATGGTCAGAGGTAAGATATGCTGATTGGCTTAGCTCTAGGTCACATATCATCCCTAGAATGGGAATGGCTCCTCTCAAACCACAAGGACTGAGAAATGGGTTAGGGAAATCCTCGAAAGACACTCAGACTTTTGTTTTTGAAAAAAGAACCATTTCCCAAGGTTAATCTGTTTCTACTAAGGATCTGGCATCTTAAGGCAACTCTGTGAATGAATAACTTAAATAGTACACCTGGGCTTAACATTCCCAGCACTGGAGAGATGGAGCACTGCTGGAGGTAACAGACTTTGCTTGAGGAAGCTCTGGAGCACGCAAGGATGGCTTTGCTCCAATGTCATTTTTTTTTTTTTTTTTCCTTTTTTTGTCTTTTTTACCGACCGGCAACGGGATCGCAACCCTCAGTGTTGCCCCGCACCGCGCTCAACCAGTGAGCGGGAACCGGTCTCCACATGGGATCCAAACCCTTCGGCGGGAGCACCGCTCCCAGGTGGCGTACTCTCCAGTGCGCCACCGGGCCAGCCCCCAATGTCATTTTTAATCCATATGCAAAATGTCCTTCTAGAGCATCCCCGTCAGCCACCTGAGCTGGGGATGTTTCTGTGAGAAATGGATCAAGATGCACACGTTGCAGGAGTTTTCCTCTGATTTCAGGAAACTTTGTTGCTTTTTTCTTTACTTAGCAAGGAAACCTTCATTTGAGTATAAAAATGTATCTTTTAAAAAAAGATTTCGTTTTAACTTAAAAATCTAAAGGGAAGTACCTTACATTGACAATAATGTTTTCTACTCTCCTGAAAATTTTAATGTTTTTCTTTTTTTTTTTCCTTTTTTGTCTTTTTTCGTGACCGGCAATGGATCGCAACCCCGGTGTCGCGCCCGCACCTTGCTCAGCCAGTGAGCGGCAGGGCTGTATGTGGGATCCAAACCCTTGGTGGGAGCGCCGCCGCGCTCCCAAGTGGCACACTGTAGCAGCGCGCCACCGGGCCGGCCCTGAAAATTTTAATGTTTAAAGTGCAGTCATATCCATCATTACCTTTGATCAGTGGGTCTCAACCAGGGGTAACTTTGTCTCCCAGGGGATATTTGGCAATGCTTGTAGATATTTTTGCTTGCTACAACTGGGAAAGAGTTGCTAGTGGTATCTATTGGGTAGAGGTATCTATCATTTAGCAGGGATGCTGCTAAACATCCTGCAGTGCACAGGACAGCCGCTACAACAAAGGATTACCTGGCCCTAAATGTCAAAAGCACTGAAGCCGAGAAATCCTGTTTATGACCCTCATGATGTCTCTGTGGGGAAAGTAGGATGGATGGCATAGTGTCCTCATTTGACATTGCACAGAGAGGTTGTGTTCACTAGAAAGGCAATTGGCTCCAAGAAACAGAAAAATCCAACGAACAGTTCCTTAAACAAACAGACATTTTTTTTTTTCTCAAATAACCAAAAAGTCCAGGGACTGGCAGTTGCCGATGTTTATAGGCTCAATAATGCCACCAGAAACCCTGGCCCCATTTTTCTTCTCTGTCATTCTTACTGGACTGGCTTTCATTTTCATGATTGTCACAACATGGTTGTAAGAAGGTTTCTGCAGCTCCCCAAATCATGTCTGCTCAAAGCAGGAAGAATGGAAAAAAGAGCTGGCACCAGCTACCCCTGTACCTTTGATCAGGCAATTAAAACTTCCCCCTTACTACCTTCTTCTCACCAGACTGCTCTTTATACTTCATTGGTCACAGCTGAGTCACATGGACACCTCTGGCTGCAAAGGATGCTGGGCTGGGGGAGAGTCATCGCTTTCCAGCTGCATGGTGGCAGTCAGTAAAGAAGGAGTAGGGAATGAATACTGAGTTAGGTAACCAGTGGTGTCCACCACAGGGATAGAGGACTTGCTCAAGACTGTGTAGCTAATCAGAGCCAGTCTAGGACCCCGGTGTTGTGATATCTAGCTCTGATCTAATCTTTCTAGGATATGTTTGGTTTTTTGTAATGACTGCATTTCCAGGAAGACAGAGCTCTCTGATCAACCCAGAGAAAGAACTTTCTCTTTAGAGATTCCACAAGTTCCATTTAGCTGACCAGAAATTGTATTTGTATCCCCACTGCCTCTGTAACCAGAAATCTCTCATGGGCCTATTTATAACTGCAACAACACCACTAGCAATAACAGCAATAACTCAATCCCAATAGTCCTGCAAAATAGCCATGCATCTTGGATCTCAGATATAAGAAGCTCAAAATAATCAAAGTGTAAAATCCCAAACAAATTGCTTGTCTGAAAACTCTCTAGATGGAAATGAAATATCAAGACAAGCAGGTGCTACTGATAGACTTACAGACCAGTATTTTTCAGTTGCAACCCATTAGTGGGTGGCAAATTCAATTTAGCGCACTACGACCAGCAGTAAAAAATATGGAATAGAATAATATAGAAAAGAAAGTATCAGAGTACATTGCACATAGAATGGTCAGTATGATTGTGTAACTTTTGTTTCAGTTGTGCGTGCGTGCGTGTGTGTGTGCGTGCGTGTGTGTGTGTGTGTACTACACTGCAATGTAAAATGCATTTCATACTGTCAGCCACAGTCAAAAAGTTTGAGAAGCAATACATTCCCTTTGTTCAGAAATGAAAGGGCAGATAAAAGTAGAGGCAGAAACTGCACTGTTATGCAGGCTAGCCTGGTACTACATCAACTTAGGCCATTAATGAACTGTCCTTCTGCTTCCTAATTATCTCGAAAAGCCTGATTGAAGGAGGCTTTGCTCAATTCTAAATAACCCTCCTGCCACTCTCTGTCTCTTTGGGCTGAGTGGCCAGTCAGCCCTGGCACCTTCGCAAGCCAGCTCTGGTTAATTAAAGCCACTGCTCTCCCGAAACAGCCTTTCTATGGCATTACAATTCCCTAGGGTCTGTCTTCTGTGCCACCTCTGATGTGTGGCCTGGAATAGCTGGCCTCCAAGTGGTGATGAGCATGGAAATGGGAAGGAGACAGAGAACTGAAGATCTCAATACTCTCTCCTTTGAAAGTGGGTTTTCTAGATTTGGGATTCACTATTTGGCCCTCGTGTCTGATTCTAATCTATTCACGTCAAAAGTAAGCTAATTTAAAATAGCATGTCCCCCAGAATTTTTCCTTCTTGCTGCAAGAGATGCCTCTTGCTCTTCACCCAGACACAATTTTTCTTCCCTCTGACATCTCTAATGCAAGGCACAGAGGGAAGGGAGAGAGCAAGCAGAAAAGATTCCTTTGAGAAAAAAATCCCATCAATAATCCTTCCCAGTGGCTCTAGGTTCCCCACAAGAGGAAGAAAACCCTTGGGACTTTAATTCAGATGTTTTAAGACCAGTAACTTCATCTTATATGGTTTTTCCACTCACTGAAGAGCAGTAACAGCAACCATATAACCTTCTCTGCTCAGAATACCACAGATCTGGGCCGGCCCGGTGGCGCACTGGATAGTGCGCCGCTTGGGAAGCGCGGCGGCGCTCCCGCTCGAGGGTTCAGATCCCACATGCGGACCGGTTCCCGCTCACTGGCTGAGCGAGGCGCGGGAGCAGCACCGGGTGTTGCGATCCCGTTGCCGGTCCCCGGTCCGGTACGGGGGCAACACTGAGGGTTGCGATCCGTTGCCGGACACGGAAAAAGTACTAACATTAATAAAGCAAATGTATTTCACAGGACCTAACTTTTTAAAATTACACATAGAAATGTTAAGCTTGCAAAAAACAGGAAACTTTTGGGGCCGGCCCGGTGGCGCACTGGATAAGTGCACCGCTTGGGAAGCGCGGCGGCGCTCCCGCTCGAGGGTTCAGATCCCACATGCGGACCGGTTCCCGCTCACTGGCTGAGCGAGGCGCGGGAGCAGCACCGGGTGTTGCGATCCCGTTGCCGGTCCCCGGTCCGGTACGGGGGCAACACTGAGGGTTGCGATCCGTTGCCGGACACGGAAAAAGACAAAAGACAAAAAAAAAAAAAAAGAATACCACAGATCTCTGTGAAATCACTATTACAACTTCAGGTCAAGGGGAAACTAGAAAATATGCACCTTGAGTTTTGTTTAAGATCAGCAAACTGCAAGTATTCTATGCTCTTTGTGACCTTAAACAGCATCATTAAAGTGCATGTTCTAGAACTCAGATATATTAACATATGTCACTTTGGGTATTTTCTATAAATGACTTCATCTTTCCCCAGGTCTCCGATTCTCATTGACTGCAGTGTCTTCTGGTTTAACACAGCCTCTTTTGGGTAAATAGGAAATCTATTCAAAGCCCCTGGCAGAGCTGTTTCTTCACTCTCCAGCAATTTCTCCCTCTCTTGTCATTTCCAATATGGCTCCTGGGGATGGGGGAAGCTTACATGGCTTCATAGTAGCTGAAAGAAGGCCTTAATGACCCTTGGGCTATTCTCTGGGGCCTTGCTGAGGGGTCCTACATTCTACTGCATGGTGATCCAGATCTGGTTTTGGCATCCGGTGGTGTGGACCATTCCTTCTGCTCTGAGGGACATCAGGTTCGAGTTCACTACTGAGGTCCTTAGCCTCTGCCATGGCCTCTTGCTATGAAGTCCTCCCTGGGGACATCTCATCTTAACCCCCAGTCTCTCCTGGCTCGCTATTTCCTATGACTTCTCTATCCCTGTACATGTGAGAATGTTTGGATCCCCAACATGCTGGCTATGGGCAAGTGGGCTTCTGCACCTTGACAATGTCCTTTGGCCTTGGTGCTCCAGGTTGGATAGAATGCCACACTTGGGTGAACCCCAAGCCACTGAGGGGATGTTCATGCTTCCTCTCAGGTGGGATGCTCTTTGCCGCCATGATCCCCAGTCTCTCTAGGCTATGTGTATATTAAAGTTCCATGTTCATACATCCAAGCCAGCTCTGGACATACAAAGTGGAGCTTTGAATGTTCCCCTTTTCCCCCAACAGTGATCATTATCTCGCTATGCACTCAAAAGAGTCTAATTTGAGACACAGAGTTGATCGGTGACCTCTTTTTTAATATCTGCCTTCCCCTGAAACAATAAATTCAGGAGTGGGGGAAACCACGGAGAGACTAGCAAGTAGGTATCATTGATTACCATGCATAGGGTACACTGGTTTAATTTCTAAGAATATTTTTCTTGTTGAAGCCGAGTGATGGTGTGTGGAGTCATCTTACCATTCTCTCTACTTCTGTGTATGTTGGATTTTTTCCACAATGAAGAGTTAAAAGAAATAAGTAAAACTACATGCCTGTTACACTTAGAGAAGTAATTCATTACCAGGTTTACTAGAGTATTTGGGGTTGGAGTTTGGCCATTCAGAACCAAGAGCTGAGAGCATCTTATGCCATGCAGAGGCTGACACACACAAGCTGGTAGAAGTCTGCAGCTGAAGTTTGGGCTGGAAGTCATTGTCACAGCTCTGATCTAAGCCACTGGTGGCTCTTGCTTCATTAAAATGACAGGGGAAGCCCCTAATTTAGCCAGATTTAATTTTCAACTTTTATAATTCATTTAAAATCTGATCAACGAGTTAATTTATGACAAGGGCAAGGGGTGTCTTACTAGCTCATCTGGTGGGCACAGGCATTATAACTTAATTTATGGTTAAGGCAGCTTCTTATAATTGAGTGCAAAAAGGTGGTTTCTTGTTTGGATTTTAGAGTCCCAAGGTGAGTGGAGAGAGGACTAGGTGTAACAGCTCCACTTGAGAGGTGGGGACTATGGGTGTCACCCACATGTGGCAGAACACTGGGGTAGTGTAGGCTTGGGTCAAATGCCATTGATCAAAAGCTTGCCAAGGGGGTAAAATAAAACCATTATGGCAGCCCCACACTCAGGACACCCTGTGCTTCTCCCAATGCCCTTGGAGGTGCGGAACTTATCTGGAGCAGGGCAGGAGAACGCAGCTGGCGTATCTGCTTGTGTAGGCGTGGGTAGCACGTGTGACTTGATGGGATGTAACTCTGGAGAAAGCTCTGAGGTGCTGCAGACAAAGCTCACAGGCACTGAGGGCTTTGAATTTATTCAGCAGCTCAGGACATAGCAGGTGTGTGTGGGAGGGGTGTGTGTGTGTGAATGTGAGTGCAGGCATGTTTATTTACGAATGTATTTGATTGTGTGAATAAGGAGGAATGTGTGCCTATCTGTGCAATTGTGTGTCCATGTACAAATGTGTATATATCTGTGAACAGGCATGTGTATAAGTGTAGGTGACATGTGTGTGTGTCTATAGGCGTGTGCTGCGTGTGAATGGGGAAGAATATATGTGTCTCTGTGGATGTGTGTGGGCATCTGTGTGTGTAGATGGGCAATCTGAATATATTTATCAGCATTGGTGTGTTCTGTGAATTTGTGTAGAGGTATGTATCTGTGGGGGGGGGGGTGTGCATACTTGTGAAAGTATGTATGTGTGGGATGTGTGTGTGAACGTGTGTCTGTTGTGTGGGGTGGAGGAAATTCAAACATGTCCATGAATGTAAGTGTGTTTACGTGAATGTGTGTGTCCTTGTGAATGCACCCGTGTGTGTGAACATGGGAAATGTGCGTACGAGGGTACTTCACAAAGTTCGTGGGAAGATTTGTATTATTTTTTAATTCTATTTTTCCACAAACTTTGTGACCTCTATGGATGTGCACATCTATGTGTACAAATACAGGGAATATGTGCTGGTGTATGTGAATGTGAGGACACGTGTGTTTACCTGGGAATGTATGTCTGCATCTGTATATAATGGAGATGGGAAATTTGACTGTGTCGATGACTGTGACTGTGTTAATACGAATGTCCGCATACCTATGAATACGTGTCTGTGTGTCCATGTGGGGAGATGTGTGCAGATCTGTGGATGTATGTTCTGGGAGACTGTGTGAGAATGTGGGGGAGCATGTGCATACCTATGAATGTGCGTCTGTGTGTGGCATGTGTAGTGTGTGGGGAATGTGTGTATACTTGTGAATGTGTGTGCACACACGTGTACAAGTGTGAATGTGGGGGGGACATTCCTGTGTGTGCACGTGCGTATGCTATGTGTCATCATGGGGACATGTGTGTCTCTCTGTGAGCGTGTCTGTATACACACGTGCATGCACATGTATGTGTTTATGAGCTCACCCACCACACCTGTGCACAGCACCCCAGGGCCCACACATGGCTGCAGTCTGAATCTGGTATTGGGGTTCCTCCTCGCAGGCTTTTTCCATATTCCTTGTCTTTTATACTGTTCCTTCACTCATTCACAAATATTTATGCAGCACCTTGTAAATGTTGGGCCCTGGGGACCCAGCGGCAAATAAAGCAGCCCATGTCCCTGCCTGCTCTCAGATCATGGACAGACACCCTCTCTACATCCTGAAGCTTCAGTCCACGTCCCAAGGCTGGTTATGTCCTGCATCAGCCTCCTTGGCTAACCCCAGGAGAGAGGGCTCCAGCACCTCAGAAAGTCGGCAGCATTCACCTCCTGGCCACTGCCACCTTTCCCTCTGTGCTCCCCACCCACCCAGCACCAGGGCTCACCCACTTCCCAGTTTCCTTAGGTCAGTTGCCTGATTAGTGAACTAATACTGCATAACAAACCTGATCAACATGTCACAGCAGTAAGTGGGTTATTTTTGACAACATTACACATGAAAGAAAACCTCTAAGAAGCACTTGGTCTGTGCCCAGCACCATACACAGGGCTCGACAAGTCTTATCTCATTTAATCCCCAAATATCCCACGTGCCAGGAATCATTATCGTCATTTAGCAAAGTAGTCGAAGCCCGGAGAGGTACAGGGATTTGCTCAAGGTCACACACCTGTCAAGCGGCCAGGCAGGGATTTGAATACAGGATTGTTGAACTCAGTGCCCGTGCCAACTGGTGGGGTCCTAGTGATTTAAGGCCTTCCCTCGGCTGGCCTTCCCAGGTTCGTTCTGAGTTCCATCCACCCCTGCTGTTTTTTCAGCAGGCCTCCTGCCCTAGGCCAGGACTTCAACTAAGGGCTCAGAAGGTGTCTCTGCAAATTAGAAAAAGCATCTGGGCAGCTGCAGGCCTGAAAGGGTGTGGTGTGTGAGCAGTGTGCAGCTGGTCAGTCTCCAGCCCCTCTCCGCCTCTGCTGAGCACCCTGAATGTGGCCATCCTGTCCTAGCTTCTGCTCACATGGGGCCCTGATCCTGGCAGACCCTTAATCCTGTACTCCCACCGTCCAAGCCACACACATATCTTCTAAGGCCCAGTTCAAATACAGTTGCCTCCAGGAAGGCTCTTTGGCTTCAGGCTGCCCCTCTGAATTGATGGCTTCTCTCTTTCTACTTTGTATTAGAGCTACTTGCAAGTGAATCTCAACCTCCTGCTAGAGTGTAACAAAGACTTGTTACCACTTGTTATCACTACTATTGTTAGCACACTAATAACCCTGCTTGAGAGCTACCCATGAGTTTGGCACTGTACTTGACTAGCATCTAAGCATCACAGCAACCCCGTGAGCAGGTGCTATTACCATCCCTATTTTACAGATGAGGACACAGGCTCAGAGAGGTTCAGTTGTGACTCCAAGATCACACAGCTACTGAGTGACAGAGCCCAGGCTCAAACAAAGGGGTCCATCTGACCCCAAAGTTATTGCATTTAACCACTACTTATACACTCTCAGGAACTTGTTGACAAATGACAATTTCTGATGAGTTTTATACTTTAAGAGAGAACTGAGTAGAGAGAACAGCACTTAACCCAAAAGAATGAATCTAAGGGTGGGATTCCAGGCAGCGTGGCTGGGCTTGGGGGCAGAGATTTGGGCCAAAGAAGCCTTTTCAGGGTCTTCCAGTCACAGCTCACAGGATGCTGTTGTATGCAGGCTGGCCGGGTCACATTCTCCATTTCTGGAGGCCCCTTTTAAATCCGATGTTGTGACAGAAGGGTTATGACACGCTTCCTCTAATGTGGGCCTGGGACAGATTTCAGCCATTCAATTGCATTTAATGTAGTTGTGGTTTTTATAGCCATGTGCATTGTCCTCGCCTGCCCCTGGCCCCTCTCTCCCCCGGGCCTCAGGGTAATGGACATATGAAATAAATCTGTTACATGAATCAATGAGACATTCTGGGGCATCCTCATCTCAGCTTTGGAAAAAGTGCAAGAGGAATGGATTTCTGAAGCTTTGCCGCACAAATATCCTGAAGGAGCATTGTGTTTCTAGGATGCAAAGAGGGAGGGGAGGAGGCAGCCTGGGGAAGAAATAGCCCCCGGGGCAGCCCTCGCCATACTCATGGTTGCCGCTGGGCAAGGGGCTGTGGCTCTCCCCTTCTGAGTGAGTCCAGGGTCTGCCATCTAGGGCTCAGGAAATGACTATCAAATGAGTAATATTGACCAGGCCATTCTGTCCAGTTTTCCTTTTCAATCTACCCCAGGGTTTCTCAACCTCAGCACCTTTGACATGGGGGCTGGATCATTCTTTGCAGGGGTAGGGTAGTGGAGGGCTGTCCTGTGCATTATAGGATGTCTAGTAGCACCCCTGGCCTCTACCCACCAGAGGCTAAGAGCAAACCACTCCTGAGTTGTGACAACCAAAAATGTCTTCAGGCATGGCCAAGGGTGGGCGAAGAATGAGAGGTATGGATGGCGAGACTGCTTCTGGGAGAATCAGCGCTCTAATCAGAAATCTATAGACTAGGTGTTAACCTCCCCCCCCCCCAAAGAGAGAAACAATGGAAAGACATTCCTTTCCCTACAAGATCTGGAGCCCTCACGCCTGGGAAACACCCTCGTGAGAGCCAGTTCTTGTTTCGGTTATACCAAGATATCATGTGAGCCCCTTTCTGGTAAGTGGCAAACGGTGTTCTGAGGTTGCTTGTTATGGTATTATGACCTGGGCAGCCCCATCAATCATGTTGCACTCACTTCCTAAATACCTGCTGTGTGCAGGCATCCTGCTAGGTGAACAGGGGCTCCCATTTCATCTTCCCAATTTGGGGCTTTGCAATGACAGCATCAGAGATGTTCTTAAGTGATTCGTCTTCAGAATATCAGATAAAGAGAGAACAAAGGAATAATAATTAAAATAATAGCTGCAATGACCCAGGCATTTATTAGGGGAGGAGGGTTTTTACATGTTTGATCTCCTTTAATGTTCACAACCACCCCAGGAGGTTGGCGATACCAAGGACCAAATGTGTTAAGAAATTTGTCTAAGGTCACACAGCAAGCAAGTGATGGAACTTGGCCTCAGTTCTGCAGAATTGGGCTCCAGAACCTGTGGGGATTTCTTTCTTCCATACATAATGATTGAAGGAACTATATGTGAACAGCCACATACCTAGCATCTAGAGTCTACAATTAATATTTTGCTATACTTGCTTTATCACATATCCATTTAATATCCACCTACCAATACATTTTATTTATTTGTGTGTGTGCATTTCAAAGTAAGTTGCAGACATCAACAACCAAAACATTATCAGTCTGAGGTTCAATATTTGTTTACAACTTTTAAAAAATAAAACATACATTTATGAAACGCATAAATCTTAAGCACGCTGGTACATGAGTTTTGACAAGTGCATGTACCTTCGTAGTGAGTGCACCCCTCATCAAGAAAGAATATTACCATCTCCCCCTCACGTTCCCTCGTGCCTCTTCCTGCCACCATACCTCAGAAGCAAGTGTTCTTCCAAGATTTTCAACATCATGGATGACTTAAGCCTGTTCTAAAACTTCTAAAAATTGGACTCATAACAGTATGTCCTCGTTAGTATATGACTTTGTCACTAACCATAACATTATAAGACCATACCTCAGGTTGTCTGTCCATTCTCCTTTTTATGAACACCTGGGCTGTTTCCAGATATTTGGCTGTTATGAACTAAACTGCTGTGAACATTCTTGCACAACTCTTTTCAAGGAAATATGCTTGTATTTCTCTTGGGTACATACCTAGGACTGGAATGCTGAGCCATAGGGTTGCTGTATGTTCAGTTATACAAAAAAACACTGCTCCTTTCCCCAAAGTGATTGTACCATTTTATACTCTTAACAGTAATGGATGAGAATTCTAGTTGCTCTGTACCCTAGTCAACATTTAGTGTTGCCAGTATTTCTAGTTTTAGCCATTCTGGTGGGTATATAGTGTATCTCAGTGTGGTTTTAATTTACACTAAATTAAAATTTTCCTGATATCTAAATATGTTGAGCACTTTTTCATGTGTTTATGGGCATTCATAAGTCTTCCTTTGTGAATTGTCTGTTCAAATCTTTTTTCCTTTAAAAAAAATTGTGTTATCTATTTAATTTCAAGTTGGAGGAGTTCTTCATATATTCCAATACCAGTCATTTGCAGGTATAGATTTTAGAGTCTGTGGTTTTCATCTTTGGGAAGTTAGAGGAGGTGAAGAGCCTTGGGGTATTTCAACTGTTCATTCTGAAGTGGGAGACACTTCAGGTCGGTGTGAATCAGAGCCCCTCTCACCCTGCGTACCCCAACCCATGGCTGGTAAGATCACCAAGCTGAGAAGTGCTCTGCACACTCAGGAATAGATGGGGTGAGAGAACAAAGAGTTGGGAGAAATAGAAGGAAGAAGAAGTGGGGATTGGCACAGGAAAGAAGATGCATGGAGTTAAGCTCACGAGGCTGTATCCCGCACCCAGCTTTCCAGGACATAGATTTTACCTTGCGTGGAGATATCACAGGCTCTTTTGTGGTGAGCCCTGTAGATTTGGCATCTGTGATAACCATTTCTGCTGTTCACCAAATATTTCCTGGCTTTCCTCCTTCCTGAAACAAGAAAGTACTACACTTCCCTGCCTCCTTTGAAGTCAGCATGGCCAGATGACTTGCTTTGGCCAATGAAATGTGAGCAGAAGTATTTTCTGGGCAGAAAAACTTAAGAACTAGTGCAATTCTTGCTTTCCATGTTCCTTTCATACTATAGTGGTAATCGTGGTAGCTGCAGTCTTTGAGCGATTACAATGAGCAGAGCCCCCTACTGACGTGAGTTAGTTATGGGACATTAGTATGAAATAAACATTTGCTGAGATTTTATGGTTGTTACTGCAGCATAGCCTAGCCAATCCTGATTGACAGAGGATCCCATTCTCTTTCCATAGGCTGCGTACGAGGTATAATACAATTTATATGACTCGGCTCTTTCTTCTCTCATCTTTAGGCACCTGTCTTCACTGTTCTGTGAAACTGATTGAAAGCCTGATTCTCTTACAGCAAATGAATAAATATAACAGTTAGAACTTGATCTTGCCAGTAAGTTTCTTCTCTCTTCTTGGCCTTTTTTTAAGCAGCAGGAAAGTGGTTTTATTTTTAATGTATGATAACCAACAAAGTGAATCAGGGCAAAGATGCACAGGACCCAGAACAACACCCAGCATTCAGATCAGTCACAAAAGAAAGGGATCAGCCAGCCAGAGCTGCATCAAGCTTCTTCTCTCCAACCAAGTCATGGATCATATTTGTTAATTAGTCCTTGCCATTAATCACCAGCAAATGCATAACTTCCCAAGTTGATGTGTCCAGTTTAAAACTGATGGCTCATTAAATGTTTCAGACTCTTTAGCATATCAAAGGGGTGTTTACAAAGGGCCTAGTACTTAGCTTTGGGAATTAAAGAGTAAGTAAAAGTCCAGTTGATTCTACACAATTCAACAAATATTTATTGATCACTTTACAGGGCCCAATAATCACAGTTCATATATGACTGTGCCCAAAATAAAGTAAGTGGGGGCCAGTTAAATCCCAGGGATGAGAAGTGTCAACAGAGGACCATTTGGCCAATTTTTCTTATCAGTAAACACTCACTATGAAGCACACACATCAGCCTTCTCCTCCACCCCAGAATGACAGTGGCAGCAACGCAGCAGAAATTGCAGACTCCTAATGCAAGCAGTGATGTTTTCAATTGCGATGGCAATTTTCAGTCTTTCCCTCAGCCTGGCTTCTTTTGGGGGCTTGCCCTCTGGACCTGGGTTCATTTTTGTGGCTATGTCAATATCCTTTGTGATGGCCCAGCTTGTATCCAATGGATAATGATCTACTATTGTGATTACCATTCATTTTGCAATTTTATTTCAATCAGAAGAGTAAGGCTTAAGGGTTGTGGCCCTACCCAACTCCCCAGGGCTGAGATCTTAACTCCTCGGGCTGGAAGCCCCTGATGAACACATGGAACTGATTTAGTGGCCAGACTGCCTAACGGCTGAGAGAATTGCAGTACAGAAACTGACTTCTCTGCTGTCATATGTTCTCACACTGTGGATTGAGTTAACAGTACGGAGCCATTATTGGGTGCCAGACACAACCAAGGCTCTACCTTTATTATCTCATTTAATCCTCACAACTATCCTACAAGGTAGGTGTTATTTTTAATCCCTATTTTACTAGTGAGGAAACTGAGGCACAGAGACCCAGGGCTACTGAACTTGTAAATGACAGAGTCATGATTTGCTCTCAGTAAATTTGATCATCACTAAATTTAAAGAAAATTGGATCATTGCCAGGGTACAAAGAGGCACATAAAGGGAATTGCAAGACTCTAGGTAACCTGCTGTGGCATAAGCCAGGCAGGCTTTGTTGAACAAACCTCGGCTCTGTGTTCTGGGGGAGATATAAAGGAGCATTAAAAAAAATAACTTAAATGAGTTAAAAATTATTATATAATGAACCATCTTCAAAATCCAGTATAAAATGAAAAGGGAAAATTAGAAAATAGTACATGTAGTATGATCGCATTTGTGTAAAAACAGGAGAGTTATATTTTTCTTTACATAAACATGAAGAAAAATGCAGAAAAGTTACCAGAAGGATGTGCACAAAACTGTACTTACCTTTGGAGAAGGAAACAAGACGGAGACACCAGTGAAGAGAGAATTTTCCCATTCAGCTCTGTGGAGTCATGGTTTGCACTGACTCTTTTAGAGTAAGAATGAATTCGTACATTATTTATATTATTTTTTATATGCATCTGTGTTAAAAAGATAGTAACAAGTGTTGGCTAGGATATGAAGAAGGTAGGCTTTGGATTGTAAAATGATGCAGGTGCTTTGGAAAATACTTTGGTGATTCCTCAAAATGTTAAACATAATTATGATATGATCCAGTAATTCCACTGAAAACCTTGCACAGAAGTGTTCATAGCAGCATGATTTATAATAGACAAAAAGTGAAAACAACCTAAATGTCTGTCAGATGATGAATGGATGAAAAAATGTGGTCTAGCCATGGAATGGAGTATTATTCAGCCACAAAAAGGAATGAAGTGCTGACACATGCTACAACACAGAGGAACTTTGAAAACACTATGCTAAGAGAAATAAATCGGATGCAAAAGACCATATACTGTGTCATCCCATTTGTATGAAATGTGCAGAATACACAAATCTATAGAAACAGAAAGTAGATAAATGGTCACCCAGGGCTGAGAGTGAGGGAGGTGGGAATTGGGAGTGATTGCCAGTGAGTGCCAGATTTCTTTTGGGGGTAATAAAAATATTCTAAAAGCAAATTACCATGATGATTGCATAACTGTGAATATACTAAAAACAATTGAACTGTACGTTTTCAATAAGCGAATTTTATGGTGTGTGAAATACATCGTGAGAAAGCTGTTGTTTTACAAATCTGTACAATGTACTTCTTTATTAATTGTGTCAGAGGATAAAATTTTTAAATGTCATTTTTAGGTTATAAGTGAGATATATTTATTATAAAACATTTAGATAATATAAAAGTTATAATTAAGAAAATAAAAATCACCAGAGATTTAAAAACATAATAAAATGACACCTGCTCACAGTAAAAATTTGGAAAATATTGAAGGGCATAGAGGATATTTAAGGCTTTCTTCCATCTGATACTCCTAATCCCTCCCTCCAGTGATAACCAGTTTCATCAGCTTCTTATATAAGCTCATAAAATTTTTCTGTGCACACACAGCATGTAAAACATATATATAACATATAAATATACCCATGTGCACATACAATTGTATGTGTATATCCTTTTAAAAATAATAACAATCACACAGTCACACTGGCTCTTGACTTTTTAAAAAGTGAACAATTGATCTTGGAGATCTTTCTACATCTATACCTGTGGATATAGTTCATCTTTTTAATAGCTGCATAATATTCCACAATGTATCAGCCTCTTCTTTTCCTGCTTTTGAAGACACTGCTGCCTCCAGTGTTGAGTTTAGCTGTGGGATGATTTCCCAGGAGGGGAGACTCCAAGTCTGTACAAACAGGGCACAAGAGGCCTGTTAATCCATGCCCTCTCCAAGCTCGTTTTGTTTTTATTTAAATTGCTAATTCATTCCCTTGGTATCCAATTCAAAATCACAGCAGGGTATGCAGTGAAAAATAATTTCCTCCTGCCCCTAGCCAGCCCACACTTGGGGCCAACCATTGCTAGCACTTTGGAACTCTGTAAAGAACTTCATAATTGGGATGGTGATACTGTCTAGGAAGATTTAACTATACACACACATACACACCTACACACAGAGACAGCCTGGTAAAGTAGAAAGTTGCTGGAATTTTGAGTCAGACAGTCTAGATTCAAATCTCACCTCTACCATTTACAAACCATAAACCTGAGTTATGAAATCTCTCTGAACTGCAGCTTCGTAGGCTATGAACTAGGGATAATTTTGCCTATCTTGCACTTTTATGGGCAGCAGGGCAGGGACTAGGATAAGGTAACTGGGCTACTTAACTGGGGAGCAAAGCTTAAGGAGGTGCAGAAAAGCTTAGTAATCAATATCAATAATATTTTAACATACTGTTTCAAAAAATCATGTTAGCAAACTATGGGGCTGGCCACTAATTTTCATAAATACAGTCTTATTGGAATTAAAGATGATTTATGTAGAGCCTCTAGTTCAATACCTGACACTTAAAAACAGGTGTCTTTAAGGTGAATCATGGGGTTTGAGTTCAAGGGCATTTGTTGAATCCTTGATTCATATGATACTTAATTTAAAACAACATTCTCTGAAGACTCTCATGTCTGTTCCCCCTAATCTCCTGCCCATTGCTCACAAAGGAAATGGAGTTCCATCCTCAAGCCATTTATCAGAGTGGCAGATTAAAATTATGTAACAGGAAGTTTTCTGTTCATATTGTAATAGAACTGAATCACCAGTTCTCTATTGATAATTCATTATGTGTTGCCACTCTCATGCCACAGTTCTGAAATGCTTTTCACCATAATGATTTTATATCCCACTTCTATAATGGCCTCCTGACGGTGTCGATCAGCTCCCCTTCCGTGTACGATAATATTATTCTGCAATCCATCTTGGGAGAACGCTTAAAAGCTTTCTCTCATTTTCTCCATTTAACTCATGTATTATCTGAGTTTTTACATTAAATGGCCATTCTTAATATCCCATGACATGTCACCTTTTTTCTAGAGAGGACACTGATTCAGTACTTACCCGATTCCAGAATCTATACTAATCGAATCACGCTTTCCCACTTCAGCTGAGAGCAGTTCGTTCGGTGCAACAGCATTTAATCTGGAGAAAGAACTTATGAAAGAGAACAAAAACAATTTAAGCTGCAGTTGGTTAAATGCGAACGTGATTGATGCAATTTGTTTTATAAAAAGGAATTAGCAGATATTGAAGTCAAGTTGTGGAATGAAGGTCAAAAACGCTCAGCTTTATTGCCTGCGTGCAACTGACAACAATGCTTTTATAAAAGCCTAACCTGGGCAAATCGTGGATAAACATTTGAGTTTTGATTCTAAAGGAGAAGAAAGGCTACAGCTAAGGCTTTAAATCTACACTATGATCTAGTAATTTAAAAACTCTGAAATCCATCCTTGAAATCCTGATACTTCACCCAAGACTTGTACCACTCTGTTTAATCTGTGCTTCCCAGCACCGCCTTGGGCAATAAGCTGGAAAGCCTATTTAAGCACCTATTTTAAGGGAGAAAGAATGTCTGATCATTGACCCACCTTCCCCGTAGAATTTAAATACAAATCGGAAAAGTTGAAGCCCAAATTCCTTAAAGGCATAAAGAGACATAACTGACTTTTGTCTTGAGGCCCCTGGGCTGGCAATATTTTGATTTTAAGAGTCAGGGACCCCAAAACCTGCAGGCTGATTTCTTTCTTGTGCAGAGAGAAAGTTCCATCTCACTAATGGATTGGGGGCAGGACATGGGATGTGTTTGGAGGCCCGTAATGGAGAAGATGTTCATTTCAATCTGCGAGTGGCTGGAGGCTGAGAGGAGGGCAGTGGGTGAAGACCAAGAACAATGAATCATCCATCCAATTGTCATGGCACGAGCCCTGAGAGGAATAGATTAATTTGATTGATCTACCTAGAATCTAAACAGAGGTAATCCAAACAACAAGGAGCAGAGGTTCCCCTAAGCTTTGGAGCCAAATAGATCTAGGTTTGAATTCTGTCTTTGCAACATAACAGCTGTGTGACTTTGGGCAAATTGCTAAACCTCTCTGAACAATTTCCTTATCTGTATAACAGGGATAACAATATCTACCTTGCAGGGTTGCAGTGAAGATAACAGATATAATACAGTATACGTAAAGCACCTCACACAGTGTCTGACACACATAGTAGGTGCTCAACAAAGTAGTGGTTCCATATGATTCCATGTGGCCAGTGTAATAGATGTCCTCGTGTGGCCAATTGTAACTTGATGGACTACCATAACCAAAATTTCAGACAGCTAATTGAATTGTAAATTGACTTTTTTATTCCATTTAAAAACAACAGCAAATACATGGAGAAATTAAAATTATGGGAGGACTTCATATAATGGAATTTGTTTTGCACTTTAAAAATTAATCTTCAAAAACTCCATTTTGCCATTTGGGGTTGCCAAGGTGTCATTGGCAGCGACCTCGGTAGAGAGAGATGCTTTGCCATCTCCTTCATCCAAAGGTATTTATTTTATTTTGTGCTTGCATTCTGGCTCATGGAGCCTCTATGCTGGCATCATGTTGGATGATAAATCCATTTGTTTGGGCAACTTCAAGAGGGAAATTTGCCCAGAAAACTGGCTGGAGCTGGCTTTGAAAAAAGCCAAATTAAGTCTCCAGCAGACTGGGATCTCTTCCAAATGAGTTCCCAGTGGGCAAGAAGTGTTTGGTTGCGTACAGTGTGCAGCCTACACCGAGAGCCCCCAAACCATGTGAAACAAAGAAGACCAAGCCATTGGCAGTTGTATCGATTGGCAGATATCAGATTGCATTCCTTTGTCTACTGCCCGGCTTATTTTCAAACCCCGATTCAACCTTTGTGAAGAAACAAGCTTAAATGCTGACAAATATCCCCCTCCATAAGAAATTGCTCCTGCAATTTGTCTTTTTAGCTAAGCTTCTGTGGGCCTGTGTAGCATTTAAAAAAAAAAAAATGTTGTCCTTGTCACCTGCCATTTTTCCAGCCAGCCTGACACCCCCGGGCTTCCCAACAGCCCTCTCCAGCAGGAGCTGTCTCTGAGCTCTTAGCACCACCAAATAATTGAGGTTGTCACATCTCTTGTTCATTGTTTTTTCCAGCCCTGGAAAAATGCAAATATTTCATTGTAGTCATTAATTTTCCCATCCTTTTCTTCAAGCATCTCGTCGGTGTGATCTCATGAAAAGGGCTAAAGGCATGATTGCAAACAGTGGCATCGGGCTCCTGCCCACGGTGGGGAGAATCTCATCAGATCAAATCTCAGGGAGGTCATCAATCACGCCTGCTGACAACCATTTTGCCTTCGTTTGTTACAGATGTGAACATGCTTAATTATTTGTAGTGTAATTAGTTCATGAAATGTCAGGAAATGTCAAACTGTGTTCACAGCACAGATTTTTTTTGCCGCAAAGAGCGGCGAGAGCAAGTGTCAGTAGGACTGATGAGAAGGTCTCTGTCTGCAGGCAAATGAGGGAATGGTTTGGGGGACAAATGAGGGTCAAAAATATTAAGATTAGGCATTTTGGAGAAGTAGACGTTCAAAAAAAAAATCCAGATATGCATCAGACAAGTGGGGTGTGACAAGCCAGACACTCTGCCAGGTTCCTACCAGGGGAGTTTGGGTTTGAGATTCTGTTCGCCTTGCATTTAAAAGCAGTGAGTTTTGATGTAAAAGGATGTGAAGTTAAAAAAATAAAGTCTACACCTGGGGAGGCAGATTCTTCCTTATATTCCTTGTGCTAGAAATATTCTCCTTTTTCAACTATTTATTTTTAGATGGATAAAAGGTCAAGGTGTGAAGTCAGTCTTTGGATGAAGGACAAATTTTCTGCCATGGAAACAGCAAGTGCTTCCCTTCTGCAGCCTTGAGGAAGGAAACATTTCTACAAGCTTGGGTGTTTATTTTCTTCTCATCTGATGCTAGAGGCTGGTGAGTCTGCCCCATCGTACTAGGGTAAAAAGCTAAAGACGTTCCCGAGAGATTAGTCTTAGAGTTTAATGAGGCTTGATTTCCTTGCAAAGGCTCCAAGAGAAAATCTAACATGCCCAAGACCATATATAAATGTGACTGTGGCCCTTTTGGCAAGGTGGACACTCTCCCTGGTTTCCAGATCTGTCTGGGGTTCTTTTGCAAAATTGTCCAATGGTGTGGATAGATGGGTGATACTAAAGCCAAAGCCGTCTAGCCACAGAACACGAGTCTGTTACCTC